>NC_046284.1:7912457-8223804 GCF_004115265.2 Rhinolophus ferrumequinum | reverse complement strand
TTTGACTTGTTCATTTGTCACATGAATATTTTTCTGAACAGTCGTCAAAATTCTTTTTAAGGTCTCCATAAATTGATGTACATGATTTGTGAAATCATTTTTCTATTGGACATTTTTATGTTACCCAGTTTGTGCTATTATATTAATCTTTCTGTGTGTGTGGCAAGACATTTATATAACTTATGAAATGATCCCCCTGACGAGTACCCACCTGGCATTATACATAGTTATTACCACATTGATTATATTCCCTATCTTTACATACCCATGACTATTTTATAACTACCAATTTGTATTTCTTAATCCCTTCACCTTTTTCACCCTGCCCCCAACACCCTTCCCATCTGTCACCCTGATAAATCTAGTACCCATCTGACACCATGCATAGTTATTACAATATTATGGACTATATCCCTTATATACACCCATTCCCAACCCCTCTCCCATCTGGCAACCATCAAATTGTTCTCTGAATCTATGAGTTTGTTTCTGGTGTTTTGTTTTGTTTTGTTTTGTTTTTTTAAGGAGGGCGCAGCTCACAGTGGCCCATGCGGGGACCCAACCGGCAACCTTGGTGTTATTAGCACTATGCTCTAACCAACTGAGCCAACTGCCACCCCAAGTTTGTTTCTGTTTTGTTTGTTTATTTTGTTCTGTAGATTCCACTTATAAGTGAAATCATATGACATTTGTCTTTTGCTGTCTGACTTACTGCACTCAACATAATACCCTCTAGGTCCATCCATGTTGTCATAGATGGCAAGATTTCATTCTTTTTTTATGGCTGAGTAATATACCATTATATATAAGTACCACCTCTTTTTTATCCATTCAGGGACACCCATGTTGCCTTCATATCTTGGCTATTGTAAATAATGCTTCAGTGAACATGTGGATGAGCACGTACTCACGAAGTAGCATTTTAGGTTTCTTCCGGTAAATACCTAGAAGTGGGATTACTAGGTCCTTCTTTGTCTCATGTTATAGTCTTTGTTTTAAAGTTTATTTTGTCTGGTATAAGTATTGCTACCCCAGCTGTTTATTTTTTTATTTTTTCATTTTCATGAAATGTCTTTCCATCCCTTTACTTTCAGTCTATATCTGTCTTTTGATCTGAAGTTGAGTCTCTTGTAAGCAGCATATGTAAAGGCCTTGTTTTCTTATCCATTCAGTTCTCCTGTCTTTTGATTGGAGCACTTAATCCATTTCCATTGAAATTAGTTGTTGATAGGTCTGTACTTATTGCCGTTTTATTATTCATATTTTTTAGTGTGTTTGTGTGTGTGTGTGTGTTAAAGAAGTCCCTCTAAGAGTCCTTGTAATACTGGTTTGATGGTGATGAACTCCTTCAGCTTTTTCTTGTCTGGGAAGCTCCTATCTGTCCTTTCATTCTAAATGACAGACTTGCTGCGTAGAGTAATCTTGGTTGTACATCTTTGCTTTTCATCACTTTAAATATTTTGTGCCAATCCGTTCTGGCCTGCAAAGTTTCTGTTGGAAAATCAGCTGACATTCTTATGGGGGCTCCCTTGTGGGTAACTAACTGCTTTTCTCTTGCTGCTTTTAGGATTCTCTCTTTGTCTTTAACCTTTGGCATTTTAATTATGTTGTCTTGGTGTTGGCCTCTTTGACTTCATCTTGTTTGGGACTCTCTGCGCTTTCTGGGCTTCTATATCTATTTCCTTTGCCAGATTAGGGAAGTTTTCCATCATTTTTTCTTCAAATAGGTTTTCAGTTCCTTGCTGTCTTTTCCTTTTGGTACGCCTATAATGCGAATGTTGATATGCGTGATGTTGTTGCAGAGGTCCCTTAAACTCTCCTCATTTTTTTTTTTTAGATTCTTTGTTCTTTTTGCTGTTCTGATTGGGTGTTTTCTGCTGATTTCTGCTGCTATCTAATCTGTTGATTCCCTGTAATGTAATCTTCATTTCAGTTATTGTATTCTTTATTTCTGACTGGTTCTTTTTTATGTTTCCTGTCTCTTTGTTGAAGTTCCCCCTGAGAGCATTGAGCATCCTTATAACCAGTGTTTGGAACTCTGTGTCTGGTAGATAGCTTGTCTCCATTTTAATTCTTTTTCTAGAGCTTTGTTCTGTCCTTTTATTTGGAACATGTTTGTCTCCCCATTTTGGCTGCCTACCTGTGTTTGTTTCTATGTATTAGGTAGGGGCTGCTGTGTCTTCCGGTCTTAGTAGAGTGGCCTCATGTAGTAGGTGTCCTGTGGGGTTCAGTGGTGCAGTCTTTCTGGTCACCTGAGCTGCGCACTCCGGGTATGTCCCTTTTGTGGGTTGTGTGTACCCTCCTCTTGTAGTTGAGCCTTGGTTGCTGTTTGCATGTCAGTGGGAAGTATTGACCCTTGGGTTCAATGATTGTGAGGACCAGCTGTGACTACAGTGGAGGAGCTGTAGTGCAGGGACTGACACTATAGAACAGGCTCTGCCTCAGCAGGACTCTGCGGCCTGCCTAATCTGTCCCTTAGGTCTGTCGTCCCTGGTGGTGGCTGGCTAATGCTCCAGCTCATTTCAGTGCTGGCCACTGGGATCTCCAGCCCCAGGACCACCTGGGAGGGGACCTGCTACAGGTCAAGTTCAGCCACAGCCTCTGCTCTACTCAGGGCCACCTGGCAGGAGCCATAAAGAAATCTACAGATGGTCGCCGCCTGTGCTGTGCTTGGAAGTGCTTCGAGAGGCCAAGCTGTGAACCATGGCCGGCTGCTACTAGTGCCGGGCTTAGGGTTGCTCAGCCAAAGGTATAGGACATGCTCAAGCCAGATGCTGCTTGTCTGGGTTTTGCCAACCTTTGAGAGACCTTAGGAAAGTCAGCATGAGTCAAGGCATGCGATTTGTACGGAAAAAGCCACTGGCGGCTTCGTTGTGCCCGAAAGTTGGGGCTCAAAATCACCAGGGCGTGGCTAACCAGTGGTGTCACCCAGCTTGATGGAGACTCAGATATGGTGGCTACTTGCGTCTGCAGGTGGGGAGAGGGGAGGGCTCAACAAAGAAACAGTGGATTCTACCAGCTCTTCTGTCTGGGAGACCGTGGCTCCTCCAGCCCTCACCTTGAAGCCAGACAACTCAGTTTTTTTACCCACTATGTCCCTGTCGCCTCTCCAACTGGAGCTCAGAGCAGTGATTCCATCAGTGAGTAAGTCCATGCGTGGTCCCTTTAAGAGGATCACCTGGGACTCCAGCCGCCTTCCGTCTCACTGAGCCACAATCTCCGCTGGTTTTCACAGCCAGAAATTATGGGGATTTTTCTCCCCACCACTGGAACCCTGGGCTGGGGATCCTGGTGTGGTGCTGGGACTCCTCGCTCCTCAGGGGGACTTCCACAGCCGATATACCCTTCCTGATATTTAATGGTCACGCGTGGGTGTGGGACCAGCCTGTTCCACGTCGCTGCCCCTCCTACAAGTCTTCGGGTGGCTTCTTCTGTATGTCCTTAGTTGTAGGGCTTTGGTTCAGCCAGATTTCAGGTCTCTCTCACTGATGGTTGTTGTATAGTTTAGTGGTAATTTTGCTGTGATCTTGAGGGAAGGTAAGCACAGTGTTTACCTACTCCACTGTCTTGACTGGAAGTCATATTAATCTTTATATTAATATTTTAAGTAGCAGTTTATTGGACTTAACTTTTTTAAGTGTATAATTATAAAAGCTTGGTTACATTCTTCAGAGTAGTTTTATTGTATTCTGCAACATGACATTTTGCATTGTAATATTTCCTTGATTTTAAAATAGTCTGTGAACAAATAGAATTCACGGAAGAGAAAGTGTTTTGGCATCAAACTTTTAATGTATTCATGTAACGTGAAGACCATCTAAGTTATATTATAGCTATTTAATTAAAGGAAATGAGAGTAAATTTCCTTCAGCTGCACCCAGATTGTTCTAGGCTGCTTTTTCTTTGGAGATTCTCCTAACTTGTTTGTACTGTGTTCGGCTGGCCACTAGTTGTTTTCTGTGTATCTTCTCCCTTGTTACCTCCATTGTAAATTCTGTAATTACAGTATACATTCACATGGCACTTTGGAGATTACAAACCACTTTCACACTTCCTCTCACACTGGATCTGAATGAAAGTCTCCTGGAGATGGGCCTGCAGCTGGGTCTCTAAGATATTTCGGTTTTGAGTCCCCGACTTTGCTCTTCTTCCTCTGGCCACTGCTTCCAAGGCAGCGGCAGGGTTTCCAAAGTTTTCTCTGTGGGTATTCATAGCGTTTGTGGACGTAAGAACGGTTGGAAGTGGTTGTTCAGCTGCTGATTTTCTCTCTGTTTACTTTATTCCAGAAATGAAAGTTCATTAGCATCTACCCTGAAGACGCTCCTGTTCTTCACAGCTTTAATGATCACTGTACCTATTGGGTTATATTTTACCACGAAGTCTTATGTTTTTGAAGGTAATCCTAGACCATATTTACTATTTTTATAGACATTTTACTATATTTAAGGTTTTGTGCTTTTATGATCTCTTTATATGTGTAAACTGGGTATTCTTGACTTTGCTTCTTCCACCTTGACTTTGCTTCTTTCCACCAAAAAAGCATATTTGTTTTGCTTTTCGAATATCACGTTGCTCATGATGAATCTTACTTCATGAAATGAAGTTTTTCATCATTCAACTCATAGTTGTTTCAGCTTGACATACACGTTTATGATTTTCTGTGAAATAACTTCCAGACCCTTTGTTTTAATATCCTTTGAGAGCAAGAGTTGACTGACATGGAAGGAGGAATTTGGGGGAGTGTACCTTTGGTGGCAGACGTTGGAAGGAAGAGAAAATAAAGTCCCCTTTTTTATGTCAATCTTTAGATGAAGTGGTAATTATGATTCTCATTCAAAATAATGGTTGTCGTCTATAGAAGGTATTCAGATCTTTAAATGAGTACTTGTTTTATCACCACCCGAACTATTACTTAATTGACTAAGTAAATAAATATATAGCTAATAAAAGTTAGTATGCTTTTGTTTCTTACACTTTAACAAATTGTGGAATAAAATGGAAACTTTTTTCTCTTGATAGGCGCCTTTGGGATGTCCGCTAGGGACAGCTATTTTTATGCTGCTATTGTTGCCGTGGTCGCTGTCCACGTGGTGCTGGCCCTCTTTGTCTATGTGGCCTGGAATGAAGGCTCTCGACAGTGGCGTGAAGGCAAACAGGATTAAAGTGAACGTCACCTTTTGATAGCATTACATTGAGTTCATTGAGTTGTTTAAATGGTAATGCATCAGGGATACTGATGGTTCCAATAAAGTTGAAAGAAGGTGTTAAAATCGATCTTAAGGAGTCATGTTTGACTAGTGTAAATTTTGATCCTTCTAACACAGTGGTTTGCATCATCAATTTTAACTGTATGAGCCTCTCATGTGCAACTGAGAATTTGGAAAAGTTAAATTGGTTACAAATAAGTATGTTAATTATACATCATTCTGGGAAGAATTTGATTATTTTACAAAAAATGTTTTATAGCACTTTGTCTTTTGGTGGGTTTTGAGTTTTACTTTTCTGGGTATATTAAGATGTACACAGCAAAGCAAGTCTGAACTTTATTTTTCATTGGAATGCTTTCCCTAACTGTCATGAACATACATACCAGGTCATTGGGTTTTGGATTGTAAATTCCTATGGAAACTTGCTTAAATTGTGGATGCTGGGAATAATCTGAATGTCTCTGAGAAATTTCAAGTAAAGTGTAATCCCTAGTCAATAGGAATCTTTCATTACATTATTTCATGGGGAAACTAGGCTGAGTTCCACCAATTTTACACAAACTGGTTACTGAAGGATCTCAATAGCAAAGCAGAGCTAATTGCCTGGACTCTGGTCAGCACCCTAAAGGCTCCTTGCAGGCCAGTCTGTGCTTTCAGATCAACTCTTTAATAATCTGCTTTGCTCTGTTGATCAACAGTGAAGCTTTAGTTACCAGGTTTGTGTAAATTCCCTGTAAATTTGTTTTTCCTACTGTTTTATATAATGTATATGATGGCAATTTACATTTAAGTGTTCATTTTTGCATACTTAGGGAGTGTAAACAATCCTGAAAATAGATAGTTTTTATCACCCAGGAAGTATTCTTGGGATTTCTAGTCTAGTCTTTTCAATCAGAGCCTTTAATATCCCAGATACATATAGTTAGATAATCCTTCAGGTCCTTTCTGATAGAAAAAAACCCTGTGGTTTTACTTGACTATCGTTAGTCTGTGTTCTTTCTAGCCACTTGGTACTACTTGTATGCAATCTAAAAGCCCACCCAGAAAAATGCATATTACAACAGGAAGAACATTTAAATTCCCTGTAATTTTGCCACCTGGAGATAAGCACTGTTTTGGTTTATATCCTGTGTACATTTCTTTAATGCTAGTTCCATACACACTAAAAGTTTGGATTAAGTTTGAATTCTGCCAACTTTACCTGACAGCTAGTTCCATTTTTTTTCACGAGTGATTGATTAGTGGCCATTTTCTAAAAAAAACACATTCTACCTTTACTCTTTTTAAGTCGGTATCTCATTGTTCAAATTACCCGTTATTGCTAATTCCTAATACAGTAGCCCTTTCTGTGTTTGTCATTAATTTGTTCACCCCTATTTTTAATGTTGTGGAACTGGATTCTTGCTTATAGTTAATGCTGTCTATAGTTTAAATGTCTTTAAGCAGTTAATCTAAATGTTAAGTGTTTTCTTTAAAAAAAGAAAAAACACTGCAGGTTTAGTATAAAATTGTAGAGTACCCCAATTTGAGTCTGGGGTGCTGTGGTGAATTTCTAGATGGTCCCCTCTTTAGATGTCTTGTTGTACTTGGAATTGTTGTCCATGTAGTTTCCTTTTCTATAATGCCAAGGTTTTTCTTATACTTTCTGGATCTTAATGCAGTTTGTAAAATATTAATGTCCAATGTTGGATTATTTTGTTTGATTTCAGACATTTGCTGGGTAAATAATATGGGTATTTTTCTGCACCTACTTAAACCAGGGATTCACGCAAAAGCAGTTGTAATTTCCTCTTGGAAAAAGTACCAAGTGTTTGAAATTTAGAATCGGATGCTAGTGTTGATATTTAGGATTATTACAGTATAGGTCTCTTTTGAAACTAGTTAATTTTTTCCCGGGTTTTAACTGTTAACTCGTTAGTTTGCTGCTGTTGAAATAACATGATATTTGACATAGATTTATTTTTTAAGATGTCTCACTGGTTTCCTGTTGCACAGTGTACATACTTTAGGATGTATAGAAAGGAAAGCTACAATTGAGCCCTCACAAATGTTTTAAGGTAGGAATATGTTCACTGTTGTTCGAAAACTGGTTGTAAGAATAACCTCAGTTATGAAGTGTAACTTGAAATGTCAGTATAGGCTCCTGATTTAACCCCACTTACTGTAACACATTACCTTCCTCACCTCACCTCCCATTTTGCCCCCCAGAATATAATCTTTTTCCCCTATTGTGCTGGAAACTGAAAAGTCTGCTGCAGAATGCATCTGATGTCATTAGCTCTTCAAATGGTTACCATTTTACATGTAGCAGCAATGCTCACTTTTGAGTTGTCACTGAGGAAATTTAAACCTTCCATTAAAGAATCCCATGTTTCATGGGAATCTAACTGAAATACATTGTAATAATTAGACTGTTTTCATCATAAAAATCTCATTAGCTTTGCCAGAAGAGGATCCTGATTAACTTACTTGGTATTTATTTTCCATTTTCACATAAATTTTATATATACATCTAGAATACCCATGGAGACGAGTGAAAACAAATAAGGTGTGCCCAAGGAAAGGTGAAAGCTGAAGGTGCGTGAAACAAAGGATTGAAATCCTGTTTTAACTGTATTAGTGTGTATTTCTTGTCTCCGGACAAGTTATGTGTATGTATGTATGCTCAAATGAAGTTGTAGACTCTTGTTGTGTGGCCCCTTTTATAAATGATTCGACTATGGCACCAACTTTGTCACTTGTCTTAGGTCAGCAGCAGATTTCTCTGTTGACAAGCACTCTGCACCCTGCACCAGAAAAGTACAACTTAATTAATTCAGACTCAACTCTTACACATTTAAGATAAATTTTGCAAGAGCTGGGCAGAAGCAGCACATGAATAACTTGACAGGATTTTTTTTTCCTCTTTGCAGGGGGAAAGAGTCACCCGAGAAAATAATTTTCAGGGACTTTGGGCACCTAGTAATAAATACTACATGGAATAGAAATAGCTTAATCTCGTATATATTTATTAAAATAGTTTGGAATTCCTCATCTTACCATCACTCCTGTCCACGCTTTCCTTGCCTGTTTTGTCGCTACATGTACTTGAAAGTTATATCTGCATTCCTTTTAAGATGTTCTACAAGTCATATTTGTCAGTTACACAGACTAATCTTCCTTTTTCTCAAGTTCAGTGAAATGTCACTGAAGAGTAATAATAGCAATAGCTAACAACATCTGCACAGCACCTTACAGTTGCAAAGAACGTTCACATATTCTCGTTTGAATTTTGCATAGTGAACCTGTTATGAGATGTCTCTTGACATCAATGCTTAAAAGTGTTAGAATGTTTAAGTCACTAGAGTCATTGAATGTGCTATAGTCTTGAATAGAGCCCTGACTTGGGGCAGGCTTTAGATGCGCTATGTTGAAAGCTGTGTGTAATTATCAAAATGGGGGGCTTGGGTTCTTTAGCCACTTGATTCAGGTTTACTTTTGTTAAGTGATGCTTTTTTTAAACCGTTATCTGGATGGATTTTGTAGTCATTGTATTCTAGCCGGTAATTTGTATAAATTTACCATCTGTTGTCATTAAAAAAATGTTCATAATGCCACTTTGATGTGTCCTGATTCAATTAATAGTACCTTTATTAAACTGGTTTTTTACATTTGTTGGCCCCTATGTTTATACCATGTAAAATATGTACAGACCTGGCAAGGGTAAGCTTCTGTGCAGTAAATGTAGACCACAGATGCTCAAACTGGTGGGGGGTTATGTGGGGTGCTCAGACAGGAAGGGCCCGTTAAACTCCATCCACGATGGGCCCATCAGAATTTGTGTGGTAGTGGGGGAAAGAAAGCTCCTTGCCCTGAGGCTTTAAAATTCATTTGGGGTTGACGGGGTTTCAAATACTGCTGAAAGAGAGATTGAGAAGTACTCGTGGCTAATTAACTATGGGGGTAGTCACTTTGTGGTCATGTCCAGCATGCCACCCCCATGCCAGTGCTCTTTGTGCTCTGTCTTCTGGCCACCTGATGATTTTACTCCAGCTTCTTGCTGCACTTCTCAGGGCTCCAGCTAGTTCTTTTAAAATCCTATCCACTACCAAAACGATTTGAGATATCTTCGTTTCAAAATATACAGATTATATACAGTCACATTCATATACAAAAGTACAGATTATAAAATAACCAGGGAACTCGCGACACAGGTAATGCCATTGCAAAAACCACTGGAATCGCCTTGTAGGATTTACTGCCAAGACTTAATCCAGATCTACTGAGTCAGAACCGTTGGGGGTGGGTCCCAGGGATACGTATTTGTAACAGGCCGTGATCTGACACAGCTGGTTTGAGACCTGCTGCTAGAGATTGAGAATTGTGTGTGTATGTTTTTAATGCTGGATTTCAAGATGTTTATAAAGCGAACCTGAAGTAGCAGGTACTTTATTAGACAAAGGTAGAATCCTGTATAATACTGCATTGAAGGTTCAGTTTAAAATCTGGAGACTTTTACTGGGTCCCTGACCTTCCATATTGACTTGACTTCTCTGTTCATGAATTATGTTAAAACTGTAGTACATGGGACAGCTCACTTAGAAACAGGCATGCTGAGAAATGGCCAGGCTGCCCCTCTGATGCCTTCCCCTTATTTGGAATCCTCCCTGCTGTGGTCTTTGGAGAGATTGAAAACCTAACACCAGAGCTTAAGCGAATCTGGTTTCCAAAGTAAAGGAAGTTGTGTAACAAACCAGAAATGGTTTCCTCACATATCTGGTCTTTGAATAGTATGACTCCCCTGACCCCCACTGTTTTTCCCCTCACTGCTTACATCTTTTCACTCTGCATACACCCTGCTGTTATTTAGGTTAACCCTTTTAGAAAATCCAGGAATCCAGGGGAGAGCAATTGCTCCTCCAAAGGGCCGCCCAGAGGGAATGGATACTACAAATTACACTCCCTGCATCTGTCCACTTCTCGCCATCTTCATGGCTACCACCTGGGTCTAGACCGGCTTCACTCCTCGCCTGGCGCCTCCTACTGCTCTCTTCTTCTCTTCTTGTTCCTGTAGTCATTTTGCCACAAATCAGCTAGAAGATTCCTTTTAAAATATTAGATCAGGCGTAGCATACCTCTGCTCAAAATCCTGCAATCCTGCCAGTTTCACTCAGAGTAAGATCCCGACTCCATACGCAGCCTCCAAGTGAGGCCACTTACTTCATTTCATTCACTCCTCCTTGCTCAACATTCGCCAGCCTGGGGGCCTTTTTCTTGTTCCCCAAAGCTCCATGCTCACTTCCATCCCCCCAGCTATGCATTGGCTGTTCCCTCTGCCTGGTACCCTCTCCCCCAGCTCTTCCCAGGGTTGGCTCTTTCTCACCCATCAGGTGTCAACTCTCGTGCCACCTCCCCAGAGAGGCCTCCCCTGACCACCTAATCGAAAGTCGCAGGTCCCCCATTTCTCTCGTAACACGTAACATTCGATGACATTATCTTGGGTATTTGTGTATTATCCATTTCCCTCCACTGAAACGTGAACTCAGGAAGAGGGTAGGCACTGTCGTTTTCACCATTGAATCCCCAGGGCCTGGCACTTGTTTTAGCCAAATGCAAGTAGCAGAAGATGTAGTTCAAACTGGCTTCGACAACGGATAAGTCCAGAGATGGGGTTGATCCACTGGCACACTTTAATTAGGGTTCCCGCTCCATTTCTCTGCGACCTTTTCTGCACGTTCTTCTCAGTGTGTTGGCAGCGTCCTCAGGCTTCCCTCCCTCATGATGACAAAATGGCTGCAGCCATTCCGGGGCTTTATCAGTATACCACAGACAGTTAACCAACCACTGAGTAAACCCCCTGGCTTCACTCTGGATTAATTCAGGTTATGGGCCCACCTATGAAACTCCCTTTGGCCAGGCCATGCCAAGCATTGGTGGGTTTATGTGTGGACAAGTGCTCATTCTTAAACCACTCACTTGGGGATTATACTGGTTAACGTAGGCCACTCAGTGGCCACCCTGAGGGAGTGGTTTGGTGCTAGTGAGGCTCCCAGCAATGTTCTCAGCAGGGCACAACAGCTTTGTTAAATGAATAAAGCAATGTACAGTATAGACAAATATCGTGTAGGAGGTCTGACAATTAAGTTCATAAACTCATCCTAGAAAAAGTTCTCCATACCTCATTGCTGAATATCACTACGGTCTCCTTCGAAGTACTCCCCTTGGGAAGCTATGCACTGTTGTCAGCGCCTAGTCCACCCTTCAAAGCAATTTTGGAACTCTTTTTCTGGAATGGCCATCAGAGCTGTCGTCTTATTACCTTTGATGTCCTGAATATCATAAAAATCTCCCCCTTTCAATATCTCCTTTATCTTCAGGTAAAGAAAGAAGTCACTGGAGGCCAGATCAGGTGAGTAGAGAGGGTGTTCCAATACAGTTATTTGTTTCCTGGCTAAAAACTCCCTCACAGGCAGTGCCGTGTGAGCTGGTGCATTGTCGTGATGCAAGGGCCATGAATTGTTGGTGAAGAGTTCAGGTCGTCTAACTTTTTCACACAGCCTTTTCAGCACTTCCAAATAGTAAACTTGGTTAACTGTGTGTCCAGTTGGTACAAATTCATAATGAATAATCCCTCTGATACCAAAAAAGGTTAGCAACATTGTCGCAAGAAGTTCATAAACTTAATTGTCAGACCTTGTATGGAGACTTGGATATGGCTGTAGATAGATATGTAGGATATAGGTAGATAGATGTGAACATACACATAGATATGGACGGAGGGGTGGGAGGTGTGCATGTTGGAGCATGGAACAAATGTCAGTGTCAGGACAGGGCAGGGCCTGGGGCAGGGCCATCCTCCAGAAGACCTTACAGCTGCATGAGGGCTAGCCGCTAGTAAGTGGCAACATACCAAAACCAACACAGCCCCTCTGAACCAGATTATGTCACCTCTGCCTCAGGAGGAAGACTGAAACAGTTGGAGTGTCATCGAATTCTTTCTCCCATCCATATCTGTGGCTCTCGGTTTCCAGGAGTCTGCACTCTACTCTGAAGCCCAAAACACCATCTTTCTCAATCATTGCCCCACCCTCAACCGTCACCACTGCATCTGAGGTTCTTTGTAAACACTGGGACACGTGCAGCTGGATGTGCTCTTTGTGGGCATGGTGCCCAGCGTTTTCCCTTCTAACGATGTCTCATAGAATGTAGTAGCAGCTACAGTCCTTTAGCTGTTATCCGCCTAAGACATTTCCTGAAGATGACGTGGTAGTGAGAGGCAGCCTGCGTCCGGGTCTGGGAACACTCGCCAGTCCTCTGCTGTGTGATTCTGCAACGATCAGCAACATCGTCAAGTTCAGGTCTGACCTGTTAACACGTACAAAACCATGAAAAATTAGAGTAGAAACAGAATCTGATTCTTTTCAGCTATGTGTAAACTATAGAAATATGTACTGTATTTTAAAGAAAAATGTATGTTGCATAGCCAGGTTTTGTTGCTTTAAAAGTACTCACAATAGAAAATGAAAATGTTTGGGAGCTGTGAAAAATGAAGTTTGTTCACATTTCTGTGCTCTGTTTCCTTCCTAAAAACTGTACGTAGGACAGACTGAAGCACCATGCTTTTTTCCCCTAGTATTTCTGCTGCTTCTAGCAAAAGACACAATTCCCTTCTTCCACTCTTGGCTCACTCCTCCCTCCTAACCCATCTTGAACCAACTAGAATTAAGATTAAAAGTTGAGTAGGAAAAGAAGAGAAAAATCAGTAAAATGGAACAAGCAAGAGAAATTAAACCACCCTTCCAACTGATTTCGCAAAAGAGTCTGGTGGGGCTTGCCAGCTGTGGAAGGCAGAATCTGAAGATAACCCAAGAGTCCTGCTGCCTGGTATACAAGCCTTGTGTATTCCCCTCCTCTTAAGTATGGATGGAACCTGTAAATATGACGGGAGAACAGCTTCCTTGACTTGTTTACTGTGTTAGTGTGCTTGGGCTGCCATAACAAAGTATCACAGACTGGGTTGGGGAAGCAACAGGAAATTTATTTTTCACAGTTCTGGCAGCTGGAAGTCTGAGCTCCAGTTGTTGGCAGGGCTGGTTTCTTCTGAGGCCTCTCTCCTTGGCTTGTAGATGCCTATCTTTTCACTGTGTCCTCACATGCTCGTCCTTCTGTGTGTGTCTGTGTCCTGATCGCTTCTTATAAGGACACCCGTCAGATTGAATTAAAACGCACCCAAATGAACTCAACTTTAACTCGATCACTTCTATATAGACCCTGCTCCAAATAGTAACATTCTGAGGTACCGGGAGTTAGGACTTTAACATATGAATTTGAGGGAGGAATACATTTCAGCCCATGACAGTTATGCTATATAGTGTGGTAGGCAGAATAATGACTCCCCAAAGATGTTCGTGCCGGACTCCCTGGAACCTGTGAATATGAGGTCTGACAATTAAGTTCACAAACTCATCCTAGAAAAAGTGCTACATCCCTCATTGCTGAATATCACTATGGTCACCTTCGAAGTGCTCCCCTTGGGAAGCTATGCACTGACGCCAGCGCCTAGTCCACCCTTCAAAGCAATTTTGGAACTTTCTGGAATGGCCTTCAGAGGTGTTGTCGTATTACCTTGATGTCCTGAGTGTCATCAAAATATCTTCCTTTCAATAGTCCCTTTGGGGGCCAGATCAGGGGAGTAGGGAGGGTGTTCCAATACAGTTATTTGTTCACTGGCTACAAACTCCTTCACAGACAGTGCCGTGTGAGCTGGGGCATTGTCGTGATGCAAGAGACATGAATTGTTGGCGAAAAGTTCAGGTCGTCTCACTTTTTCACGCAGCCTTTTCAGCACTTCCAAATAGTAAACTTGGTGAACTGTTTGTCCAGTTTGTACAAATTTATAATGAATAATCCCTCTGATATGGAAAAAGGTTAGCAACATCATTGCAACATGTTCGCAAACTTAATTGTCAGACCTCGTATGGTACCTGACCTGGCAAAGGGGAATTAAAGGTGCAGATGGAATGAAGGTTGCTATTTAGCTGCCTTTAAGAGAAAAAGAGTATCCTGGATCATCTGGGTGGGCCCAATGTTGTCACAAGGGTCTTGCAGTAAGCTCAACAATGACACCCCAAAGGTATATTCACTTACTAATTCCTAGAACCTGACTATTACCCTATGTGGCAAAACAGTGGATATTACCTTCTATGGGAAAAGATGTGATTAATTCAAGGATTTGAGAGGAGGAGTTTATCTGGATTATCCCGGTGAGATAATCTTTGATAATCCCTGATAACCTAAATGCAGTCACATGTGTCCTGATGAGAGGGAGGCAAAAGGAGTTTGGAACAGACCTACACATAGGAGAAGGCAATGTGAAGAAAGAGATAGAGACTGGAGTGATGGGGCCATGAGCCAAAGAAGCCTGGGGCCAGCAGAGTCTGGAAGAGGCAGGGGACAATCCTCCCCTAGAGCCTCTGGAGGGAGTGCCGCCCTGCTAGTGCTTCCATTTCAGACTTCTGACTTCCACAACTGTGAGAATAAATTTCCATTGTTTTAAACTACCAAGTTTGTAGTAATCCATTATGGCTGCCACACGAAACTCATACAGGTCCTTCCAAGTGGAAGAGGGAAGTGCAAGAGGAAGTCACAGTGATACGGTGTGAGAAGGACTCTGGCTTTCAAGATGGAAGAAGAGAGCCAGGAGCCAGGGAATTTGGGCAGACTCTAGAAGCTGGAACCCCATGACTGCAGTTCTCTGGATAGGTCACCGCCTCCTCAAAACACTAACTGCCCACAGGTGTGTTTAAGAGAATTCCTAGGGAGCTTCATGATTTGGTTTTCAATAGGCCTGACCCCCACCCCCGATCTCTGCCTGGCGAGCTGTAGTGGCTCATGCATTTCCATGCAGGTAGACATCATGTCAAGCAATTTTGCTCAGACTCATATGTCCAGTACCCTGCCCCTGTGCGAGGCACAGAATAGGTGTACAGTGTGTGTGTTTAGTGAATGAATGTCATTCCATATTATGTCCCCTTTTAGAGTTCTTACCATTGAGCGTGACTTTAGTATATGCTTCCTGTTTCCTTGAGCCCCTGAGGCAGCTGGGCCAGCCATGGAGGGGGAGTCTTGGGGCACAGATGCAGCCCTGCCAAGGGCTCACTCCACACGAGTGGCATGGTGACCTCCAGAATTAGGCCCCATATCTGCCTCAACACAATGTTTTCTACAGAGTGCACATTGTTTATATTTTATCTCATTCGAACACATGGTTCTTCATTTATCAGAAATACAGAGGGTGCCAAAAAAATGTATACACATTTTAAGAAAGGAAAAAACTGTATTAAAATTGTAATACTCAATATATACCGGTAACAAAAGATGAATACAAGTCATGTTTGACTTCTGCAATTACAAGAGGTGCTCAAAGTGGTTACCATCAGCATCCAGACACTTCTGATTATCTGATTACGGCGAACTACTGCTTGAGCAACATTGACCAAATATGCACCTCCTATAGATGCAGTTTTCATTCTAGAAGGTGCATGTTATGTTCTTTCTGTTAATGCAGTGAATTTTAAAAGTTTAATTTTTAACAATTTCATAATAAGTGATAATGTTTATGTTGTTATCTGTTTCATTTAGCTTTGATTTTACTAATAATAATCAGTCTCCTCCTTATAATAACCTCCAGATAACTTTATGTATCTCCAATCCCGTAGACCATTGGGGTAGCTGTTTCAGGAGGATCCCTCTAACCAGAAACAGCAGATGTTTTCATTGTCATATTGAACTCAAGCTTCCTGAACTCTGATTACATGTTAAAATGCATGTAATTATTTTAACAAAATAAGCATTGGTGTGTTGAATATTTAGTTATTTTCATTATGAATATGTAATGTGGTTTTTGGTGCTTAAGACATCGCTCTGTACTAAATATTAACCTCTTTGGGGTGATGTCATTATCTTTCATGTTCTAAAGAATGTTTAGTGGCTTCTCTCAGAACCTATCAGACTGTCCCTTGTAAACTGGCCCAGTGAGTGGGCTCTGTTGAACTTCCTATTCCAAAATCCGTGAGTTGTACAAGGTCCTAAATGAAAACCACAGCACATTTAAAAATCTTGAATTGACTTTATTTTTGAGAGAAATGTTAAGTCCACAGCAAAATTGAGTGTAAAGTATAGAGAGTTTGCATTTAGCCCCTTAAGCCCTCTCCAGCCTCCCCTACCATCAACACCCACCCCCACCCCCAGAGTGGTACATTTGGAATAAGTGATGACCCTACATTGATACATCAGCATCATCCAAAGTCCATAGTTTAGCTGAGGGTTCACTCTTGGTGTTGCACGTTCTATGGGTTTGAACACATGTATAATGACATGGATCCACTGTAGTAGTTTCATGCAGAATAGTGTCACTGTCCTAAAGCTCCTCTGGACTCCACTTATTCATCCCTCTCTCCCAGCAACCTCTGACAATGACTGATCTTTTTACTGTCCCATAGTTTTGCCTTTTCCAGAATGCCTTATTGTTGGAATCATAAGTATGTAGCCTTTTCAGATTGGCTTCTTTCACTGAGTAATATGCATTTAGGGTTATTCCATATCTTTTCATGGCTTCATAGCTCATTTCTTTTTAGCACTCAGTAAGATTCCATTCTGTGGATGTGCCACAATGTATTTACCAATTCGCCTACTAACGGACATCTTGGTTGCTTCCAGGTTTTGGAAATTATGAATAAAGCTGCTATAAACATCTATGCGTAAGTTTTTGTGTGGATATAAGTTTGCAGCTCTTTTGGGTAAATACCAAGGAGCATGATTGCGCGATCATATGGTCAGAGTATGTTTAGTTTTGTAAGAAACTGCCAAACTGTCTTCCAAAGCGGCTACACCATTTTGTATTCCCACCAGCAATGGATGAGTGTTCCTGTTGCTCCGCATCCTGGCCAGCATTTGGTGTTATCGGTGTCAGTGTTCTGGGTTTGGACCAGTGTGATGGGTGTGCAGTGGTATCTCGTTTTCATTGGCAAGTCCCTAATGGCATGTGAGTGTGAGCTTTTCATGTGTTTATTTTCCATCTTCTTTGGTGAGGTGTTAAAGCACATCTTTACAATAAATATTTTACTAAAAACAAAAACAAACCTGAGAAACTTTTCAGATCTTTTTTTTAAGTCATCCTGTTAACTTGGGTGCTGCTTCCCATTACCAGTAATAAGAAACGTTTTGTAAAATCTAAAGTCTACAAACTAAATATGTAAGTCAAGAATGCCCAATTTGGGGGAAGGATGTTGGTCCAGGAGACAGAAGATATGGGTTCTGGTCCCTTCTTGCCACCAAACGTGTCATCTTAGGCAAGTTCCTTCACTTGCTGAATCTGTGTCTTCTTGTAAAGTAAGGGGAATGGCTAAAATGATTTCTAAAGTTCTTGTAACTCTGACTTTCTTTAACTTTTGTATTTTATGTCATTCACTGGAGTTGCTCCTGTCAATATGTAGACATTGAAGCACTTTGACTGCCTCGTGGTAAGTTTGATATTGTCATCTTGAAAATTTTCCACATTTCTTTTCTATGCTGAAATGAAGAGGTTTGAGTGAGGCTGAAACCTAGCAACCAGCAATCCTGAAATACCTCATTGAATGTGTTATTCGTAGAGTGTATCAGGGGAGAGTAAATACAGCAAAAAATGGTAACCACGCTTCAGCATTAATTTCACTTGGTGACTCACCCACTCCGTCATCCAAAGATGACATTAATCTAAATTGTGACCTTTTCTTCCATCGCATGTCATTGAAATTACGCCAGTAAAAGGGCAGTGACTCACCACTGGAACAGATTCTTCTTGAGAAAATTAGTAGAGCTTTGTCATGGAAGTCTTGGTCAAAGGGTCTTTATTAACTTCACCTGGTGAGCAATTCTTTCCTTTGCTCAGCTAGTTAAGGGCCTCTTCTATAATGTGTCCTGTGGATTCAATCTAGCCCGACCATATTATTTGGTTGATTCTCTCCCCTTCTGGCGGGACTTCAGGCTTTGAATGCACAAAGGAATTTTCCACCGAATCAGTTGTTAACCCTCATTGCCTTGGTAATTGGAAGGGGCTTTTAGGGGGTTCGCTTTGCATTCTGGAATAATTTTCATACATAGTTTATGGACACAAATCCCTCTGTGGATATATATTAATTTTGTGTTTGCACTTGTAACAGTGGATACTCAGAGTGACAGGAGTATTGAAATTATTGTTTTATAGTTAGCAAATGAGCACATCAGGGGGAAGAAAAATCTAGGAGCTTGGGTATTAAAAATAAGACCCAGTATTATGTGTTCACCACCTAGAGTCAGTTCTCCTTCTACACGTAATATAATATGTAGATGATGTATTATAGAATTGGACACTTGAAACCTCTGTAGTTTTGTTGACCATTGTAACCTCAATAAATTTTAATAAAAACTAAAAATTAAAAAAAATAAGATCAGTAATTAGACCTAGTTTGCTTGTTATTTCAACATACCCTGATCCGATTAAAAAATATGTCATGACAACATTTAATAGGAATAATAGCTTTCATTTGTGTTTAATCCACACTTCCCTAGCCTGTCAGATTCTAGAAGGCACTGGATGTGACTGCTTATGTTCCGTTTACAAAATACTAACATAAAATTACATATACTTGAAAACTTGATAAATACCTCACACTACTGGACAGCGGACATCTCACGATCATCATAGTACATTTGCAGCCCAGAAAGGGAAAGTAGCTTGTTGAAGGTCACACAGCAAGTCATGGAAAAGCAGGGTGGCACCTCCATCTCCACCTCACAGACTTGGCTCCCTGAGTATCAGAGTTCCTGGGGATAATGTCGAGTGTTCAGGTGAGTGTTAACTGATATTCTGTGCCATCTGCTTAAAAAGTATATAGTGTAATTAGAAACATTGCTTTCCCATATGGTCCCATGTATTAAGCTCTGGGATTTCAAGGAAGTAAATTAAGATGTTTTAAACATCTCTTCTGTGGCCTCTCCTGATTTCCAGTAAGCAAGGTGCATTTAGATTCAAGTTGTGTTTGTAAGACTGATTTCCATAAAAGACACGAGACTGATTTCCATAAACGACATGAGAAATTCAGTGTCATAACTTCATGGAACACCACGTTTGGACTTCTGCTTTGGCATAAAATGCTAAGAAAATCTTTTCCTCAAAGTAAGGGAAATAAAATCATTAATGTGTAATCATTGGAACCAATCCTTCTGGTGAATAAGGGACCAATTATCACCTTTTCAAGGTAATATTAACCCTTTTTTTCCTGGGTTAGGTTACTAGTCAGTGTGTGATTATTCTTTTTATAAATTCATTTCCTAGTAGGTATGGATTTTTTTCTCTCTAAAAGTTTACATACTTTCACAAGAAGCTTGCCTGAACTTGAGTCAATTCATGTTTCAGAATAGTTTTAAATGAATTTGAAGAAAACTTAGGGCAATTCAATAATTGGTTGAATCATCAAACTAAAGTGAAGCTTCTGAGACTATAAATAACAGTGTTTACCGGTTTCAAATTTCCACAGGGAAGAGTCTGTTAGATTCGATTCCGTCAGTCACATCCCAGTCTGCGTAATTCTCGAGTTCATTTTTCTGGGACTTAATGCAGTAGAGATCAGACTTTTTCTTCGTTCATCCAGATAAGACTTCATCAAACATTTAGTGAGTACCTCCATGTGCCAAATGTGGGGGGACAGAGAAGTGTAAAGGACATGGTGCCTGAAGGCGAGCAGCTCCCAGATGGGAGAGGGGGAAAAGGCAAGTAAGTAGGGACACTCTGTTTTGACAGGACATCTGCGAGCGCAGTGCTGCACAAACACAGGAGTCAGGGAAGTTCTCCAGAGGCTTCTTGGGTGATGTGATGCCTCGTTGTATGAGGAAAGCAAAGGAGTTGGCAGTGGGCAGTGGAGGTGGGGCTGCAGCTGGGAGGAGGGCACCTCAGGCACAGGGCAGGGTGGGGAAGGGTAGGAGGGCCTGGGTTGGGGAGGTGGCAGGCTCAAAACATGGGGCTTTGTGAGCCCTTTGCTTGACCAAAGTAAAAGCATGTGCCAAGGCCCAGAAGTGCAACTGGGTTCAGTATGGCTGGAGCAGAGCTTCAGGGGCAGAAGCACAAGACTAAGGGTCCACAGATTGGGCAACAGGGAGCCAAGCAAACGGTTTGGGGCAGGAGAGGGACGTGATGAAAGCTCCCTTGCCAACAGTGGGGAGAAGTGTCGGGATACTTCGCTAGTGTCTACAGTTTTGCCAGGCAAACTGTGCTGCATTGAACACCCTCATGCCAGTCTCCCTGGACACGCCAGACACCACAGAAAGACAACCAACTTGCCCCCTAGTTGGGGAACAGCTGGGTGAACTGTGACTTCCTCACACAATGGCAAAAGTGAATGAACCAACTTCGCATGTATCAATATGGATCACGTTGAAGGAGGAGAAGAAGTGGGAAGAAAATAGGCTGTCTGCAGTGCAATGCCATTTATGTAAAGTTTTAAAACTCACAAAACAATAGGGCGTAATGTTTATGGATGCAGGAGTACATGGAAGTACCAGGGTGCATAGGACACATATCTGCTGCAGGGTATCTGGTACCTCTGTAGGGGGAGCTATTTGGTAAGGCTTATTTAAAAATTATCTGAAGCAAGTATGGTAAAATGTTAACATCAGTTAAACGTAGGTAAGTGAGGATATAAATAATAGGTGCCTGTTAAATTTTCTGTATTTTTTAGTGTGTTTGAAATATTTCAAAATAAAAAATTGAAGTGCAAAAAAGAGGCCATTGTATTAATTAGCATACTCTTGGCTGCAAGTAAGAAAATAAGAAAGAGGCCTAAGGATAGGTTTTTTATTTGTGTTTTTTTGTTTGTTTTGCTTTTATCTCATCAAGGGTTGACATGCCTACAGCTTGTTGTGGGCCAGATCTGGCCTATTTTTATCTGGCCCATGAGCTGAGAATGTTTTTTACATTTTTATTTTTTTTATTAAATGTATTGGGGTGACATTGGTTAATAAAAGTCTATAGGTTTCAAGTGTACAATTCTATTCGAAAAAAAATCAGAAGAAGAATACTCTGGGGTATTGGAAAGTTACATGAAATTCCAACTTCAGTGTCCATAAATAAAGGTTTATTGTCACACAGCTGTGGCCATTCATTTAAGTGTTGGCTATGGCTGCTCTTGTGCTGCAAAGGCAGAGCTGAGTTATGACAGAGATGGACCGCAAAGCCTAAGCTATCTACTGTCTGGCCCATTAAGAAAGAATTTGCTGACCCCTGCCACTTAAGTAAAGCACCCAAAGGTAGGTGGTTCCAAGATGGGTTAATTCAGTAGTGTGGCGGTGTTGGGGCTTCAGGTGGCTCTCCAGCTATACACATGGCTGCCATATCTGTGCCACATCTATGGCTGCCATAGCTCCAAGTACATGACAATGTCTAAATGTTGCGGTAGGATGGGGTAGGGGGACTTGCCTCATGTGTCTCTCCCTTTTTGACAGGGATGGTATTCTTTTCCAGAAACTTTCTAGTGGATTCCACCTTAAATCCCACTGGTCAGAAGTGGGTCACATGGCCAGATTTCCTGAGCCTGAGGGAGGGCTTCAGTTAGGAGGAAAGAAGGGATAGAGCAGCAGGTGGAGAGGCAACAGTACCTGCCCCAAGTATAAACTCGAAAATGAAAAATTGGATGGGAAGGGGCAAGAGTGGAGGTGGGGACACCACTTAGGAGGCTAGTGGCCAGTGCCATTATCCAGGGAAGAAATGATGAAATCATGGAGGCTTGGACTGGGGCTGTTTCATGGAGTGGAGATGCTTGGATTCTGGATAGATTTTGAAGGGTGAGCCAGTGGACTAGATGTTGGAGGGAAGAGTTGCATCAAGCAGGACTCCAAGGTTTCTGGCTTGGACAACTAGGTGTCATCCCAGGAGATGGACAGGCACAGTGTTGGTGGAGAGGGGAGGAGCAAGTCTCAAGGCCCTCACTGTTTCGCCATGTTTCCAGGTAATAGAGAGGCGCGAAAATAAAGTAGAGGCAGTGTTCTTGCCTAAAAGAGTTATAACTCTGACTGTTACTTTTCTACTCTGAAGAAACAGAATCATTCATGAGTAAGTGGAACAATGTCATGTTTGGGTCCAGCATTTTGCAGTTTGCAAAGTGCTTTCATATCCACTTTCTCAATTGCCCCCAACTCCGGAAATTGGTGTGACACGATTCATTCCCATTTGCAGATGAGAAAACAGGGATGCATGGAGTGGGAAGTCCACAGGCTGGAATGGAAGGTATGTCTTCTCCTAAGTCAGAGGGGGGCTGTTCAAACTAAGCCTTGTCTTTCCTGGGCACCATGTTTGCTTCCGTTTACTTGGGGCATATACCCAGCTAAGACTCCACTTTGTTTCCACCCCCCTCTTTAATAGTACACTAAACTGTACATTGTTTCATATTTTAAAATATCTAACTATTAATATTTCCATACCACAAAACCAGACAGTAATTTGTGTTGTTTGCTTATTTTTAGACAATTGCACATAAGTGTTTTGAATCATCTCTAAAGCCTTATTTCCACAGCGCATAACAAAATTAATTAAATTGCTTTTTTGAAGCAAGGCTGCTTTGTTTCCCACTGAAATGATGACTCATGAGGTCCCACTGAGTCTCATTTGTATTCCTCCCCCAGTAAGTAATTTAAATGTGAGTTATAAAGAAAGGAAAAGAAAAAGAGAACCAGGAAAACAAACACACCAAGAAAAACTATTCTATGGATGTGGAGTTACACGGCAGAATGCTGCCAAGTTTCGTTCGGTACCAAATGTTCTAATGAACAGCAGCGCCCTGTCCTGGGTTGTGTGAGTGGTGCAGGGAAGGTAGATTTGGGCCCGATAAAAGGAAACATTTTCGGATCCGCCGAGATGCCCCGCTTTGGTACCGTCTGGCGTGGGGGTCAGTGGGCTTCTCAATGCATGGATGTGATCGTCTAACAGAAAAGGCTGCTTGGTGGTGGTGTATGTAGCAGGTGCAGGGCTAAAGGACTTTTTATTTCACAGTGCATGGTCCTGGCATAGTGAAGGAATAGGAAGGAACCCTGCCAATCGGAGCCGTAGGAGACCACGGTAAGGTAAGATTGGGCAGTAACGTGTGGCAGGAGGATGGAGCTTCCTGAATAGAAACAATGTCCTGAAGTAAGAGCTTGCTTTGCCCATCACTTTTCATTTTATAATGAGAAACTTTGCAGCAGTTGGAAGCATAGCACCTAGCACACAACAGGCACGTGATGAATGTGCGCTGAATGCCCGCCTGCAGGGAATAGGGAGTGGAGGAATGAGTGAATGAATGGGCTCGTGCAAGACAGAGTGTGGTGGGAGGAAGAGTAATGGGATCCCATTGCGAGATGCCTTTACATGGCCTTTGGAAGACAGGCTTTGAACGAAGGCGAACTTGGAGCCTGCATTCCATTGTGGCTTAGCTACAAATCTGTGTCTGAGTTATGAGCCAAGCGAACATTTCTGCTGGTGCTGCTTCTGGTGGCAGTGTGGGGTTAGGAGACTGTCCAAGCAGCCTTTTGGGTTTTTGGTTTGTTTATCCAGAAAGCTAGCAAAGCAGGTCTACTGAAATACAGTGCCAATCCCCTCCTACTTGTCCTACTCTCCTTCCCCCCCACCCCCGCAACACACCCATTGGGATTAATGCCAACAGCTGGCATGCCGTCCGTTCATTTTCTTTTTGTGGAGACATACTTTGCTCCTTGCTCCAATGATTGTGCTAGCAATTTCACTGATAGAAGGAAAGAGAAGAAGGACCCACAGAGAGGGTGGGCAAGTGACTTAGAGGGGTGGGCACTGGTAGCTCAGTTTGTTTCAGAAAACAATAGGCATCAACAAACTCCTACTTAGAGATGTGTCTCCTCTCCTGGGTTGTCAGAAATACATACAAGGTGGGGCACTAGATGGGGCAATTTGGGTACGTTTCTATTTTTTCCATTTTCAGGAGGCATGTCTCATGGAAAAGCAGTAACATTAGGGAAAGTATATCTGAAGTTTTGAGAGACACTGGCTAATTCCCATAATCATTCTGTGCCTGAATGTCCCCATCAGTGAGTGGAGCCAGCACCCACCTGTTGCACACAGGTTTTTTACGAAGGCCAGGCAGATGACACTTGTAAGTCGTTTTGCATACTGCAGGGGTGAATTCAAGGTGCCCTCATTTAGATTATCACTCCTATTTGCTAAGTAATGGTGCTTCTTTTAAAATTGATTCTGGGGGTGGCCGGTTAGCTTAGTTGGTCAAGTGTGGTGCTGATGGCACCAAGGTTGCCGGTTCAAACCCCACATGGGCCACTGTGAGCTGCACCCTCCTTAAAAAAAAATTGATTCTGGAAAACATACCCAAACAAAATGAAAATCTACTCCCATTGCTAGTATGGTCAACTGTGAAATCACAGATTTCACTCAAAGGCTGCATTTTACAGAAAGTAGCTACAAATTAAAAACACAGGCCTCCAGTAGAACCACCTTGGAGCCTGCGCCCACTTCATTCCCCTTCCAGCCACAGCGCAATTACCTCCAGAGCTGTTTGCTAATGTTTATTAACTGCAGGCCTTGGAACAGACAGACACATCCAAGTCAGAATGTTCTTTACCAGGCCAAACACTCAGATGGTGAGTCGAAACCTTTCTCTTAATGATTTCCACTTGTTACTGCTCAAGCAAATTCTAAAAAAAAAAAACCAAACAAAACAAAAAAACCAACATTTTCTGTTTCCACAAAAAATATTTCTTCCTAAGAGAGTCTTCTGAGCTTTCTTCCCATCTGTGTCCTATAGTTAACAGCAGCCCCTCTCTTCCTCGCCTGTATTTTCTTCTATACAGCTACTCAGTCCCAGGGGGTCTGACATTGCTTTTCACCTAGTGAACTTGAGAAGTGAACCTCCCTGCTACCCCAGGCCAAGTTGGGATACCTAATTGCCACCAAATATTAGGGATGAGCTACAAAAGTGCCAGGAAGACTTCATTTCTCAAAGTCCAACATTCTTTCATACCAAATACCTACAAACAGTAAATAAAAGAATGATTCATAATATAATAACTACCCCCCTCATTATTCCTTAATCTTTTATTAATCTCCTGATTATGAATTAGGGGAATATGCTAAAAAAGAAAATGTTATTGCTCTTTCTGCCTCCATAATAAACAACAGTAATTATCTGGTGGAATGCATCCCCCTTCTCTACAGGGAATGACTGCTTCAGGACTGAACAAAATGAGAAATTATGACATCACTGAATCTAGTTTTAAAATTAATATGAAGTGCTTGTCACAAAAGTATGGATCTTCCCAATGGGAGAAAATGTGACTAACATCAAGTGAATCAGAAATATGAAAAGTGTCAGGCTGTCATTTACCTGAGCAATTTGTTTGGGTTCTGTACAAGGAAGTCTCGGAGACAAGTGGCAGTTTTGAAAAGGAACACAGAAACAAACAAAGAAGACCGAAAATCAAAAGGAAAAAAAAGAAACAGTTGCCACCCAAATTCTTATTAGCTGACCATATTTTCACTGACTTTTTATTGGAGTATGGAACCAAAAAAGCTGTAGAAGAGATCATATAATCTTAGAGCTCGATGAGTCCAGATGTTTCTTCACTTTCTTTTAATTTTGAACAGAACATCTTTTCCTACCAAAATTTATTGTGGAGGATAAAGATTCTCTCACACATTATGAGAAAATTGTGTGAGCACAGCTGCCCTGGCTGTAGTGTGTGCACGTGCGTGTGCACACGCGCGCACTCATGTATGGGGGTGCTGAGGGATGTTCTCTCACACCCACCTGCAGCCCCTTTCCAGGAAGCTCATCACCTTGAGGAGTTTGGAAAAGAGACTGATTCATTCCAAACTCCTCTGGTGATGGAGGGCCCAGAGTCTCAGAGCTGGCCCGGGACTGGCCTGTGTTCACCTAGGCAAACCAGAGCAACAACAGAGCTGAGCCCACCAAGCCAGGCCCACGCACCCCAGGCAGGACTCCTGAGCTGCTCTGTGGGCATCTCCTCACCTTTTTTCCTGGCCCCTTTGCCTGAGGAAAATTTTCCTGGCCATTAAAGGGTGTTGCTATCATTAGCCAGCCCCACATTTCAGACGTTAAGAAATTTCCTTGCTCTGATGTTAATGTGGATGCAGTCAGAATTAAGTCTTAGGCATGAATAAGCTGTGGTCCTTTTGTCCTTGATTAATTTCGTGACATTTATTCTAGAAAGGAAACTTAGAAGCTTGAAACATCCTTCCTCATTAATAAGAAATTTTTCCTTTTGGTAATATAAACATAATTCAAGACCCAATTAAAATGTCCCAAATTTTTGCAGTAAGGAAAGAACATTTATAACTCAACTTTGCCATATGTTCTTGTCCCAAATGGTTGTCATATTGATTAAACTGTTCATAACTGTTTGGAATGTAAAAGCTTTGCCAGAGTTGGGCAGTAATATTTCAGAGCTGTATATACAGCATTATCTGATCTGTTTGTGCGGGTGGTGGTAAAGGAGCCAACTTAGATGCTTGATCATGGCTATTTTTAGTACATTTTTGAGATATTACTAATTGAATTCGGTCAATCTCCGTTTCAACTCAAGTGCTTGGCCCGCCATTGTTTAATTGATGAAACTTGGGACAGAACTAAAGGTTATCAAAATAAAGCTCAGGTAAAATTTGTAGGTCTTGACACCAAACAGCAGGATTAATAACATCCCACCAATTCATTTCTCTTGCTAAGAGAACCACCAACTAGGTACCATGCAATGCCCTCTTCTTGATTCTGGAGCTCCAAAGGAAGATGCCAGGGTGGGCCAGAAGCACAGCAGACTCATCCCACACCATCTTGCTCACCCCAATGCCCTTGCTCCTCCCAGGATAGTCTTGGGTCATAATGGACCCCAACCCATATACCAGCTGGCTTGGCTGTAGGTGAGCAGTGCCACTCACTTCCGTTCAACAAACCACACCGAGTGCCTGTGGTTTACCATGCCTTGTACATGGTAACAGGGATATGCAGTGGATACAACGTGGCACCATCTGAGTCGAGTGAGGGGGAAAGGACAAGCAAGCCAATACTACTTGGAAAGTGTACCATGAGAGGTATGGACAGGGTGCTTTGGGTGCATGAGAAGGAATCAGCTAATTCAGGCTGGAGGGTGAGAGCAGCAAAATCAGGGATTGGGGAAGCTTCTGGGAGGCGGTAATGCCTGGACTGAATCTTTTGTAAACTAAAATATATCAATTTTTTTTATTATCAGAGGATTACTACTTCCAAAAAGAAAAAAAAATCATTGTAATACCACCACCTGAGATAATACTGCTTACATTTGAAGTATATCGTTTGTCTATCATTTATCCATGTATATACACAAATGCTTTAAAAATGTTCTCAATAGTGCTTCCTTGAAACAAAAAATCTAACCAGATGCAATGAATATTTTTTCATGTCATTAAATATTCTTTTACATAATATTCTGTTGTACAGGTACCCTAATGTACTTAACCGATTTTCTATTATGGTAATTTTAGTTGTTGCAAAATTTTCATGATTATTAACTATGATTAACATCCTTACTCTTAGTTTTTTTTGTACATCTGTAATTATTTCTTTAGTACAGATTCCTAGAATGAAAATTGTTGGGTCAGAGGTTATGCACATTTTAAGGCTAAATACAAACCAGCAGTGTGCGAGAGCTTCCATTTTTCTCCCACTCTTGCCAATACTAAGTCATTTCAAAGTATTGACCATGTAAAACTATAACTAAGCTGCGACGATCCTCACTGTCTAATATTTTCCCACCTTCGTGTGGTCCCCTCTCATAATAAATAGGGCTGTCCTGTAAGACTGCTGGGATATTGCAGAAGTGATAGGTACAGACTTTTTTTTAATTATTTTTTTTTGATATTTTCTTTTTTCTAACTGTACTGAGGTATAATTAACAAATGAAAATTGCACATATTTAAGGTGTACAATTGGTTGTTTTGGTATAGGTATACATTGTGTATATCACGGTATGATCACCACAAGCAAGCTAATTAACACCTCCATTACCTCACGTAGTTACCTTTGTGTGTGTGTGTGTGTGTGTGTGTGTGTGTGTGTGTGTGTGTGTTGTGTGTGGTGAGATCAGTTAAGCTCTTAGCAAATTTCAAACATACAATATAGTATTGTTAACTTTAGTCACATTATTGTATATTAGATCGCCAGAACTTATTCATCTTACATAACTGAAACTGTACTCTTTGACCCAACATCTCACCATTTCCCCTACCTCCCAGCCCCTGGCAAAACTATTCTAGCATCTGCTTCTATAAGTTCAACTGTTTTAGATTCTACGTATAAGTGAGATCATGTAGTATTTGTCTTTCTGTGTTTGGCTTAATTCATTTAGCATAATGTCCTTCAGGTTCATCCATGTTGTTGCAAATGACAGGATTTCTTTCTTTTTCAAGGCTGCATAATATTCCAGTGTGTGTGTGTGTGTGTGTGTGTGTGTGTGTGTGTGTGTGTGGTATGCCCTTCTGAAACTAGGTGTAAACAGCACTGCCACTTCTTCCTGGCTCTCTTCAGTTACTTGTTCTGTTGGAAACTAACACCATGTCACGGGGACACTCAAGCAACCATGTGAGGGTTTATGTGATATGAAACTGAGGTCTCCTGCCAACCACCAGCACCACCTTGCCAGCCATGTGAGTGAATCACCTTGAAAGCAGGTCCTCCAGTTTCATTTAAGCCTTAAGATGACTAGAGTCCCAGCAAATATCTCAACAGAGAGACCCTGTAGCCAGAACCACCCAGGTGAGCCACTCCCAAATTCCTGATGCACAGAAACTATTAGATAATCAGTATTTGTGTCTGTAAGCCACTCAGTTTTGGGAATAGTTTGTTATGCAGCAATAGATAACTAATGCAATATATCACTTTTGCTGTAATTTTTATTTCTTTGATTTTTAGTGAGGTTTACATTGTTTTCAAATGTTTATTGACCATTTTCTTTTCCTTCTCTAGTTTATGCTCTTTTAATATCTTTAGTGTTTGATCTTTTTTCTATTGATCTGATGATTTTTATATATTAAGAATATTAACTTTCACCCGTCATAAACCTAATATTTCCCCTCAGTGTTTATTTTCCTGCGATGACACGTAAAAGCACATGGCAAGATTGGATGGTGGGGAGAGGCCATGAAATTGCAGGCAGAGGAGCATCATGGGATGCGTGGGGAAGTCACAGGGTAGATGAGAATAAGGGAAGTGGGAGTGCCAGGAAACTACACCAGTGCTTCTCAAGCTGAGTGTTCATAAGAATCGCATGGAAATCTGCTTAAAATGGCAATTTAGGTATATCTGGGGTCAGGCCTGAAGTGCCCAGGTCGTGCTGATGATGCTGGCCTGGTGAGCACATTTCGAACAGAAAAGATTTAAAGAGATAGTTTGGAGATAGTTTGTGGAGGAAGTCTTGGAACATAGAAATAAGCCAAAAAGAAAAAAAGTTAAAATCACCTTTAGTCCCCTGATCCAAAGACAACAACTCTCTGTTGTACCAAGGAGCTGGACCTCTGTCCTGATGGGGGCAGAAAGGCATGGACATCTTGATGTATATTTTTTGAAGGTGGTGCTAACAAGGTTTGTGGCTGACTGCACTTTGAGAGTGAGAGAAAGGAGGGATGTAGGGTTTCTGGCTTGGGCAACTGAGATTGTGGTGACTAGGGGAGAAGTAGGTGTTTTGGGGGGTGGGGGGAGAATTCATTCTGCTTTAGACCTTCGTAACACCTGAGGTACTTGCCAGGGTATTGAGGGCGTAGGAAGATGCCTGATAGGGAGTTGGTGGGTCTGGAGCTCAGGAGACAGGGCAAGCCTAGAAGTACAGATTTTGGCATCAAGAGCATCTGCCATGTTGGAGAGGTAAAGCTTGGGCATTCGCGAGCTCCCCAGGGTGACTGTATAGATGGTGAGAGAAGAGGATGCAGGACCAAGCGTCAGGTCAGGGAAGAGGAATCCAGGAAGAAGACCAGAAAGGATGAGAACCAGAGCGTGTGGCTTTAAATAAGTGTCAGATGATGTTTCAAGAGCCATGAGGAGCAGGGCTGGAAAGGGGTCATTCCTATGCATTCAGCTGGGATTAGGGTTAGTGGGCCGACTGGGAGAGAGACCAACGGGGACCAAGTGCCCCTGAGTTGTGGAGGTGGGGGAGGGGTGAGTGAGAAGCAGCAGCTGAGCAATGGAAGTGGGCGATTCCATGTATCTTAGAATTCGAGGAGGTGGCTTAGATTCATTTTTCTCTGAGCTTCCATACTGTAGAGGCAGCACGACTGATTTCTCAGAGAGTAAACTAAATTTTATTATTTCTTGCGAGAGAGTAGCTAATAAGATTAGACACTCTGCACTTTTTCTCTGTGCCAAGTGATAGGTGCATAGATACTCATTTTGACTCTCCCAATACACTGGGAGGGATAGCCTATTTTAAAAATGAGAAAATTAAGGGTCGGAGAAGAAGTGAAGAAGCTTGTCCAAGGTCACTGCCAGTATGTGGCAGAGCTGAGGTTTGGGCCAAAGTATGGCTGACGGAAAATCCTTGCCCAACTTTTCAGCTGTAGTGCTTCCGGGAGCGTTCGGCGGTGCGAAAGAGCCAGCGGTGGCAACAGCACTGAACTGCACACTTAAAAATGGTTAAAATGGGACATTTCACATTATGTGTATTTTACCACAATTAGGAAAAAAAAGGGGACAAGGGGGTAACGGACTGATCTGCAGACTTCAGAGAGAGAAAACTGCATGAAGATTGCACAATCAATTTGATCCTTCATTTTATTATTGAAGGAGAAAGTTCAGCATATGTCCAAATTACTCTAATTTTCAATCACAGTTTGTAATGGCTGAGTCACCTCTCTTTACTTCTTCCTCTGTCTTCTCTCTTTTAGTTTTGAAATGGATTTAAAGTGCACTTGGATAGGTGGAAGAACCTGTCTTAGTTGAACTCACTGTCAGGTCTCATGGACACCAGGAATGGGTGAGGGCAGGGAAGAGGACATGGGGGAGGGCGGACAGCCATTGACAAATGTGGCCAGGAGGGCCACTCACTCACCCTCAGAGCAAGCCCTTGGGGAGGCTCCAGCCCTTGGGGAGGCTCCTGCCCTGTGGCTTAGTCCTTGGAAAAGGATATCCTTTCCCCCATTCCCTTCCCCATGGCCTCTGCCTGAAGCTTCTGGCACTTCCTAAGAACAAAGCCGTGGTCTCCACCCAACCACTGACTCGTAAATATAGACCAGTTCCTTGTGGGACTGTTTGGTTTCTAGGGGACCCTGTAGCTCCGTCAGTCCGTAGATCGAAGCCTCAGAGTCACTTACCAGCCAGACGTCCTGCAATGTGGGGATGGTGCTTTCCCCAGGGGACCAGATTACATGCTTGACAGGTGTTATGGATTGAATTGTGACCCCTCCTCCCCCCAAAAAAAGATATGTTGAAATCCAAACTCCCAGGACCTCGGAATGTTACTGTATTTGGAGACAGTGTTTTTATAGAGATAATCAAGTTAAAATGAAAGTCATTAGTGTGGGTCCTAATCCAATAAAAGGGGGAAATTGGACACAGACGTGCACACAAGGACGCCATGTGAGGGCACAGGTAGAAGACAGCCATCTACAAGCCAAGGAGAGAGGCCTGGGACAGATCCTTCCCTCAGCCCTCAGAAGGAAGGACCCTTCTAACCTCCAGAACTGAGACAAAAGATTTCTGTTGTTTAAACCATCCAGTTTGTGGTACTTTTTAATTTACAACAGCCCAGAAAACTAATACAGCAGGTAAAACAGATTTCCTTCACTGGGAGCTGACAGTGTGACATATGGCTGCTCTTAGTTACTGAGGTTCCCCCCACCCCCAAGAAGTCCTTTCACCTTCACCTGAGTCCCCCACCAAGCAGGTATTCGAGGCTCCAGGGAGGGTGAGTCATTCTACAGAAGAGGCCTCCATCTCCGTGGCCATGCCTGTCTCTTCTAATAAAAGATGCTAGAAGTGGAGGAGAAAGAGAAGACTGGTGATAAAGGGTTACTTTATCAAAGGGCTTTAAGCACCTTTCTTTGGAACAGGGACTGCATCAAATGTCCTCACCTCAGTGATTCGCCACCAGAGTCTACTTGGGAGAGGGCAACTTTTCTGATTTCCACAATTCCCTCTTAATGCATTCTTGTCACTTATGAAGGCACATAAAATTCAGTGCTGACATGGAGGGGCTATTCTAAGGAGCTTCGAATGCTAAAGACTTAGTCATATGGACTGTCAGTGCTCCTTAATCAGTATTACTTAGCTATTGCTAAGGTTTTAGTAAGTCCATCAACAGCCTCTCACCTCCTCTCAGATCATTATTTCTTGCAGTTAGAGTGCCTATTATGGAAAATGTGTGCTGTCATCAGCTGCTTAAACATAAAATTATGCTCTGTATATAGTTGATGAAAGCACCTCCACTCAGCTCATCAGTTTTCAACCAGGACCAAAGAAATTGCTGTCTGATTATTCTGTTCAGCCCCATCAGTGAAGGAGCCCTTTCCAATCCAGTGTGTAAAGACTTGACCGAAATAGGTTTTTGTCTACAAAGGTTGATCCTGACACATGAGATGAAGAGCTGTTCGAAGTGGTTTAGGGAACAAACTTCATTTTACCAAAGTACAGCGTCTTCCTCACAAATCATTTTTGCTTTAATTTCTCTCCAGTAAGTTCCACTGCCTGAATCTGTGCAAAAATTGCAGCACTTGCAGCCAACATGTTGTACTGGAAATGAAATCAAACGTGTTGATTTTCTACTGGGATCCTGGAATTTTTTTCACAAAGGTTTTTTTCTTTTTTTTTTTTCTTTTTTCCTTTTTCCCTCAAAGAACCGTTACAGGGAAGCTGCCAGGTGAGCATCCTGGTTCCTAAGTTGCTCTGTCCTCACGGGCTCAGTCCTTTTCGCTCTGTACACTCTGTCCTAGGCCATCTCGTCCACACCACAGTTACCATCTTTATGCTGGTTATGCCCAAACACGTTTCTCTAGCCTACATCGCTCCTCCGAAATGCCAGACCTGTAGAGCCACCCACCTTTTGGACCCCTGCACTCACTCACTTGTTCCCCAGACTCCTCAGACTCATTTTGTACAGGCAAGTAAGAAATAAAAATCAGCAGCATCTTTTCCCTTTCATTACCTAGCATCTCAGGGAATGGCACCCACCGATTTGCCATAGTCTGCAACTTTTTCAATACCTACCTATCCCCAATGCCTTTCCCTTCCTACCCATATCAGTAGCCAAACCTGTTAACTCAGTCTTCTAAATCTCTTCTACCCTCTCTATCCTCACTCTCCAGTTATTTTGTGTTCCCTGAACGAAGAGGTACCCATCTGGGATTCAAATCTGCTGTGGAAGATTTGCATAGTGGCCCCATTCATAACTGGGTCTCCCCAAGTTTCTGAGGGAAGGCATTCCCTGGAGCCTTTTCCGGCAGATGTGTGGAATGGGCTTCCCTTTCTCAAAGAGAAGGGGAGAAGCTCTGCCATGCAGCATGGAAGCAGGTTGGATAGTGTTGGCACGCTGTGCCTCTCTACCCCCAGACCCTGGAACTCCACCAGGGGAAGATGGAGTAGGGGCTAAAATCCATGTTTCCTGCTTGGGAGGCATTTGCCATTGGCTATCTGGGAGACAGTGTGGGAGGCCTGAGCCTAAATTAGGAAGCAGGTGGGGTTTGTCTTTAGTGCCTCCCACCTTCCTTTCTTTATTCTTTTCTAATGTCCCTTGGTCTCTCAGTACCCTCATCCTGGCCTTAGGTGTGCCCAACCGTTGATTGCTATCTGAGCCACTTGCTATCTGAGCCACGTCCTCAAAGTCGTCCTGAATCCAAAATCAGCTCCTTCATCTCGTCCATTATTCATTCCCTCAGGGGATGGTGAATGAATTATGCAATGCAGTGGAGGTCAGCAGTGTGATGACACCCAAGAATGGTCATGGCAAAGGTCGGATTACTCAGCGTTCACAGGGGATGGCTCTTACTCAAAGGCTAAGAAATGTTACCTTTCTTTCCCTTACTCCTATCCCAGCCTTAGTCTCCAGAGTTGGGCTGTACTAGAGATCACACAGATTGACTTGGTCTAGTTTCAACTCTACCGCAAGAGCATGTCTCAAAAGTGGGATCAGAGCTATCTGGGCTATCACCTGAGTTTACTCTTGTTCACGGCCCTAATGAAATGCTAGCCCCAAGGGCTCGGCATTCGTGTAGCATAGTCATCGTCTGTGCACATTGGCAATTGCCCCAGGTGGGTAGAGGGCAAGACTGGTGTTCTGCTCCCACTCCCTTGCTCCCAAACTCCGAGTTTCTGTAGAGTCCTTCTCTTTTCTATCTCACCTGATAATTTATTAGTCCTTTGGATTAATTTTTTATTATAAAATAGGCCAGACATACACATGAGCAAAAAAAGAATGATACTGTATAGCCAATGCTTATACACCCACCACTCAGCTTAAGTAATTAAAAAGTACAAATGCAATTTGAAGTCCCCTCCCCATCCCACCCTGATTTCATTCTCCTGCCTCCTTCCCTTGGTAATTGCTATTCTGAATTTAGTGGTTTTCATTCCCATGCCTTTCTCTATTCTTTTGCTCAATTCGGATACGAGTATATCCATTAAAATACGTAATCTTGTTTCGCAGTCTCACAAAATGGTGTCACGCTATGAATTACGCTTCTGCAACTTGCTTTGTTCATTGTCTATTCTTGAGATCTATCCATATTGGTATATGTATTCCATTGTAGGATTATAGCACGGGGTATTTATCCATTCTGTTGATGGACATTTTGGTGTTTCCAGTTTTTTGCTTTTACAAACATTGTGGCTCTGAACATTCTAGTACATGCCTCTTGGTGCAATATATTCTCTGGGGCATTTTTTCCTTTTAAGAAGATTTTTTTTTGAAATAATTTTGGATTTACAGAAAAGTTGCAAAAATAGTACAGAGTTCCTATATAACGTCCACCCAGCCTCCCCTAATATTTAATATCACATAACTACAATACAATAATCAAAACCTCCAAAAATTAACATTGGCAACATTGTATTAACTAATTTACAGGCTTTGTAGAATTTCAGCAGCTAGAATAGTGTTTTTCAAACTTCATGCTGTGTCCCATTAATGTAGCAATTCTCAATTTTGGCTACACATTGGAATCACCTGGGAACTTTAAAAACTACTGATGCTGGGGTCACACTCCCCAGATATTCTAATTTGTTTGGGTTGTGGCCTTGGCAGTGGAGATTTAAAAGCTCCCCAGATGATTGTTATATACAGCCAAGATTGAGAACAGCTGCATTAATGGATCATAAAATCAATTTAATTAATCATGCTGAGCATTAAAAAATGAAATGGAATAAAATAGAAGATGTCATAGGGCTTTGCATGCAGGATAAAAATTCTTGCAGAAAACTTTTGCTTCAATTTTTATAAACATACATTGTGTTACAATTTAAAATTATTTCATAGTGTGTATGACTCATGACCAAAAATATTTCAAGCCGCTATCTAGGTTATAGATCTGGGAGTGAAATTGTTGGATAACAAAATATATGCATCTTTAACTTTACTGGATGTTGCCAATTTGTTTCCTAAGGTATTTGCAGTGAATTACACCCTACCAGCTGTGTATAAAAACTCAATTGTCCCATTTCCTTGCTAACACTTGATATTGTCAGACCTTTAAGATTTTTGTCAATTTGATGGGTATGAAATGGTGTCTTGTGGTGTCTCTCAGATGACTAGAATGGCTGAGTACCTTTTTACATGTACATGGGTCAGGTTTCCTTTTCTGGAAATTGCCTCTTTATGTCTTTTGCCCATTGAAAAACAACTTTTAAAAAAAGTTTATCAACATATTTATTATATGTTCTGTATATCAATCCTTTGTCAGATACCTGTGCCATGCATGTCTTCTAGCATTCTGTAGCTTGTCTTTACTCTTTTAAAAATGGTATTTGCTGTACAGTATTTTTATTTAAATGCAGTCACGTGTGTATCAACCTTTGACTTCATGGTTTGTGCTCCTTCTGTCTTTTTAAGATAAATCTCCCCTTACCATGAGGTTGTAAAGATATTCTTCTTTGTTTTCTTCTGAAAGCTTTAAAGTCGTGTTTCTCACAGTCTTGAATGTCTCCTTGGACTTTATTCTTTAATGAGATCATTGTAGATTCCCATGCAATTTTGGAAAAGAATACCGAGATCTTGTATTAGGGATCTTTCTAGAAACTCTGTCCAGTTTCCCCAATAATAACACTTTTCAAAATTATAGTATGATTTTACAACAAGGATGTTAGCATGGAAACAATCCACTGATATCATTCAGATTCTCCAGTTTTACTTGTGCTCGTGTGTGTGCGCGCGCACATGTGCGTGTGTATGTGTGTTCTATTCCATTTATTTCCTGAGCAGGTTCATGTGTCCACCGCCACCATCAAGAAACTAAGCAGTTCTTCCATCACTACAAGGGCCCCTTGTAACCACACTCACCTTGCTCCAGTGTCTACACACTTTGCCCCTGGCAAACACTAATCTGCTCTTCATCTCTGTAAAGTTGTCATTTCAAGAATGTTATATAGCTTTTTTTCCTCCCTGGCTGCTTGAGGGCTGGCCACCATCGTGAACGACACAGTAACTATCCGGACCAGGAAGTTCATGACCAATAGACCACTTCAACGGAAACAGATGGTCATCAACATCCTTTACCCTGGGAAGGCAACAGTACGTAAGACAGAAATTTGGGAAAAACTAGCCAAAATGCACAAGACCACACCATATGTCATCTTTGTATTTGGATTCAGAACCCGTTTCAGTGGTGGCAAGACAACTGGCTTTGGCATGATTTATGATTCCTTGGATTATGCAAAGAAAAGTGAGCTCAAACATAGACTTGCAAGACATGGCCTGTATGAGAAGAAAAAGACCTCAAGGAAACAGCAACAGGAACACAAGAACAGAATGAAGAAAGTTAGGGAGACTGCAAAGGCCAATGTTGGTGCTGGCAAAAAGTGAGGTGGAGATTGGACGACAGGAGTGAAGATTCATCAGTGACTTTATGGTGAGTGAGCAGATTTTTCATGGGAGGACTAATAAACTAAGAACTTAAAAAAAACCAAGCAAACAAAAAAATGGTATATAAATGGAATCACACAGTATGTAACTTTTCGGGATTGACTTTTTCATTAGCATATTCTCGAGATTCATCCAGTTTCTTGTCTGTATCATTGGTTCATTCCTTGTTTTGGTGAGTAGAATCCCGTATTATGGCTGGTACCTCAGTTTGTTTATCTAGTCACCCGTTGAAGGATGTCTGGGTTTTTTCCAGTTTGGGACTATTACGAATAAAGCTTTTATAAACATTCATGTACGGGGTTTTGTATGAACATTACTTTTAAAGTCTGGAAGAAATGTCCAAGAATGCAGTTGCTGGGTTGTATGGAAGTTACACATTTAGTTTGATAAGAAGCTGCCAGATAGTTTTCCAGAGGGGCTGTAGCATTTTATAATACATTCCCACCAGCAATGTATGAGTGATCCAATTTTTCCACCTCCTCCCCAGTATCTGACGGTGTCACTATTTTTATTCTAGGCATTCTAATAGGAGTGCAGAGATATCTCATTATGGTTATAGCTCACATTTCTTGATGGCTTATGGTGTTGAACATCTTTTCACATGCTTTTTGCAATCTGTTTACCCTTTTTGGTGAAATCGATCTTCACGTCTTCTGCCCACTTTCTAATTGGCTTTTTTTTATTGTTGAATTTAGAGAGCTCTTCATATGTGCTATATACAAGTACTTTGTCATATATGTGCTTTGAAAATATTTTCTTCCAGTTTGCAGCTCCTCTTTTAGTCCTCTTCACATGGGCTTTTGCAGAGCAAAAGTTTTCCATTTTGATCAGGCCCAATGTATTGATTTTTCCTTTTACAGATCGTCTAAGAACTCTTTGCCTAGGTCTAATTCCCAAAGATTTTTGTCCTATTTTTTCCTATAAGTTTTATTTTGTTTTACCTTTAAATTCATGATCCATTTGGATTTAATTTTTGTATAAGGTGTGAGGTTTGGGTCTATGTTCATTTTTGCCTATGGTGATCAGTTGCTCCAACACCATTTGTTGCAAAGGCTATCCTTCTTCCGTTGGATTTCTTTTGCACATTTGCCTAAAATCATTTGGGCATATTTGTGTGACCCTTCTTAGGTGTTTAACCTTTTCAAGGATTTAACTCCAGGTCCCAGTATCCATTGTCTTAATTTCCTTTGAGATATATAAAAGTGAATCATTATTTTGTAATGATACCAATATTGCAATTCACAGGGATTTTGCAACAATATCTAATTAAAACTGTTCATCAAGTTACTTTCTGCCTTGTAGGTTATATTTGCCATATATCAAGCACGCTAGGATCAGCTGCTATGTTAAGCACTTTATGTGTCTTAACCTCCTTTAATCTTCACAGTAACCTTGAAGGGAAGAGCAAATATCATCCCCATTTTACAAATGTGGAAACTAAGGCTTTGAGAGGTCAAGTAGCTTGACCAAGGTCACACTCTTGGTGTCTCTTTACCACCACATCACATCGATGGACATCTGTCGGAAGGCAGAGTTCAGGTAGTCAGAGGAGCTCTTTTTGGTCTGGGCTTTATATGTGAAGGAGGATCTTAACTCAGTAGGACCAAGGGTAGCCTTTTGACATGCAGAAGGAGGAAAAGAAGTTAGATATATTTGTTAGCACTTAGTGATGGGGAAGCTGAAGTTTAGAGAAGTTATATAACTGGCCCAAAGTCACAGGATAGTTAGTCCAGGACTCAAAACCATGTTGTTCTTATGATAGGCGAATTAAGTGTTCTTTCCCCAGACTAAGACCAACCCCTCCACTTGTGCTGTGGAGCCCATCTCTTTCTCCTTCTTGGGGATCTGTCTCTTCACCAGTTATTCTCTGTCATCTACGGGGGTAACCTCTTCTTTTGGCTATGTCTTTCATCCAGCAATTAAAATGTAAAAATGTCCAAAAATCTTCTTGTGTTTGAATATCCCTCCTCCTATCCTTAACTCGACTGCCTCTCAAGCTAATGAATTATCTCTCTCCTACTCTCATAGCCATCCTTCTGGAAGGAGTTGTCTGCATTCAATGTCTCTACTTACTTGCTGCTCACTCGCTCCCCTCTCACTGCAGTCTGGCTTCTGTTCTCAACATTTCTCATATCATTTCTTGTATACTGTTGTTACCAATGTCATCAACGACATCCTGGTTACTCAGTAGTGTTTCCTTTCTTATCTTCCTTGACTTCTCTGCAATAATCAATGAACTTGACTACTACTTCCTCTCCTAAGTGTTTTTCCCTTGGCTTACAAAACATGATGTTCTTTTTTTTTTCCTCCTATTTTTCTCTCGTTCCTTGTCTCTTTTATAGGTTCACTGTCTTCCCACTTAGTCACATTGTGTTATTTTTTCAGTACGTTCAATCTATTATTTTGTTAAGGACTCTTGTGTTTCTGCTCATGAAGGATATTGGTCTGTAGTGTTCTTGTGATGTCTTTGCCTGGTTTTGGTATCATGGTAATACTAGCTTCATAAAATTAATAAAAAAGTATTTTTCCTCTTCTATTTCCTGGAAGAGATTGTGTAGAATTGGTGTTAATTCTTCCTTAAATGTTTGGTAAAGTTTTCCAGTGAAACTATCGGGATCTGGACATTTATTTTTTTGGAGATTTAAAACCATGAATTTAACTTATCAATAGTTATAGGTCTATTCAAATTATATGTTTCATACTGAAGGAGTTGTGTTTTTTTTGGTGTGTTTTTTAAAGAACTTGTCTATTTTGTCTAAATTATCAAATGTATGTGTGCAGAGTTGTCTGTAGTATGCCCTTATTATCATTTTGAAGTCTGCAGGGCCTGTTACGATATCCCGTTTCACTCCTGATATTGATCATTTGTGTTTTTTCTCTATATATATCTTTTTTGTCAGTCTTGCTAGGAGTTTGTCAATTTTATTGATCTTTGCAAAGAAATTTTTTTCATTGATTTTTGTTTTTTCTGTTTTCAAGTTCATCAATTACTGCTCTGCTCTTTTCATTTCCATCTTTTTGCTTGCTTGGGGTTTTTTTCACTCTTTTTTCTAGGTTCTTGAGGTAGGAGCTTAGATTATTGATTTGAGATGTCCCTTTTTTTTTCATATGCGTTTAGCGCTATAAATTTCCCTCTCACCACTGCTTCAGCTGTATCTCACAGATTTGGGTATGTTGTATTCTTATTTTCATTTAGTTCAATGTATTTTTTCTTCCCCTGAGACTTCCTCTTTGATTAATTATAAGTGTATTAATGGATTAACTCTGAGTGTGTTATTTAGCTTCTGTGTGTTCATAGACTTCCCTGTTATCTTTCTGTTACTGATATCTGGTTTGATTCCATTTTGCTCTGCGAGTACACTCTACATGATTTCAATTCTTTTAAATTTGTTGAGGTTTGTCTTAGATCCCAGGGTGTATGTTCCATGGCCCCTTGAAATCAGATAATGTCAGTCCTTGGACTTTGTTCTCTTCCTCAAAAAATATTTTTTTTTTTTCTATTCTAGTTCCTTTCTCTATATACCTAAATTTTAGAATTTGTTTTTTGACATCTACTATATCTACTAAAAAGTTTTCTGGGATACATATTGTGATTGCTTTGAACCTACAGATCATTTGGGGAGATTTGACATCTTAACAATATTGTCTTTCAAGCCATGGACATGGTATATCAATCCATTCTGTTAGGACTTCTTCCATTTCTTTCTTTTTTCAAAGATTCATTCATTTATCCATTCAACAATTCATTCATTCATTCATTCAGTGTGGCAGACCCTGGGGATGAATGGTGAATAAAACAGATGAGACCTCTGCCCTCGGGGAGACAGACAGTAAATAATGACAGTGGGACCAGGAGGGACACACAAAGGATGGGTATCCCATCCAGTAGGGGGCTACAGGGGAAGGTGATGGAGTGGGGAGGACATTGAAGGCCTCCATGAGGAAGAGCCATCCAAGCTGGGACCTGAAGGACAGATAAGTAAGAGTTAGCCAGGTGAAGGGGGAAGGGCATCACAGGTAGAGGAAGTAGAGGGTTCCAAGGCTTTTTTCTAACATTCAGCCCCATTATGGGCAATCTGGTTTCATGGGACACCAGCCTTTGGGGTGGGGAGAGCCCTTAGGGACTAGTTTTCAGAGAGCAACTCTGAAGCCATGTAGATGTGGTAGTGCATAAAATGTTAGGAGGACATGGATTCAGTCTAGTCTGGCTGGTTGATGGGGTGTTAAGAACAGAAAAGATGGCTGTTAGTGTGTGTATGTGTGTCCCCATCTGTCTTAGGGAGGGGGGTGGATATTGAGTTTGGAAAGGTAAATTGGGAAAGACTTGGGAAGCCTTGAATGCCAAGTTAACAAGTTTGAACATTATCCTGAAGGTTGTATGCCAGTGCTCTGAAATGTTAGATCTGTTTTACAGAGAGCAAGCTGGCTATAATGTGAGAATGGACTGGACAACTGACTTAACCCTTGTCTCTTCTAGAATGTAAGCTCCATGGGAGGGGGGACTGGATATGTTTTGCTCACCATTGAATCATCAGCACAGTACCTCGCACATGGCAGAGCCTCAATAAATATTGGTTGAAAAAATAATGAATGAAGTTGCTGCAAGTGTCCAGGCAAGAGATGGTACAAGGCTGAACTATGCAGTGACAAGTTTCATGTGCTATTAAGGAGATAAGACCCACAGGACCAGGTAATCAAAAGATACATAAACTACTTAGTACTGGCTCTAGCACAGGACAAACATTTACTAAGTGATAGCTGTTAGTATCTATTGCTACTTCACGTAATAGAAATTAAAGCTGAGAAAATTTAAGTATTTCTTTGTTCATTTAGAAATAACATTTTAAAGAAAAAAACTATTTTCCAAAACAAAAATAATTGAGAAGAGTGACATTGTTTTATATCTTTACAAATTTCTTTAACATGTGGCTTAATAGAAGAGGTCTGGATTTTCCTATCTGTTTCTCCACTCACTCTATTGTGGTATCATGTGACATGTAGCTTCTTGAAAACTCCCCTGTACCCTCATAAAAGAAAAAAACAAACAAATAATACCTTAGTATTATTAAGAAAGTAGTCTTGATCTAGTAGATTGCCTTAAAGGCTCTCAGGAACCCTCAGCAATCTGGAGGCTGCTGTTCTAGGGCACATATCTGACAGGGTAATTTCTGAGTCATAGGCGGTGCGTGTTTTTAACCTTATTAAATAGTTCCAAATTGCTCTCTAAAGTGGTCATAGCAATTTATGCAATCAGCAGCAGTGTTTGGAAGTTCTAGTTTCTCACACTTGAGTCAAAATTTGGTTTTATCAGACTTTAAAAAATTTACCAGTCTGAGGGGTATTTTTTAAATTTGCATTTTCCTGAATATTAGTGAGGCGGAACATATTTTTCATAAGTTTAATCAGGTTTCCTCTTCTGTGAATTCCCTGTTTTTATTTTTTGCACATTTTTTAGTGTGTTTGTTTTTTTCAGTATTGATTAATAAGAGTATTTAATGTATTTCTCATATATTGTATTCCTTTGTCAGGAATAAGTGTTTTAAGTACTTCTTCCACAAATATGGAAGAACGCTTGACGTTTATTTTTTCCCAAGATGACTTTTGATGCACAGAACATTTTAATTTTAATGTAATCAAAATTTATCAATTTTTTTACAGGTTATACTTTTGTCTTATTTATTTCATTCTTCCTTACCCAGAAGTTATAAAAAATGTTTTTATACATTTTCTTCAGAGTTTTAAAGATTTATACAATCTGAAGAAACAGGTACTAGACTTATCAAGGGGGATCACTTCATAACTTATATAAATGTCTAATCACTACACTGTACACCTGAAACTAATATAAAGTAATATTGAATGTCAACTATAATATAAATAAATAGTCACGGGGACGTATAGTAGAGCATAGGGAATATAGTCAGTAATATTGTAATAACTGTAAAGTGTCAGATGGGTAGTAGACTTATTGGGGTGATCACTTTGTGAAATATATAAATGTCTAATCACTATGTTGTTTTGTACACCTTAAACTAATACAAATTTTTGTTTTAAAAAGTTTTAAAGATTTTATTTTCCGATTAAGTTCTTTAATCTGCCTGAAAATTGACAGATTTTTGGTATGATGTTAGGTAAAGACATAATTTTATATTTTTATCTTTTATATGAGGATACCCAGTTGTCCCAGGATAATATAGGAAATGCACCATCATTTCCCCCCCATATATGTGGGGAGCTGTTTCTAGATTCTCTCATTTGTTCCATTAGCCTGAAATCCCTCACTTTGTTTTTCTTTTTCAAAATATTTTGCTTGTTCTAACCTTTTACTCTTAAAAATTTATTATGGGATAAATAATACATACAAAAGAATATATAAATTGTTCATGTACAGTTTAAATTCTAAAATGAACACTTAACGTACCCTTGGAAGCCCCTGTAAATCTCTACCCAATCACATCATTCTCCATCCCCCAAAGACCACAGGTAAACACTGTTCTTAATGTTAGGTTAGTCATTCACCTGCTTGTCATTATAGCTTACTGTTTATGGATCCCCACCATGTATTGTGTAGTGTTGCTTGTTTCTTACATGAATGGAATCACATCATGTTTTCTCCATGTTTTCTCTTGCGACTTGCTTTTTTCGCTTATTACGTCCCAGAAATTCAGCTTTGTGAGATACATATAATTATAATTTATTTTTATGACTGCACAGTATCCCATTGTATGACTATACCACAACTTAGTACCTACTAACAGACACTTAAGTAATTGTTTCAGGTTTTTGCACATTTCAAACAATACTACAATGACTGTTCTTTTATATGCCTCTAGATGCACATAGGAAACTTTCTCCAAGCTGTCAACAGATGGTTGTTTGCACCAACTCAAGGCCAACAGGAATCCTCGATTTGGGTGCAGTAAAGAAGGAAACTTTATTCAGTGCAAACAGCTCAGTCATGAAGCAGCATGGCTGTGGAACAGTACAGTTGTGAGGCCGCCCTGGAGCAAGGCTCCTCTCCAGCTGCACAGTTCTGGTCTGCTCTGGTTTGCTCCACATGCTCTGGTCCACCACACTCTGCCCTGCTCCACCCATGTCTGACCCAGGGAGAAGTCTTTGCTGTTTCAGGTCCAGCCAGGAAAAAACACAGGCTTCAATTTAGTCTTAGTTGGAAAGGGAAAGTGCACTCCCAGAGCCAGGGGGAACTGATTTATGTAGAGAGAAGTCCCTGCCCATGGTCCCTGATTGGTCTGTCTTCGTGGTGAATGAGCACTCCAAGTCCTCACAGTTTGATTGGTCCAAAAAGCACTGTCCCTGATTGGTCAGAATGGAGCTGCTCCAGTTGGTTGGTGAAGATGTTAATGGGAATATAATTGTGTAGCTCCAATTGGACTGGGAACATCTCAGTCCTATTGGTTGAAATAGAGGAACTCCTTAATAAGAGCTGATCAGATGGCCGGAGCACAGTGCAGGCAGGCAGTTAAGTGCAGGAGGCAGAAAGCTCAGTGCAGGCTTCTCCCTGAAGTATTGTTTGTGTGAGAGGTCTCTGTTTAGAAATGGATGCTAGGCTCTGGTTTTTGGTTGTTCTTTTTTTTTTTTTTAATTGGAGCACTGTTAGCCACCAGGAGCCCTTCTTGGTAGGTATCTTCTTTCTCAGCGTTTACAAAACCAAGGAATACAATGCTGGGTTATAGGGTAACTGGCATACCAATTTCAGCAGATATGTCAAACTTTTCCAAAGTACTTGTTACATTACTCCCAGCAAGTCCCTGCTGCTCCACATCTTGTTAACAAATTCTCTTACTTTTTCACCTTTGCCAATTTGGTAGGTATGAAATATATCATTTTAATTTTAATTTTAATTTACATTTCTTTATTAAAATGTCTTAAGCATATGTTTATATATTTATGGACCCCGTGCAGTTTGTTTCCTTCAACATGTGTCTTTTGTCCAGTTTTTAAATTATTTATAATTTTCTTATTGATTTTTGAAGTTCTTTATGTATTTAGATATTAATACTTTATTAGCTTTATATACTTAAATATCTGATTCCAGCATGTGGCTTGTCTTTGTTACTTTTTAGGGGTTCTTTTAATGAACAGAAGTTCATAATTTTGATGTAGTTGAGCTTATTATTTTTCTCATTGGTTTATACTTGCTTCTCTAATCCAAGGTCATAAATTTGTGCCCCTGTATGGGTCTCCTAAATATTTTGTACTTTTGCACTTTATGTTTAAGTCTTCACTTCATCTCCATCTGGAAGTGATTTTCATGTGGTGTGAGGTAAGCATTTCTTTTCTTTTTTCAATATAAACTGTTCTCCCAGAACCATTTATATTATATTGTCTATCCTCTTCAATGATCTGTAATTCCTTCTCTGTCATCAATCAAAATACTGTGTACATGTGCATTTATGGACTCTATTCCAATGGACTATTTGGTCTACTCATGAATTAAAACCACAGGGTCTAAATACTATAGTTTTTCCTCTTGAATTATTTTATTAGGAAGATGAAATGTAAAAGAAGCACATACATAAAATTATTTTTAGGTGTCAATGTAACATCAGGTAGCAATTTTCTCATCTTACAATTCCTTAGTTATTACTTAAGTATTATCAGAAGTGAATCATAAGCACACAGCATTTATAGCACATTATTCCTGTTGATTACTATGATCTTGGTATCTGGCAGAGTTTATTCTATCTGGATCATTTCCTTTTGGAATGCCTTGGCTACTTTTGGCCCTTTGTTTTTCAGCATAAATTTTAGAATTAGGTTGACATATTATGCAAAATAAAGCAAAACAAAACAAAAACCAAAAAAAACCTTGGGTATTTTATTGGAATTGCACTTAATATATAGATCCATTTTGGGAGAAAATTGGTATTTTTAAAATACTGAATCTTCAACACAAGATCATGATATGTTTCTCCATTTATTTATGTATTTAAAAGAGTTTTAAATAAAGTTTTACAATTTTCTTCATAAAAGGCTTGCACATAATTTGTTAGATTTATTATAAAAAGGTTTTTTTTGGAAATAATTTAAATGGTATTTTTAACATCACAGACTTTATTTTTAGAGCAGATTTAGGTTTATAGAAAAATTGAGTGCAAAGTGCAGAGAGTACATCTGTACCCTAACCTATCTCCCCCTCCCCTTACAGGTTCCCCTGTTACTAACATTTACTATGATTGATGAACCAATATCCAAACATTATTATTAACTAGAGCTTATAGTTTACATTAGAGTTTACACTTTGTGTTGTACATTCTATGAGTTTTGACAAATGTATAATGATACATATTTACTGTTACCGTATCATACAGAATAGTTTCACTGCCCTAAAAATCCCCTGTGCACTATCTATTAATATTGATTGATTGTAAGTTCCAGGCTCTGTGTTTTGAGGGCAGCAGGCAATTTCAAGTACATCCCAGTATTTACCAGAAAGTATCACCAACCACGTAAGTCACTTTTTCTTGAAAGAACACTTTTATATCAACTGACAGATGGTCAGGAGGGTTCATTCGGTGTGGTGGACAGCTTCTCAGATTTTTGCCATCTCCACTAAGATATCAGTTGGATTAGCCCAGCCCAGGCGTTTATTTGGGTTATTTTCAAGTTCTGGACTTGCTGGCTCAGCGTGGTATTTACTTTGTCCCCTTGGAGGCACTGTACATACTGAGCAATTTTCCTCTTTGACAATGATTACTTGGAACACATTTGATGTTGCAGTCTCAAAAAGTCACTGGTACTAAAGATAGTTGTTATTTGCAGTATAGAGGCTAGACTTTGATCGAGATCAGCCAAATGCCCCAGAGCCTACCACTGTGACACTCGGAGACCTCTCTGAGCTTCCCTTACAAGCTTGGTAGCAGTGCCTTCTTGGCAGTGCCTTTCCCCAACTCTCCAAAGCACAGTTCCTCCTCACACGAAACCCAGGCTGCTGCAGCTCGGGAGGACCTTTATAAAGACCAGCGTGGGGTTGAGTATCAGGAAACTGCACACAGAGGATTGTTCTTGAGGAAGTTCTTTAGGTCATCCAGCAAATATTCGTTGAGTGCCTATTTTGTGTCAGGCAGTATGCTAGGTTATTGAAATACATCAAGGAATAAAGCAAAGTTTCTTCCTTCCTGGAACTTACATTCTTGCAGGGGAGGGCAGATAAACATGATCCAGACATGAATTGTATGCCAGTATATTGGAAGGTGATGCATGTTTATAAAAATGAAAAAGTAAAACAGGGTGAGGTTGATTGAGAGTACAGTGTATGTGTGGGGGGGATGTGGTGAGGTTTGGCAGGATACTGTATTAGTTAGGATGGTGCAGTTAGGCCTCATTAAGAAAGTGACATTTAAGCAAAGACTTGAAAGAGGTGAGGGAGTTAACCTTAATGAAATGCTAGGGAAAGAGCATTCTAGGAAAAGGAAACCATCAATGCAAAGGAACTGAGGCAGGAGTCAGAAACACATGTTTGAAGAACACCAAGGAGACCAATGTAGCCGGAACAAAGAGAGCAAGGAAAGTGACAGAAGAGGATCAGACAGACAGGTAATAGATAAAGGAACCAGAGAGTATGAGGCCTTATAGGACATTTTAAGGACTTGGAGTTTTCCTCTGAATGAAATGGGGAGCAAGGGAGTGACTTGATCTGACTTAACATGTTAGAAGGATTTCTTTGGCTGCTGTGTTGAGAACATACTCTAGGGCTCAAGGGCCAAAGCAGGGAGACCATTTAGAAGGGTAATTCAGTAATCCAGGTAAGAGATGAGGGTGTATTGGATCAGGTTGGTAGCAGTGGAGCTGGTGAAAAGTGGTAGGATTTTGAATATATTCTGAAGGTAAAGCCATCAGAATTTGCTGAAAGATTGTTGTGGCATGAGAGAAGTGACAAGTTTGATGCACATATTTTTGGCATGACCAACTAGAAGTATATAATTGCCATCCAACAAGAAAGGGAAAGTCATGGATGGTTAGGTAGGTTGGAGAAAAAGATCAATAATTCAGTTTTAGACATGTTGAGTTTGAGATATCTTAGATACTCAGATATCTAACTCACACAGAGCCCTGTGTGTGGATGTTTATAAAGGCTTTATTCATAACTTTCAAAGCTGGAAACAATTCATAGGGGCTTCACCAGACAAAAGGATGAACACATTGCGCTACATTCATACAATGAAATATTATACAGCAATAAAAAGGAATAATTATTGATATACACAGCTACATTGATGAATCTCAAATGCATTGTGCTAAGTTGAAAAAAGCTAGACTCAAGTGGCTACATACTGCATAATTCCATTCATATAACATTCTGCAAGAAGTGAAAACTAAAGGAACAGAAAATAGATCAATAGTTATCAAAGAATGGGGATGTTGGTATGGGTTGACTACACAGGGGAACAAGGGAATTTTTAGGGGTATTGAGAATGTTCTATATCTTGACTGTAGTGATTGTTACACAACTAATGTGTTCATCAAATCTCACAGAACTATATACTAAAAAGGGTGAATTTTGTCGTATGTAAATTATACTTCAACAAAATATATAAAATATTATATAGCCCATTCTTCAGGTAGCTGGTGTAGAACATATATTAGTTGAATGAAAATAAATGAATCAATGAACATGAGGCAGTGTTTGTAGTAAAGAAGAGCAGTTATCTTTTGTGAATCAAGTTTCTTGTTCCCTGGTCCCATATAAAGTAATAAAGACTCTTTATTTCAATTCCAAGTGCTAGTACCTGAAAGTGGTGACCAATCCTGGCCACTGCTGTCAAATGCACAATATGTGACCATTTGTCACTATTGGGATGATGAATGTTCTTGGGTCTGTTCCTTCCTACTGTGGGGTTTGTAGCTGTGTTTCATGTATAGAAGAGGGCAGCTTTGAGCTGTGCCTCAGTGGGAAATGGAAATTACTGGAAGGAATTTTAAAATTTGGCTATTGTACAGATTTAACCAAATGGTGTGTTGTTTTTTCTGAACAGTTTGCTCCAGTTTGCATCTGTGGGTTTTCTTTAGAGAGTAGCTGTATAGAATTATAGCTCCCAGCCTCAGACTTCCAGATTCTATCTTTGCACATTCTGAAACCAGTCAATGTTATTTTAGAGTCTTGCTGCTTGAGGGTTCCCTCAAAGCTCTTATGGGGCCCATGAAAAGGAAACAGGCTGTCTTGGCCTCCGCTCTCCTGCTCTGTTGTGATGTTGCAAAGTTCCAAGCAAACAAGAATTATGGTACCTTGCCAGACACAGAGGAAGGCTCAACATCTGTCCCAGCTCCTTGGAGCTCCCTGTTCTCATTATTAGCTTTGATAGAAACTTCCAGCGGGGCCTACCTAGACAATAGTCCGTAGAGCCATTGCCATTAGATGGATTACAGTCACAAAAACTAGCCTGGACTGTGAGCTGCCTATAGCTTATCTTAATGCCACAGGAGCTTTGAAATGAGTGTCTCTAATTAGTCAGACATATGGCTTAGCTGTGCACATGAGCCCTACCAAACACAGTTAATCAAAGTTTATGAGCTTGTTTCCATTCAGTCACCAGTCTCATCTGCCCCTTCCCACCTCTATACCATTACTATTGCTGTTCCCTCCATCTGGAATATTCTCTTGCTCCCAGCCCTCTTGGGTATGCCTGCTGAAATTACCCCCATTCTTATAAGGCCAAATCCCCGTCCTCTCCTTTAGGATGCCCTCCTAAAACTGTCTTGGAACACTTCCTCCCTCTGTTGACCCTCCTGAGTGATACATGTGTCCCTGTCTTAATAATCATTCTAGACCACACATGATGGGAGGATCATTATCCCACAGGCAGGGTTTAGTCATCCCGTACCCATTTACCACTCCCCTTCCTGTACCCCTACTCCACACCCTCATCTCTGGATCTCCATGGTGCCCGGCTCAGAATGGGCAATCAGAAAATGTTTGCTGACGTGGAAAGCCAGAAGTCGGAATGAACAACTGATTGAAGCTGCTCTCTACATTAGCTCCTGGGAAATCAGACAAGTTTCGAGTGTATGCCGTGTGGCATCCAAATCTAATATATCTTTAAGTGTTTAGAATTTCAACATATAAACCCCAGTTACAGACTTCAAAACTCTATAGATTTCTTCCATCTCCATGGAGAAATTTAAAAAAAAAAAACACTTCAGCAAACAAAAATGAATGTCTGCTGAATTTGAGAAACATGTGGATCTGATTGTTTAAAGAAAACTTCAAAGCAGAAGGGAGTGAGCAGTATTTAATTTAAAGAGTTCATTTGATTACAGGTGGGAGACACTGTTCCCTGTGTAAATGGCAGCAAAAGCCTGCGTTGTCAATTAGAGAAAGAAACACAAATCTGGAAGTTGAATCCATGCCTCATTTGATTTGAAACCTGAATTATTACTGTTGAGATTATATAAGATTAGATCTCTCTGCTTAAACACTAAATCAAGCTTAACAGGAAGCAATATTGCAAATAAACAATGTTCTCTCAAATGGTGCTTTTAATACTTTCATTAAAAAGGAAATCTCGCTGAGCTTTTTATTGCAGACATTGATGGCTCTATAAATTTTGATGAGCCATGTGCTAGAATTTGTGCACCTTTAATAAAGAAGGTACTCCCTTGCTGACTTACGGATGCAGCAGGGGTTACACGGCACTGGCTAGCACCCAAGAATGTCTGGGTTTCAGTCTCATTTCTGCTACTGACTGGGGCAAGTCCGTTCTCCTCCCTGGGCCTTACTTTCCACATCTAGAGAGAATTGAATTATGGTTTTATTTTCTTTCAATGAACTTTGGGTAATGAAGTAAAGATAGTTAAGTTGCAGTTCTCCCACTGTTTTATTGTCATTGTTCATTGTTTAGTTTATTTACAACCACATCCTATAGATTTTAAGAACTTAACAACTTAAAAGATGGACATAGTGTCAATATTTTTAAAATGTCTCTGGCATTTCATATGTCTGGATGCATTAACCTTCTTATCATTGTGATGATTCAGTGTTAAAGTCAAACAAGAATATGTCAAACTTCTGTCACTTTCCTCACTTGCATTTGTTACTATGGAAAAACATTGTCGAACATATTATATTAAAGCAACATCCCTTTGTTTAACTTCCTCATTCTTCATTTGCACCTACCATAGCTTCCACTGTTTAATGAATGCCTCTGCCACATTTTGGCAGTGAGGGTCAAGAAGGTGCAGGCCTCAAAGCATACTGGGAAATTAGGTTGCCAGCACTAGGAATCTGGCCATTACACCACTAACATTTGTTCATTACCGCAATCATGGATGCCTACGAGTGATCATTCGTGGACCTTGGTACAACATATAACACTCTTCTGTATTGGGGCTGGTGCTAAGGGCGAACTACACGTTGTTGAAGCAGAGGCAATGAATTATGAAGACAGTACGATCAAAGTAACACTGGCAACTTTGAAAATTCTGTACATACAATGGTTTCCCTTGGGAGCTTTGAAGTACCACCACCTGTGGTCTGACGATGGAAGTATGGTTCAGGGCCTGTGCATATTAGTGGACAACCACTTAGTAGCCGTGGATGAAGATGCAGAGACGAGGAGGAGGATGTGAAACTCCTAAATATATCTGGAAAGCGTTCTGCCACTGGAAGTGGCAGCAAGCTTCCACAGGAGAAAGTCAAACTTGCTGCTGATGAAGATGATGATGACGATGATGATGAGGAAGCTGAAGAAAAAGCTTCAATAAAGAAACCTGTATGAGATACTCCGGCCAAAAATGCACAAAAATCAAACCAGAATGGAAAAGACTCAAAACCATCAACACCACGATCAAAAGGTCAAGAATCCAAAACACAGGGAAAAGAAACCCTCCTGAAACACTGAAAGGACCTAGCTCTGAAGAAGACATTAAAGCAAAAATGCAAGCAAGTATAGAAAAAGGTGGTTCTCTTCCCAAAGTGGAAGCCAAGTTCATCAATTATGTGAAGAATTGCTTCTGATGACTGACCAGGAGGCTATTCAAGATCTCTGCAGTGGAGGAAGTCTCTTTAAGAAAATAGTTTAAACAGTGTGTTAAAATTTTCTGCCTTATTTCATTTCTGTAACAGTTGCTATCTGGCTCTTCTTTTTATAATGCAGAGTGAGAACTTGCCCTACCGTGTCTGATAAATGTTGTCCAGGTTCCATTGCCAAGAATGTGTTGTCCAAAATGCCTGTTTAGTTTTTAAAGATGGGAACTCCACCCTTTGCTTGGTTTTAAGTATGTATGGAATGTTATGATAAGACATAGTAGCAGTGGTGGTCAGACAAATGGAAATGGTGGGAAGACAAAAATATACATGTAAAATAAACTCAGTATTTTAATAAAGTAAAATAAACAGGTGGAAAGCCAGGGCAGTCCTTTAAATGGGGGCAGCAAGTTTGCTCTTCAAAGAAACAGTATGTTTTGAGAGTTGTCATTTCTGAAGTGCATCTTATACAAGCAAAACTTCATTTTCTGTCTTTCATTTCAAGATAGACACTGGAATATCAAAATGCATCAGGTTGAGTTTTTAGAACAATCAGAACATCTAATTATCTAATGACCTTGCCACTGGAATCTGGTCATCCAGTTACAGTTGGAAAACAGAAACAGTTGTTAGGGAAAGGGTGAATATGATCTGGATATATGTAAGAGAAGGAAAGGCACTCTAGTGGGTGGGATACATAAATACATGTAGAGGGCAGTGGAGAGATGAGAAGAGGACGTACTGCAATGACAGTGGCAGTGAACCCAGATTCAGACGTAGACTCAAATCTAGGCTCTCTACCTCTTATTACTGTGTGACCTTGGACAAGTCTCTAAACTTCTCAGAGCCTCAGTTTCTTTTCTTTAAAGTGAGGGAAGAAACATAAGAGTCCTATCTTCTGGAAGAAGGTACGGGGTCATACATGTTGAGTCCCTGAAACATTGCAGAGCACACAGTGCTCAATAAGTGGTGGCTTTTATAGGCAGAGACAAGTGGGCTCAGGGAAGGAGAAGAAACAGCCAAGATTGAAAGGATTTAACCCAAGTTCTATCCGAACATTTTGAAGTTCAGACTAAGCCCTGGAGGCAGGAATTCTGGGTTACACATTTAAACCTCTCTTCACCTCAGTTTTCCTCATCTGCTAAATGGAGATTCTTTTTTAAAATTGAGATATAACTCACATACTATAAAAGCCAACCCTTTTGAAATATGCAATTCATTGTTACAGTATATTCCCAGTTTTGAAACTATCATTACAATCAATTTTAGGATATTTTTATCAACAACTTGACTTGAAAAAAAGTCCTGGAAGTACACACTGTTCCTCAATAAAGTCCTGTTCCCCTTCCCCAATAAAATCTTAAAAAAAAAAAATTGCCTCATGCTATAATAACATGCCCAAACAACAACAAAAAAAGTCAAGGGTGGGGCTAAAAGTTGCAACCTTCTAATCACAGTCGGTTGGTTCCTCTGGCTTCTTTCCTGAAGCTATCTAGGGACCCACCAAGAGTCACCTCATTAGCATAAACTCAGGTATGGTTAAAGTGTATTCTTCTGGAGTGAGCTTTGGTATTTTGGTCTTCAGAAAATTTGTCCATTTCATACAAGATGTCACATTTACTGGCATATGATGTTCACAGTATTTTCTTATCATTTTATTATTTGTAGAATCTGTTGTGATGCCACCTTTTTTGTTTCTGTATCAGTTATTTGTGTTCTCCTCTGTCAGAGGAGAGCATTTTGTTCTCATTTGTCAGTCTAGAGGTTTATCAATTTCATTGCTCTTAAAGATCCTCTTGGTTTCATTGATTTTCTCATTGTTTTTCCTGTTTTCTATTTCATTGGTATTTTTTTGGTCTTTATTACTACACCTATTCTTCAGAGGGTTGAATGTACTTTTCTTTTTATAGATTCTTAAGGGAGAAGCTGAGATCAGTTTGAGGTATTCCTTTTTTACAAATATAGGCATTAGTAACATAAATACACCTGTAAGTACTGCTTTGGTGGCCATCACATAAATCTGTTGTGTTTTCATTTTCATTCTGTTTTAAATATATTCTAATTTTCTTTGATTTTTTTCTTTTTTCCCATGAGATATTGGGGGGAATATATTATTTAGTTTTTAAATATTTGGCGATTTTCCAGATATCTTTCTCTTATTGATTACAAATTTAATTCCATTGTGGTCAGAGAATAAACTTTGCATGATTTAATAGTTCTCAATTTATTAAGACTTGCTTTGTGACCACAATATTATATCTATCTTGGTAAATGCCCCATGTGTACTTGAAAAGAATGTGAATTCTGATATTACTGGGATTGTTCTATAAATGTCAATTAGGTTAATTGAATTGGTCGTGTAGTTCAACTTTTCTATATCATTACTGATTTTCTGTCTACTTGTTTTTTTTTTTCACTTATTGAGAGATGGGTATTGAAATCTTGGACTATGATAGTGGACTTATTTGTTTCTCCTTGCAATTCTATCCGTTTTTTATTTCATGTAGTTTGAAACTCTGCTATTAGGAGCAAAATGTTTAGAATGTTTGATTCTTTTAATTGACAACTTTATTATTATGAGATGACTTCTTTACCTTGATAATATTCTTTCCGCTGAAATCTTCTTGTCTGGTATTAATATAGCCACTCTGGCCTATGGTTAACTCCATCATCTCTTTCCTACAGGGACAAAACCCAGATGTGGGACACACACTACCGAGGGAAATAAATGGGCTGAAATTGATTACAAAGTGTTTCTGCCAAGAAGCAAAAAGCTTGTTACTACTGTTCATAAAAAAGAATTCCACCAGTGTCCCTCCAGGAAGGTAAGATCTATTTCTCCAGAAGGCCTCAGGAGAAAGAAGGGAGTTAGGATGCTAGCAGTGCTAGCAGTAAAATAAGGTAGTAAGAGTGTCTTGTGGATGAGGATACGTGTTGAGAAGAGCTTTTCACGTAAAGCACACAGGCCTTTGGTTAAGCCAAGACCCTTCTGGGTGCATTCATTGGCTTAGGTTGTACTTTTCGGCATGCAGACACCCAGCATAACTTGCAGCATCCGTGTGTGTGCCTCATCCCCTCTATACTGTTAAAACCTAAGCCTGAGTAGTACACCCACTGCCATGAGGAAGACCCCCACATTTGAAACAAGACAAGGATATACAGCAGAGCAAGTTTATTCACGAAGACAGCCTGAAGAATGTTCTGTGTCGGGGGAGGGGAAGAGCTTTGGGGCTATGCCACTGGGAGTGGGTGCAGCTTTCAGAAGAGGCAGCAGTGAGGAGCAGGTCAGCAGGCCTGGTTCAGGAGGTGGACAGGAAGGCACACAGGGGAAGCCCAGGGGAAGGGTGCTGGCATGTGGGAAAGTGCGGGCACTGGGCAGAAATGCCGGCACCTGGCAGAGTTAGCCCTCAACAAACCTCACACAATCCCCAACTTGTGTTTGATCCTCACTGTCACCTTCCTTCCTTAGGCCTGCTTTTACTACCTGGGCCTCAGGGTCCTACTGTGTCATCTGAGAGAAGTCATACATAGTACTGGGAAAAGAAATGAACTGTGAGGTAGAAGGTCGGCCACAGGCTGGGATGGGTGGGAACAGCATAGACTCTAGATGAATTCAGGCCAGGGGTCTGTCTCCGACCTGTCACTTACTAGTCACGTGACCTTGAGAAAATTACCAGGCCTGTGAGCGTCAGGTTCTTCATCTGTGAAGTAAGTGGGTCTGATGAGGCCTGTCCTGTAGGACTGCAGGAGAGTATGGAGCGTTTGTAAAGCGACTCGCACAGGGCCTGGTGTACATTGCAGCGTTGGTGAGTGGCAGTGAATGTCTAGTATTATATCACTCCCCAGCCCTACTGCTCTCTACTCTGGAAAATTTGGTTTTTGTTTGGTTCTTTCTCAACCTCAGAGATTATGCAATGCTCATTTATACAGAATATTAAATTAGCCAAAAATACTGCTTCACAAATAAAACTCAGGACAATTTCCCTCCTAGAGGACCTATTATTTAATTTGAGTGTAGGGGAGTCTTTCCCAGCAGGATACAACTCAAAGCTCCTAGAATTTGAGTCAAAGACCAACCTTTTCCCTCCCGCTGAGCTGTTCTTACCTCCAAAGCATCATTTTCATTCATGCACCCTCACCAACATCTAGCCCTTGCTTAGAGTTGTACAAATTACACACAAGATAATGTAATTAAAATATCCTCTTTAATGCATTGTGGCTGGTGTTCCATGGCCAGGGGAAAGACTGTCAGTCTAGAGGCTTCCGGGCATCACTTCAAAGGAGCATGACTGTATTTCTGCAGAAATCCTTGCAGGTGATGGGTGTGAAACATCTAGTTTGTACCCTGTATTCACCTGCACTGGAACAAGCGTGTGGGACCCCTTCCCCAGGTGGAGATTGCTCTCTGGTTCATCCACTATCCCCCAAATGACTGCTAAGTGCAGTTTTCCTTTCCAGGTTTTCCTCTGACACACAAGACACACCTTCTGCCAATGCCAGCAGCGGCCACCACCCAGTTTCATCACAATCGTCTCCCCCAGAGGCAATGTTTCCCAACGCCCAAACGGCCTTAGCTAAGGCCTTTTACACTGGAGTGCTCTCCCCTGGAGCCCCACCGCCTCTCCCCTTCTTTCACTTGTTCTCTAGGACTGAGGGGACCTCTCACCACCTTCCTCATAGGACTAGGGCTTCCACCCTATCATTCTATGTGTGGGTGTGTCCTGCTGATCCTAGTGTCCCCGCTACTAACACAGGGCCTTCCAGAGGACAGAGGCTCAGTGACTCTCAGGGGATAGAAAAGAGCCAGTGAGTGGGGGTTGTCCTTATTCAGATGAAATTTCTCCTATATTCCTGAATACCAAGCATATCCAGGTATATATCTTTTAATTTTATACAATGACACAGTAAAATGGAAGGCCAGAATTAACTTTTTTCAAAACTTTTTTCTATATTTCTTGACCCTGTTAATTTTATTGTTGACTTCTTTCACATTTCCAAGTAAACTTTTTTTATTGACCTTTTCAGTGTATTGAGAATATAACACAATAATACAGTAACAACAATAAATGTAAATTTTACAAATAAAGAGCCAATTAACTACACCAGTTACCTGAAATCAGCCAAGACAAATAAATAATAAAATCCTAGTAGTAAATAACCAACAATTAAGAATACAATGCTGGGCGGCTGGTTGGCTCAGTTGGTTAGAGCACAGTGCTCATAATATCAAGGTCGCCAGTTCAATTCCCACATGGGCCAGTAAGCTGCACCCTCACAACTAGACTGACAACAGTGATTTGACTTGGAGCTGATGGGTCCTGGAAAAACACACTGTTCCCCAATACTCCCAATTAAAAAAAAATTTAGAAAAAGAATATAATGCTTACTAAAACTATAACTTGATATCTAGAAAATCCTAATTAAGCTCACATTTCAAACATATAAACAGAATTGTCTTAAACTTTTCCTTTGAAACCATGAAAAGACCTGGAGAACCTTTGATAGGCTACCAGAGCTCACCAAGATGCCCAGAGACCCTTGAGAACACTGATTTGTAAACTTTGTCATTTGTAAACTTAGGACTTGAAGTTCATTAAAACTTTTTTTTTTTAAGATTTTATTGGGGAACAGTGTGTACTTCCAGGGACTTTTTCCAAGTCACGTTATTGTCCTTTCAATCTTAGTTGTGGAGGGAGCAGCTCAGCTCCAGGTCCAGTTGCTGTTGTTAGTTGCAGTGGGCGGAGCCCACCATCCCTTGCGGGACTCGAGGAGTTGAACCGGCAACCTTGTGGTTGAGAGCTCACTGGCCCACGTGGGAATCGAACCGGCAGGCTTCAGAGCTAGGAACATGGAGTTCCAACCGTCTGAGCCACTGGGCCGGCCCCTAAACCTTTATTAATAGGAACAAAATCTGAAAAATACCAAAAAGAAAAAAAAAATCTCCGAACCACCCTTGTATAGCAGGAACACAAACATGTTGTATACTCAGTACCTGCCACTCCGCATTCTGCCTCTCCGCTTAGAACAGGGATTGCTCTTTTCAGACTCAAGACAAGAGAAGGTGCCAAAGGTGGCTGTAGAATAGGACCTGGCCACCTCATTGACCCTGACGACAACTCTGGCTTGCGATCTCTCTTCCTCATCTCTCAGAGCCTCCTCATACAAGGTAGGAAAGTCCTTGGGGATGGCATTAGTGACCTTCGCCAAAAACTCCAGGATTTTCATCTTGCTGGTTTCAGCGTGGGCCCTGAGACCCCACAGGAATTCGTAGCGTACAGGATAGCTGTTGGGTACCCGCCGGTACTGAAGGTACTGTTCCTGCACCCACACCTTGGTGATGAGCAACATGGACTCCCCATAGATGGAATGCTCCACCCTATCATGCAGCCCCATGTCATTCAGCGCTCCCCACACTGCCTCCTCAGGGGCACGGTTGCCATGCATGAAGATCAAACCTAGAATATTTATCAAGAGGCCGGTCTTGGGCATGCTGTGCTCATCACTCCCCATCCCATTGTAGGTGAGGCCTAAGGTGGTGACCAGGACATAGGAGTGGTCGCTGGGGTCCACTTCCTTCACATCAACGCCAAAGACCAGCTGCAGGCACTGTGAGGCTTGACTGAGGATCTCAGTGAAGTGGTCCTGGTGCTCTCTGATGACGCTGCTCAGCATTTCCGCCTGTGTGGTCGGCTCCTTTGCACGGTACTTCTGGAGCAGAAACCGCACCAGAGCATCCGCCCTATCGTCTATGGCCTCTCTAAGCAAGGAGCCAGTGTCTGGCAGGGCCTGCAAAGTGTCTGGCCCCTCTTCTTCCTGGCTGCTGCAGCCCTGACATAATTGGGCTGATGGAGTGGCTGCTGCCATGACATTGGGAAGGAAGCAGGCTCTCTGAGGAAGCTGGGGAGGCCTTGGTGTCCCAGTAGCAGCAGAACGTGCCTTTATGTAGCTTGAGACCAGACAACGGCAACAGGAAGAGGAAGAGGAGAAGGAGGAAGGAGAGGAAGAGGGAGAGGAAGAAGAGTAGGAGCAGAAGGAAGAGGAAGAAGAGGAGGAAGAAGAGGAGGAAGAAGAGGAGGAGCAAGAAGAGCAGGAGCAGGAAGAAGAAGAGGAGGGAGAGGAAGGAGAGGAAGACCAGCAGCAGAAGGGAAGGAGGTGGATTCCTTCTCCTGAGCCTCGGGAATCTGTGCACCCAAGAGGCCCTGGGCCTCACTTTCGGAGTCAAGGTCTTCCTCGAACACGTAGCGTCGTCGCTTCCGAGCTCTAGGCATGATGAGTCGTGTCAGGCAGCCACAGGAGTGTGAGCAGAAGGTGGGCGATGGGGACCCACGGACCTGGGGGAGAGAGGGAGTGTGAGTGGCCTCAGCTGAGAAACCCCCCTTAGGAGCCACTGACAAAGGCGACTTACAGGTCTCCTCTTTGTGGGTGCTCTCGGGCCTCACAGTCTCTCCTCAGCGGGCTGTCCTGTAAGATCCTGAAGGAGGAAGTGAGATGTCTCCTCAGGGTGCAGCCAGCACTCCCAAGATCCTGGGGCAGACACCTGGGGTCCCCTGCGTTCTGGGATGGGGAGCTCCCGGGGACACATTCAGGGTATGTACCTGACGTTGACTTCTCACACTGCTTGGCCTCCTCTGCTCTATGACCTGCAGCCACGTGCTTCAGATTAAGGTCTTTACTTCCCAGTTCCTGGAGCCCCTGTAACAGGAAACAAGGGGACACCTCAGCTTGCAGATGGCATGCACAGCCCTGAGCCCCCAGTGCTGACAAGAGGGGTGAGCTGGACTCTGTGAGTACCCACTGTTCTGGGGTGTGTGGTCCCCTCTGTGCTCCCTTAGGGTCCTCACCTGATTTCTGGCAGGGCCGGCTGCACCCCTCTGCTGGCCTGAGGCAAAACTCTCAGAAGAAGACCACACACCCCTGATACTGAACAGAAGGAAGTGAGGGAGCCCCACATCTAGCCACACCTGCCCAGGGCCTCCCAGGGGGAACAGCAAGGGATGACCAAATACTGTGGGGTCCATCTGTCCTGGGATGTGGGGTCCACTCACTCTTCACCTTCATGCTAGGCAGGGCTTCCCCTGTTTACCTGAGGCCACCCTCCTTAAACAAAGGTCTCACCTTTGTGTGAGACCAAAGATGGAAACGAGGGGTCACCTCATACAGCCACACAGCTTCAGGTCCTCTCCTGGCTGACAGAAGGGACGGGGCGGGGGCGGGGGTGGGGGTGCTGGGTGTTTGTACATTCTCCTGTGGGTTCACTGAGTCTTCTCTCACAGTCCTCGCCATGACTCCTCAAGAGGCCTGGGCCTCCTCCCTCTGCCTCCCTCAGTCCAGCCCTCTGTGCTTAAAGCTCACCTTCCTCAGATGCCCAAGCAGGAAGTCAGGAAACATCACATTTGGAACCACTCCCCACTCCCACTCCCACCTGTACCTGCCCAGGGTTCACCGCCGGGGAGCATTTCTGTGGAATCCCCTCTGTTCTGGGGTCCTGGGTCCCTTCCTTCTCCCTCTGCATTCTCCCCTCGACTCCCAGGAAGACCTGGGCCCTCCGTCTGCGGACCTGAGGCCCTGTCCTCACACCACGCCCCCAGGCTCTCTCAGACCAGGATGCAGATGTCAGGAAATGCCCGTGTGGCCATCTCACCCTGCGGCCTCCCGGGCTGACTGTGCTCTGGGGGCCAGGTTCCCTCCGGCCTCCTTTTCCACCCCTGCACAATCTGGGGCCTCCCACGGCCGACCTGACGCCCTGCTCCCTCCTTATACCAAGTGGGCAGTTTGTCTCAGACCCGGAGGTGGACGTTAGGGAAAGCCCCGTGTGGTCATCCCGCCCTCGGGGCCTCCCAGGGCTGATGGCAGGGGCAGGCTTCGGTGGGGTCCCTCCTCTTGTGGGGCCCAGGGTCCCTCAGTCCTCCCTCTGTGTCGTCACCTTGACTATGACAGACTCTGGGCCCTCCCTCTGGTGACCTGAGGCCCCGCTCCTTATAGCACGTCGCCAGTCTCGCTCAGACCCGGATGTAGAAGTCAGGACACACCGCGCGTGGTCATCCCGCCCTGAGGACTCCCAGGACTTACTGTTGTGGGGTCCAGGGTCCCCTCAGTCCTCCCTCTGCATCCTCACATCAACTCCCAGTAAAACCTGGGCCCTCCGTCTGGTGACCTGAGGCCCCGCTCCTTATAGCACGTCGCCAGTCTCGCTCAGACCCGGATGTAGAAGTCAGGACACACCGCGCGTGGTCATCCCTCCCTGAGGACTCCCAGGACTTACTGTTGGGGGGTCCAGGGTCCCCTCAGTCCTCCCTCTGCATTCTCACATCGATTCCCAGTAAGACCTGGGCCCTCCCTCTGGTGACCTGAGGCCCCGCTCCTTACGCCGCATCGCCAGTCTCGCTCAGACCCGGATGTAGAAGTCAGGACACACCGCGCGTGGTCATCCCTCCCTGAGGACTCCCAGGACTTACTGTTGGGGGGTCCAGGGTCCCCTCAGTCCTCCCTCTGCATCCTCACATCAACTCCCAGTAAAACCTGGGCCCTCCGTCTGGTGACCTGAGGCCCCGCTCCTTATAGCACGTCGCCAGTCTCGCTCAGACCCGGATGTAGAAGTCAGGACACACCGCGCGTGGTCATCCCTCCCTGAGGACTCCCAGGACTTACTGTTGGGGGGTCCAGGGTCCCCTCAGTCCTCCCTCTGCATTCTCACATCGATTCCCAGTAAGACCTGGGCCCTCCCTCTGGTGACCTGAGGCCCCGCTCCTTACGCCGCATCGCCAGTCTCGCTCAGACCCGGATGTAGAAGTCAGGACACACCGCGCGTGGTCATCCCTCCCTGAGGACTCCCAGGACTTACTGTTGGGGGGTCCAGGGTCCCCTCAGTCCTCCCTCTGCATTCTCACATCGACTCCCAGTAAGACCTGGGCCCTCCCTCTGGTGACCTGAGGCCCCGCTCCTTACAGCACGTCGCCAGTCTCGCTCAGACCCGGATGTAGAAGTCAGGACACACCGCGTGTGGTCTTCGCATCCTGAGGACTCCCGGGACTGACTCTGCTAGGTTCTGGGGTCCCTCAGTCGTTGCTCATCGTCCTCACCTTGAGCCCTGGCAGTTCCTGGGAACCTCCCTCTGTTGACCCGAGGCCGGGTCCCTCAGACCAAGGCCCTCACTGCCCTGCGTCCTCTCAGGGAGGTCTGTGACGTCACATCCGGCCGCTGCGCACGGCAATTCCCAAGGCTGATGGCAGGGGCGGAGATGGTTTATGGGAGGCAGCGTCCTCCCTCTGGTCCCCACCTTGACCCAGCAGGACCTGGGCCCCCATCACTCTGTGAACTTGACCAAGGCTCTGACTCCCCGCGTTTCTTGAGAAGGAGAGGGCTGGAGGGGTTGCAGTTTCCTACATGTAAACATCAAGCCCAACTTCTGGCATGTAAATACCTGTCTCATTCACCCTATACTGTTAAAACCGAAGTCTAGATACTGTACCTACTGCAATGAACATGAAACCTCAGACTTCAAAGAAGGGTAAGAAAACCAGTTGAGCAAATCTATTCACTGAAGGCAGTGATATCAGACTGGAAAACAGAAAACTGAGGAGAGCTATGTGGACACTGGGAGAAGGAGGTGGGTTGGAAAAGATCCCTGGTAGTGGCCAATGACTGAATGGTCTTCAAAGTGTGTAGAGGAGTTTGTAGGAGGGAAATGAGATGATTTACATCTCCACGTAGACTTAAATATGGCCACATTACCATGGATGTACTGAAGATAAAGTATTAAAAAAGAAGTAGTAATGGTGAAGGGTGAGAGAAAACAAAATGTGCCACTGAATAGGGTGGTTGTGGGGAAAGGTTTGGAGGCCACACGCTTTCTGCCATGTGACCCACTAGAATTGACATGGGGAGATGAGGAGGGTGGCAGGTCAGTTTGGAAAGCTATTTAGCGGTGCTAAGAAAATTCCTACTTTCTTTCACCAGAGCATCTTAGCCTTGCCAGCATCGTCCCTCCCCCATGGGTGTGTGAGAATGGTGCTTTGTGTTGCCAAAGCCCCTTCAGTGCTATTATGGGCAAGAGGAGAGCTTTGCCAAACAAACAGCTGAAGGGTGTGGCCCCTCATTGTGCTGGAGAGGGGCAGGTATACTAGGGAGTTAAGGAGGCCTGGCACAGACCACTGGGAGGCACTGACATGGCAAGGGTGACCAGGAAACTGCAGGTAATTATCAGTTATGAAAAATCCAACCCCAAACACCAAAGGGAGAAAGAAGAGGAAGGCCACCTGTCCATTGAAGTCCAGAGGCAGAGGCAAAGTGAGATGACCCCATCCAAACTCCTCTTCTTCCCCTTTGACTACCTGCCCCCTAAATTCCACCCCTGTCCTTGCCTGGCACACATCCCCTCCTCAGACTGCACCCTTTCTCCTGAAGCCCCTGTTCCCATCCACCCCACACCCTCTTCCCCCAAACCAATGTCCTTCTGTGCTCATCCTTCTGTGCCCAAGACCACCATGGGGGTAAAAAGACTCCTTCAAGGGAGTTCAAGAAAGAAACCTCTTCCCAAACTCCCAGTCCTTCAATTGAGTCTAAAAAAGCTAGAAGGCTATCATCATTTTTGGTCGTTGTCACAGGCTGAATGAGGCACTGAATCCAAATGGAAATGAGGCAAAAGAGCATCAAGGAAGTGTGGAGAAACCCACCACTTCACATGACCACCTGGGCAGCCAGAACTTCAGAGGGAGGTCAGAGACCTCAGAACTATGTGTGAAATCTCCAAGGTCTAGCCAGTGAGAAATGGCCAACTACTTAGAGACCAAACCTTGCACTCACAGGGTACACCCACGCTGACGAATAAAAATCAAGCTGTTGTGGAATTTTTTTTTGTGTGTATGTGTGTATGTGTGTGTGTGTGTGTGTGTGAGAGAGAGAGAGAGAGAGAGAGAGAGAGAGAGAGAGAGAGAGAGAGAGTTCTTTGATGGGAGGGAGGAAGGGAAGAGGCAAGTGTGTGAGAAGGGAGAGAGGTGGGGTTTTGCGGGGTTTGGGGTTAGACCAAAAGTCTATACAAGTAGCCAGACATTGGCAATAAGGACTGGGTGAGTTCTGAGCACTGAAGGCCAGTTTCTTTTTAACACCATCCCACAGGCAAGGAGGGAAAAGGTCTGGTGTTTCTGCATGTGTTTGCAGGGGATTGGTGGGGCACCAACATCAGGGTGTTGATTGCAGGAATGTATATTGGGTGAAGTATGTGGGATGGTAGTGCCAACCTCCTCCAAAAGGCAGACAAATATACCAAATAATACATCACCTCTAGGCCACCTACCTCATAGTGGTGTCTGTTGCATACTGTAAGCAACTAAAGGCCTCCAAAAGGACCAAAAATCTCACTAAAAGTCAATGACAGCAACCCCAAGAACTGAAATCGTATGTGAAGGCTACAAACCCAACACTGATTAAACTAACTTCTTGTTGAGAAAACTTAGGATGGAATAGTTGGCTACTAAGGATGGGGCAGTGGGAGTAGTATACCCCTGGTGCAAGTAAGAAAGGGGAGCATTGTCTGCAGACAGTTTTTGAATTAAGCATTGTCTGCAGACAGTTTTTGAATTAACCCTTTTATTTTTAAATCATTGTAGTTTCACATGCAGTTTTAAGAAATAATACAGGTAGAACTTATGTACCCTTTACCCAATTTTCCATGATGGTAACCTCTTCCTTCCAAAAGTATAATACAATATCACAACCAGGATATTACGTTGCCATTTTTTAGACACTCACTTCCCTTCTGTTAAGAACTGAATATTTGTATCCCCTCAAAGTCATACATTGAAGCCTTAATCCCCAGTGTGATGGTATTTAGAGGTGGGGCCTTTGGGAGGTAATTGGGTTTGGATGAGGTCATGGGGTGGAACACCATGATGGTATTGGTGCCTTTATAAGGGGATGAAGAGACCCAAGCTTGCTCTCTCTGCCATGTGAGAATACAGCAAGAAGGCATCTGTCTGCAAACCGAAAAGAGGGCCCTTACCATTAACCAAATCGTCGGCACCTTAATCTTGAACTTTGCAGCCTCCGGAACTCTGAGAAGTAAATTTCTGTTAAGCTATACAGTCTATGATATTTTGTGATAGTATATTGAGCTGACTACATCTCCCATACCTACCTCCTCCTCCTTAACCTCTGGTGACCACTCATCTTTTCTCCGTTTTTATAATGTCACCATTTCAAAAATGTTATATAAATAGAGTAATATAGTACGTAAATTTTGGGGGTTCTTTGCTTCCCCTTAACCTAATTCTCTGAAGCTTCATCCAAGTTGTTGTATATATCAACAGTTCCTATATATTTTTTAACTTTTATTCATTTTAAGTGTGTTTTTCCAGAACCCATCAGCTCCAAGTCAAGTAGTTGTTTCAAGGTAGTTGTGGAGGGTGCAGCTCACACTGGCCCATGTGGGGATCGAACTGGCAACCCTGGTGTTAGGAGCATTGCGATTGCACTCTATCCAACTGAGCTAACCGGCCGCCCCTCAACAGTTCATTTGTTATCATTCAGTAGTATTCCATGGTATGGATGTACCACAGTTTGTTTACTCATTACCCCAAATGAAGGACATTTGGGCTCTTTCCAGGATGTTGGTTATTAAGAATAAAACTGTTATGAGCATCTATATACAGGTTTTGGAGTGAACAAAATGTTTTATTTTTCTCAGATAAACGTACAGGAGTTCAGTTGCTGGGTTGCATGATAATTGCATGTTTAGTGTTTTAATTAATAGACTATTTTTTAGAACAGTTTTAGATTTATAGAAAATTGAGCACATAGTACATAGATTTCCCACATACTCCCCTTTCCCTTCAGTTTCCCATGCTATTAACATCTTGCATTAATGTTGTACACAATTGAAGAAATAATGGATGAAAACTTCCCAAATTTGGTAAAAACATACATTTACAGATTCAAGAAGCCCAAGTAAGCAACAGAAATAGTAAATATCTGGGTTATATATTTTTTCCTTGAGTTCTTTAAAGTATGAATGACATTTGAAGCAAAAATTATAATATCTGGGGGGTTTCGATGTATGTGGGTATCATACATATAATAACTATAACATAAGAAAGTGCAAAGGGGCCTATAAATTGTATGGCTTCTATATGTTACTTGAAGTGTGATATTAACTTTAAACAGGATATAAAAGATTACATATGTACATTATAATCTTTAGAGCCACCATTTGAAAAACAAAAGTGGGACTTCCGGTTGCTGGTTCACATGTAAGGAGCTTGGAAGTCACCAGTCTATCTTAACAACAGGAAAAAGCTGAACAGACTGAAAAATCAACTCTTCTTGAATATATATAGACAAATAAGGACATGAAAAACTGAAGTATCATTTGTCAATTTGAAATGTAATTTAAAATCACAATGAGGGATAAGACATTATCAAAATGGCAGTATGAGGTGAGCCTCTGTCAACCTCCCCTGGAATTTACAATTAATCGAACAACAATAACTCCAGAAAGGACTCCCTACACAGCAGACTGGAAAGACGAAGAGGCCCACTACTGAATTCACCGAAAGGTGGGCGAATTGCGGGAGTGGGGGGAGGAGGGAAGGGAGAAGTGCGGAGACGGAGCTGCGTGGGCGCAGGACGCAGACCTAGCTCAGTGCTCCGAGCTTGCTGCATCCCAGAACTACCGCAGCTGTGGGAGAGGGAAGAACTTGGACGGCTAGGGCTCAGCTTATGGCCCACAGGGCTGAGGGGGCAGCATATAACACGGCTGAACCCAAAGCTCATGGCAGAGACCTCGGAGAAAAGACTGAGGGAAGAAGGCTGAAAACGGTGGTTTAAGCCCTCACTGCCGAGCAGAGAACAGAAACCTTAGGCACTGAGACTAGCTGCCCCCGCCCTACCCTCCCAGAGCTCGCCCGCCCCCACCTGCCTGGTGCTAGAAGTGGAACAGTAGCAGTGTCAGATCAAATGAACAGAATATTTGCTGTTCTGAGAACTGTGGACCACAGACACGGATTCACAGCCCAACTAGTTCTGGCAAAGGGGAGGGAACTGTGGAAGCAGGACCGGCTGTGGTGGTGGTCGCTGCCATTGCTCTGGGCCACCTCTCACAACTCACCCCGCCCCTGGCCCCACCTATCTGGGAGGATCCCTGCAGGAGTAAAGAGAACTTCTGAAACATACCGGCTCTGAATCTGGTGCAGGAAGAGCTTTGGAACTTCAAAAGCTCTCCGCATACCCACAGGGACACTGCGCCCTGTGACCCAGGCGAACTATTAACAGAGGAGAAGCCCATCTCTCAGGGAATCCCCCCATTGTGTGAGAAGCTGGAATAGTGCAGAGAAAACATAGCAGTACCGTGTGAGAGAGAAAAAAAAGGCTGCAGTAGGAGAGAAAATAAAACATTCTACAAACAAGTACTGGAAAACAAAAGAAAGACCTCTTCCTATCAACCTATTGCAGAAGCTACTCCTGTAGATGTCTAGGAAGAGAAATAATAAATCAGTAATTGCCATGAATAACCAAGGCAACAAGACAGCTCAGAAAGAAAGTGAAAAGTCTCCAGAAAAGGAACTTAAAGATATGGAAATATGTGACTTAAATGACAGAGAATTCAAGATTGCAGTTCTGAAAAAACTCAACGAGATGCATGAAAACACAGAAAGGCAGTTTAATGAACTCAGAAACACAATCAAAGACCAACATGAGCATTTTACAAAAGAGATTGAAATTTTAAAAAAGAACCAAATAGAATTTCTGGAGATTAAGAACTCAATAGAAGAAATTAAGAATGAAATAACCAGCTTAGGTAGTAGAGTTGACCAGATGTAGGAAAGAATCAGTGACATCGAAGATAGAAACCTGGAAATTACACAGATGGAAGAAGAAAGAGACTTGAGACTTAAAAGAAATGAAAGAACTCTACAAGAACTTTCTGACTCCATCAGAAAGAGCAGTATAAGAATAATGGGCATACCAGAAGGAGAAGAAAGAGAGAAGGGAACAGAGAATATATTCAAACAAATTGTTGATGAGAACTTCCCAAACTTGTTGACAGAACTGGATCCTCGAATCCAAGAAGCAAGTAGAACACCTAATTACCTCAATCCCAACAGGCCTTCTCCAAGGCACATTGTATTGAAGCTGTCTAAAATCAACGACAAAGAAAGAATCCTCAAGGCAGCCAGGGAAAAGAAGACGGTAACCTACAAAGGAAAGCCCATTAAATTATCATCAGATTTTTCAGCAGAAACTCTACAAGCCAGGAGGGAGTGGAACCAAATATTCAAACTATTGAAAGAGAGAAATAATGAGCCAAGAATAATATACCCAGCAAAGATATCCTTTAGATATGAAGGAGGAATAAAGACCTTTCCAGACATACAGAAGCTGAGGGGATTTTCTAATACACGACCTGCACTACAAGAAATACTAAAGGAGGCTATTCGACCACCATCAACAGGGACAATTTGTGGCAACCGAAACATAAAAAGGGGGAGAGTAAAGGCCTGAACCGGAATATGGGAATGGAGAAAGTAAGTGTGCTGAAGAAAATGGAGTACTCTAAATATCAAACTTTCTTTTACATAAACTTAAGGGTAACCACTCAAAAAAAATCCAGAACTGAAATATATACTGTAATAAAAGAAGAAACAGAGGGAAACTCATAGAATACCACCGCACAAAAATAATAGACAATAACACAAAGGCAAAAAAACAATGGAGACACAGCCTTAGCAGAAAACTAAAGATAGAATGACAGGAAATCATCACATATCAATAATCACCCTAAATGTAAATGGACTGAACTCACCAATAAAAAGGCACAGAGTAGCAGATTGGATCAAAAAACTAAACCCAACCATATGCTGTCTCCAAGAGACACATCTCAGCTACAAGGACAAGCATAGACTCAAAGTGAAAGGGTGGAAATTGACACTCCAAGCAAATGGTACCCAGAGAAAATCAGGTGTAGCCATGCTGATATCAGATGAAACAGACTTCAGGGTGAAAAAGATAACAAGAGACAAAGATGGACATTTCATAATGGTAAAGAGGACTATACAACAAGAAGACATAACAGTCATCAATATTTATGCCCCCAATCAGGGAGCACCGAAATATATCAAGCAACTACTAACAGAACTAAAGGGAGAAATTGACCAAAACACAATTATACTAGGGGACTTAAATACATCACTGAGAGCTATGGATAGATCATCCAAATAGAAAATAAATAACGGAATAGCAGCCCTAAATGACACATTAGATGAAATGGACATAATTGACATATATAGAGCACTTCATCCTAAAACATCAGACTATACATTCTTTTCTAGTGTACATGGAACAGTCTCAAGGATAGACCATATATTGGGACATAAAATCAGCCTCAGCAAATTTAAGAAGATTGAAATCATACCAAGCATATTCTCTGATCACAAGGCTTTGAAATTGGATATCAACTGCAAAAAGAAAGCAGGAAAAAACACAAATACATGGATATTAAACAACATACTTTTAAAGAACGACTGGGTCAAAGAAGAAATTAGAGGAGAGATCAAAAGATACACAGAAACAAATGACAATGAAAATACATCCTACCAAAACTTTTGGGATGCAGCGAAAGCAGTTTTAAGAGGGAAATTTATATCATTACAGGCCTATCTCAAGAAAGAAGAAAAATCCCAAATAAATAACCTCATGCTACACCTTAAAGAACTAGAAAAAGAAGAACAAGTGAAACCCAAGGTCAGCAGAAGAAAGAAAATAACAAAAATCAGAGCAGAACTAAATGAAAAAGAGAACAAAAAGACAATAGGAAAAATTAATGTGACAAAGAGCTGGTTCTTTGAAAAGATTAACAAAATTGACAAACCCTTGGCTAGACTCACTAAGATAAAAAGAGAGAAGACACTAATTAACAAAATCAGAAATGAAAAAGGGGAAGTAATCACGGACACCACAGAAATACAAAGGATCATCCAAGAATACTATGAGGACTATATGCCACCAAATTCAATAACCTAGAAGAAATGGACAAGTTCTTAGAAACATATAGCCTTCCTAGGCTGAACCATGAAGAACTGGAAAATCTAAATAGACCGATCACCAGTAAAGAAATTGAATCAGTCATCCAAAACCTTCCCAAAAGCAAATGTCCGGGACCAGATGGCTTCACTAGTGAATTCTACCAAACCTTCAAAGAGGATCTAATACCAATCCTGTTCAAACTCTTCCAAAATCTTGAAGAAGGGACAGTACTCCCTAACTCATTTTATGAGGCCAACATTACCCTGATACCAAAACCTGGTAAGGACAACACAAAAAAAGAAAACTACAGACTAATATCTCTGATGAATACAGATGCAAAACTCCTAAACAAAATTCTAGCAAATTGAATACAACAATGCTTTAAAAAGATTATTCATCACGACCAAGTGGGGTTCATCCCCGGGGCACAAGATGGTTCAACATTCGCAAATCCATCAATGTGATACATCACATAAACAAAATAAAGGACAAAAATCATATGATTATATCAATTGATGCAGAAAAAGCATTTGACAAGATACAACATCCATTTATGATTAAAACACTTAATAAAATAGGTATAGACGGAAAATACCTTAACATAATAAAGGCCATATATGACAAGCCCTCAGCTAATCTCATAATTAATGGTGAAAAACTGAAGCCCTTTGCTCTACGTTCAGGAACACGACAGGGCTGTCCCCTATCACCTCTGCTTTTCAACATAGTGTTGGAAGTCCTTGCCAGAGCAATCAGGCAAGAGAAAGAAATAAAAGGCATCCAAATCGGGAATGAAGAAGTTAAATTATCACTCTTTGCAGATGACGTGATGCTATATATAGAAAACCCTAAAGACTCCACCAAAAAGCTATTAGAAACAGTCAACGAATACAGCAAAGTTGCTGGCTACAAAATCAACGTACAAAAGTCCATTGCATTCCTATACACTAACAATAAAATCTCAGAAAAAGAAATACAAAAAACAATTCCTTTTGCAATTGCAGCAAAAAGAATAAAATACCTAGGAATAAACTTAACCAAGGATGTGAAGGACCTATATGCTGAAAACTATAAGACATTTTTGAAAGAAATTGAAGAAGACACAAAGAAATGGAAAGACATTCCGTGCTCATGGATTGGAAGAATCAACATAGTTAAAATGGCCATATTACCCAAAGCAATATACAGATTTAATGCAATCCCCATCAAAATCCCAATGGCATTTTTTAAAGAAATAGAACAAAAAATCATCAGATTTGTTTGAAACCACAAAAGACCCCCGATAGCCAAAGCAATCTTAAGAAAAAAGAACAATACTGGAGGTATCACACTCCCTGACTTTAGCTTGTTCTACAAGGGCTACAATAATCAAAACAGCATGGTATTTGGCAGAAAAACAGACACATAGACCAATGGAACAGAATTGAGAACCCAGAAATAAAACCACATAAATATGGACAGATAATTTTTGACAAAGAAGCTAAAAACATACAATGGAGGAAAGACAGCCTCTTCAATAAATGGTGCTGGGAGAATTGGATAGCCACGTGCAAAAGAATGAAACTGGACTGCTATCTGTCACCATGTACCAAAATTAATTCAAAATGGATCAAAAACTTTAGCATAAGACCTGACACAATAAACTGCATAGAAGGAAACATAGGTACTAAACTTATGGACCTTGGGTTCAAAGAGCATTTTATGAATTTGACTCCAAAGGCAATGGAAGTAAAAGCTAAAATAAACGAATGGGACTATATGAAACTTAAAAGCTTCTGCACAGCAAAAGAAACGATCAACAAAATAAAGAGACAACCAACTGAATGGGAGAAGGTTTTTGCAAACAGTGCCTCCGATAAGGGGCTAATATCCAAAATATACAAGGAACTCATGCAACTCAACAACAAAAAACAAACAACCCAATTGAAAAATGGGCAGAGGACCTGAAGAGACATTTCTCCAAAGAGGACATACAAATGGCAAATAGACATATGAAAAAATGCTCAACATCACTAATCATCAGAGAAATGCAAATAAAACCCACAATGAGATATCACCTCACCCCAGTCAGAATGGCTATCATCAACAAGACAAACAGTAACAAGTGTTGGAGAGGCTGTGGAGAAAAAGGAACCCTCATACACTGTTGGTGGGAATGCAGACAGGTGTAGCCGTTATGGAAGGCAGTGTGGAGGTTCCTCAAAAAATTATGAATAGAATTACCATATGTCCCAGCAATCCCTCTCCTGGGTATCTACCCAAAAAATCTGAAAACATTTATCCATAAAGACACGTGTGCTCCAATGTTCATCGCAGCTTTGTTTACGGTGGCCAAGACATGGAAACAACCAAAATGTCCTTCGATAGATGAATGGATAAAGAAGTTGTGGTATATATACACAATGGAATACTATTCGGCGGTAAGAAAAGATGATATAGGAACATTTGTGACAACGTGGATGGATCTTGAGAGTATGATGCTAAGCGAAATAAGTCAGACAGAAAAAGCAGAGAACCATATGATTTCACTGATATGTGGTATATAAACCAAAAACAGCAAAAGAACAAGACAAACAAATGAGAAACAAAAACTCATAGACACAGACAATAGTTTAGTGGTTACCAGAGGGTAAAGGGGGATCAAATATATGGTGATGGTAGGAGAACTGACTCTGGGTGGTGAACACACAATGGGATTTATAAATGATGTAATACAGAATTGTACACCTGAAATCTATGTAGTTTTACTAACAATTTTCACCCCAATAAATTAAAAAAAAAATCACAATGAGAACCACTGTACATCTATTTGAATGACTAACAGTGAAAACACACACACACACACACAACACACACAATGCCAAAAAAATGTATACACATTTTAGAAAGGAAAAAGACGATATTAAAATAACCACTTTGAGCACCTCTTGTCACTGCAGAAGTCAAACGTGACTTGTATTCACCTTTTGTAGTCGGTATATATTGAGTATTACAAGTTTAATACAGTTTTTTCCTTTCTTGAAATATGTATACATTTTTGGGCACCCTGTGTATATATATATGAGCTGATAAGCCATGTACTAGTGAGGTTATAAAGCTACTAGAATCCTCATCCATTGCTGGCGGAAATGCAAACTGATGCTGCCAGTTTGGAAGACAGTTTGGCGGGATTTTTTAAGTTAAACATGCATGTCTCATGTGACCTGCAATCCTACTCCTAGGTATTTCCCCAAGTGAAGTGAAAACACATGTTCGTACAAAAACCTCCGTGTGAATGTTTATAGCAGCGTTTTCATAATTGTCAAACAAAAACTAGAAACAACCCAAACATCCCTCAACTTGGGAATGAATAAATAAACTGTGACACATCCACCCAGTGGAATACTACTCAGTAATAAAAAGAACGACAGTAATAAAAAGAACAACAACGTGGATGAATCTCAAATGCATTATGCTGAGTGAAAGCAGCCTGTGTGAAAAGACTACGTACTGTGTGATTTCATTGCTATGACAAATGGCAAAAGTGTTGGGATGTAGAATGGATCAGTGGTTGCCAGGGGTTATGTGTGTGGGCAGGAGGTTTGACTACAAAGGGGTAGCATGCGGTAACCTTTTTTGGGGTAGTTATGGAACCGTTCTGTGTCTTGGATAAGGTAGTGGTTGTGTGACTGTGTGCTAATGGCTGTCAAAGCTCATCAAACTATACACCAGAAGAGTGAATTTTTCTGAATGTAAATAAAAATAAATTTAGATTTAAAAATTACAATTGGAAAAAATATCCCTCTTCTCTTGTTGGTTTTTGAATACAAGTTTGTGAGGAAGCAAGGGTGGATATAAGTAGACCAGTTAAGAAGTTATCTCAATTTTCTACATGAGAGATAGTGGTAGACTGGGCCAGGCTCGTGACAGAGGAAGTGGATCAGAGCAGACAGGTGGCCAAGAGTTGGAAGAAAGATAATATGTTGATTTGGGATCATTATTGTGAAATAAGATCTGTCTGTGTTTGAGATGTCAAGGTAGAGATAGATGGTCCACAGTGACTTGGATACTCAGACTTGGTGCTCACGGGGAAAGGTCTGGACTAGAGATCAGGGTTTGAGAACCCATCAACTTGGAAGTTTCATTGATATATGAAACATGTTCCTGACCTTATTTGGCTGTCTGTTGCATTTAACAGTTCCCCTCGGCCTCCTTCTTGAATCCCTCTGCTCTCTTAACTTCTGTGACACTGCACCATCCTGGTTCTCACATTTCTGTCTTTTTTCCCAGTCTTCTTTGTGGAATCCTCTTTGTCTATCCAATAAATATTTCTCAAGAACCTACTACATACAAGGTGTAATACTAGGTGTTGAGGATGTGATAGTAAATAAGAGCCACTCCCTGCCCAAAAGGAGTATATGATCTAGTGAACTCTTCCTGGGCCTGCCCTTTAAACGATGGCATCCCCAGGCTGCTGCCCACTGCTCTTTTTGGCGTCCATACACTCTGACCTGTCTGAACCCAGCCTATTAATCCTTCATGTTTACCCCCTGGACTGGTCTTTAGTCTTTGATAAAGAGAGCCATACTTATAGTCTCTCTTGATAAAGAGAGACTACTGGAACCTATGCCCAAGTGGTGGCACTTACACCTACAAGGTTCTAGGTTTTCTCCCAGATCCTGAGCAGTCATCTCTTTGGTCAAACTCAGCTTATTCCTTGAGGGAAATGTTGGAGCTCCTTCCTTACTACTGCATCAGTGAGTACCCCTTGAGCCTCGGATGACAGCTAACCTGAAACATGCCTACCTAACAATGCCCACCTCCTGCCTGCTTCCTGCCTCTCCCCACCCTGTTCCAGGAATACAGGCGTACCATTGGGAAGGCAGCCGCATTCATGACCAAAGCTGATATTTCTGCTTCTCTCGGACCCCAGCCCATGCCAGGAACAAACATCCTGCCTCAGCTGGAGCTTTTAGCCACTTAGGCACAGATATACCTTCGACTACATGCTGTTCTGTCCATATGGCATTTGGCTTTTGTAACATCAGCTTTAATGCTCTATAAGCCATGAGTGTCTTTTCAGTCAAGGCTTCCCAGGCTCCCGCAACCTTTTATAACAAGGACTTAAGGTTTCCATTGTGTGTGTGTGTGTGTGTGTGTGTGTGTGTGTGTGTGTGTGTGGAAATCCAGCTGACTTGGTCCAGGGTTTGAAGTTGCCACCTCTAAGAAGCTCCACCATCAATTTCTGGAGGGTAAAAGGAAGGTGCTTATTTTCTCAAACAGGGAGGGAGAAATTGGACTCATTTAGTCCCCAAGTGGTTTGGGTTCCCAACTGTGGACCACATTATCAGCACTTCAGTCAGAAAGTATTTGAAATGTAGTTCTGTTCCAAATGTATTCAGATCATCCAGTGGAGAGAGGCAAGCTAATGGGCACATTAATTCCCCCATCATCAAGTTGTGTTTATTCATTTTCCTGCATTAAGCTCAAACATCAGAGAAGAGAGTAACTAAACCCTATTATCTCCCCAGCTTGTGGAAATATCTCCGTCCCCCTCTTCCTGCAGGGTGCTGTACATGTTTCCATGCTTAATGGAGCCATCGGCAGGAGCAGAGTTGCCATTCATTTGGGGCTGCACTTGCTGAAGACATAATACACTGTTAGGGTCCCAAGTAAAGACCTCGCCATTTAACTGAGCTTCAGGGCTCATTGGCCTTGGAAGCTGCTCAGTTGGCTTTCACTTTAATTTTTGTTGCCAGAGAACAAACACCACGAAGCTCAATAAGTTTCCCTTTATGCCTTGACTGCCAGGAAGCTGCCAGCCAAAGTGAATGCCTCATGCAACCCCTGTACCCGCTGTCTCTGTAGTAGCAGGGAACACTGCCTAAATTTTTTAGCCTTAATTGTCCCACTGGGCATTGTGTTTTGGCCTCTAGGTGGCCCCAGAACATCTAAGATGAAGGGGAAGGGGCCTGAATAATGCATCCATCAGCATCGGCAGGGTGCTCATGAGTCTAGGTCTCAGTCAAGTACATTCAAAGCAGGCTCAAAAGGAGGTTGTCCCTGGCCTTTGAGATCTGAACTCTGTTCATCTTCCAGGTTCACCATTCTCTAATTTCGCCTCCATTCATTCCACGCTGGACACATGTATCTTCTCTTTCTTTCTCTAATGCACCAAGCTCCGTCCTGTGTTGGGCCCCTTACTCATACTGTTCCATTTCCTTAATAAAACACTCACCCCTGCTGCCAGACCATCCTCAACCAACTCTCCGGTGACTCCTATTCCATCCTTTAGGTTTCAACTTGTTAAAATATGCTTTTGATAGAGAGGCCTTCGCTGACCTGCCCAAACTGGTAAGATACCCTTTTTATTCTCTTTCATAGCACCCTATGCTTTTCCTTCAGAGCACCTATCACAATTTGCAATTATTTTGGTAATTTTCTGTTCAATGGATCTCTCTTACACTAGGCTATAAGTTCTAGGAAGTCAGCAACTGTATTGGCGTTCTTCTCTGCTGTATTCCCAGTGTCTAGAACATACTAGAAGCTCAGTATACATTTATTGAATGAATGAATGAATGAATGAATGAATGAATGAATGAAATAACTGACTACTTGGAAGTTCAGGCAGAAATGTCAATCCTGGAGGTAGATAACCAAAGAGCAACCATATAGATTTACCCCTACATTACCCACACACCCTAGGTACTCAGGGCTCTTACAGTTCCATTTCAGCCGGAAGGCAGATCACAGGAAGTCTTCTTCCCACTGAGCTCTGGCTCAGAACACAGAAATTCTTGATTCTTCTTCCAGTTCTCTCACTTACTAGTTTTGTGATCCTAGGCAAGCCTTTTGCACTTCTGGGCCTCAGTTTTCTCCTCTGATAAATGGGAATAGTAATTCTTGTCCTGCCTACCTCACAGTACTGCGGTACTAATCCAGGGAGGCAAGATATCCAAGGCACATTTGTAAACAGCGATGCACATTCTTAAACAATGTGCATAGTAGGTAAAGAAGGCCATCACCATCCATGTCCCACCTCAATTGTCACTGTTATTCTCGTCGAAGATTTCCTCAAGTTTCCCCAACATCAGGCATGTGCAATCCTCTGGAGTGAGTCGATTGCTGCCTGTGCAACCAAAGGAGGTGCTCATCAGAAAAGGCATGCGTACCAGCCCAACCCAGGCTCCTGGAGTAGATTACACTGTTTTTCTTTCGTGAAATACTAGATTATAATAATTTATTAGGTTGGTGCAAAAGTAACTGCAGTTTAACAGGTTAAAACTAATTGCAAAAGCTGCAATTACTTTTGCGCCAACCTAATAACAGAGGATAGGACATTTTGAGGCCACAGCTCGTTGTTTCAATGGCAGCTTATCATGGACCCAGGGAAGGCCCAGATGGAGGAACACCTTACTCTTAATACGCAGAAAGCTTGCTGTGGTCAAATTCCAAGGATAGGTCATGTCAGGAGAGTGGGTGTTCATTTGTAATGCAAAATAGAGACTCCAGGGGACATTTACTCTTGGAAAGGCTACACTCAGCCATCTCACACATTAAAGAGGGATTTGCAGCTCAAATTTAAGGAAACTAAGTAGAACACCTAGTAGTTTTAAAGGAATCAAAGCCCCTTGCCCAGACTCAATCATCCCCTTGGCCTGAATCATTTTTAGATGGAATAACAAACACACTGTTTGTAACAGCAGCACTTGTTTGGCTCAAGGTGGTCATTTAAATATTTGTTGAACAGAAAACAAATTTCTTCACAGAATCATGCAGAATGAGACTTGAGAGAGGCAAACGTTACTGTGATTTTCCATAAACAGAGACAAATTCCAGAAACTAAAGACTGGGTGATTTTCAAGGCTGGTTGGACATCTGTTCCCAAAGTGAGCTGATTCAAAATTGCTGTCAGACTAGAGGAGCATCTTTTAATGACATGCACCATGGGACTCTCTCCGGCATTACTCTTGTCACTGTTTCTATCAACACCATAGGGGAAGATGGAAGGAAGGAAAACTTTTTCCTTCTTCCCTTCTAAGGTCTTTGGCTAGTTTAATACTTAAATTGATATAAGACAGATTAACAGGAGAAAATTGAAGAAATTTCATACATACAGGAAGCCACATAAAAATATGAGACATAAAAACAGTCAGGGAATTGAGGCTTATATAACATCCTGAGCTAAAGAAAAAGGGTAGAGTTCTGGGGACACAAAGGGGAAGAAGATCATTCATAGAAAGGTGAGAGGAGATGTTTGGAAAACAGCCCGTTGTCCTGCTGTGCAGATAAGCTTCTTAGGTATCTCTGGTAATAGCTCTCTTCCTGGCACAAGTCGTCAAAATGTAAATTTAGGTAGTTGAGGGGGAGATAAAGAGCTTTTCCTGAATCTCCTGGGTTTTGATTGCTTTTAGCTCAAAATAATCTTTATGCCCAAATGACATATGTGGTGTCGCATATTCTGCTCCCCCTCAAAGACATCCAAGCCAGCTGGTGACCTTTGAAGGTTCTCTGCCTACCCTCATGGAAATAGGCCTAGCCTACTCTGTGGAGACAGCCACTTCTGAGGAAAAGTCTGGGCAGGTTCAAGAGTGGCCTTGAGGAAGGGAGGAAGAGTATTCAGATAAGCAGAGCTGTGGGCAAGGCACAGCCACTGTGAGCAGGTGAAATGATGCAGGAGACTCTTGAGGATAAGGGAGCAGATTGGCTGGGCTGGAACGGAGAGTCCATGTTGGGAAAAAGAATTGAAGGTGATAATATTGGTAGGAGAGTTGTGCGGGAGCCAGATCGGGAGAGCCCTGAAAACCTGGCTAAGAAGTTTGGCTTTTATGATTCTGGCAATGTGCAACAATCCATCCAGCCAGTCAGCATACATTTGTAGAGACTACTTTCTGCCAGGCCCTGCACCTGCTCCTGGCTAGGCTTGCAGAGATAAGGACAATGAGACCCCTGCTTTCAAGATATGTTTACTGTCTTGCAAGGTAGTCCAATGCATCAGTAGACATCTGAGGATAAGAATGTACCAGAAAGCAGGGAGGAGGGGGTGTTAGGAAAGTCATGGTGCAGTTGCTGAGGTGGGGGTGGGGACAGGGGTTGAGGGTGCAGTCGGATGTGTTCTTTAGGTAAGCATTTCCAAATTGCCCTCCACAGAGCAGTGCTTGCTGTGTGAATGGACCACAGGGCAACGTGGAGAGTTTTTTACATAAGTCACATGTATTCAAAATGTTTTATTCTAAGCTTTTGAATTCTTCCTACTTTCCTGATAATAAATGCCCATCTTTTTTTGAAAGTAGATACTTTTTTGATTAAATAGATACTGTACTTCTTTTATATGTCCTTAGTTAGCAAGAAGTTACACCTTACATCACTCCCTTCCCAACTGGTTTGTTATGCCCCGTGGGTGCCTTCTACGGTGTGGCAGATACTACCTTAGCAAGTACATGGGCAGCAGCAGCAAGAAGAATGGAAGTGAAGGACAGAGAACCTAGACAAAGACAGAAGGAAAGGGGACCAACTTGGAACAGGAATCGAGTTGACAGGAATAAGTGTGGGGCTCTCCTGGCACATGCCTCCATGGCACACACCGGCGAAGATAGTACAGAGAGCTAGACAAATCTGGAAAGGACCTAGCACAAGAAAGAGAGCTCATTTAAACGGAAGGGATTCCTCTTGGTATCAAAAGGCAGGCATGATGGGAAAGGCATTTTACAGAATGGTGACACGAAGAGCTCCATGTTCCCTCTTTCCAGGGAGACAACCACAAATGGTGAATGTTACTGAAGAACACAACCATTTAAAGTCTCTGGAAATTCAGAGAATATTCAGCAAATGGGGAAACATTAATTTTTTTTTTTTTTAAATCTAAGTCTCAGCAAGCACTGTGACCTGCTCCCTTACCCATCCTCCAGCTCAGCATGTTGGAAGCTCAACCTCTCCCAGCTACAGCCCAGGACCGCAGGGTCCCAATGCCCCCAGCTTCCAGGCTAGGGCTAAGAACCCCTCCTCCCCCATGGAGAAGCAGGCTGCCAGCATTTCTCAGCCAGTCCCCCGCTCCATGTTGCAGAGATTTGGAGATCACATGGGGGAGGGGTGGGGAAAAACTACTCAAAGAATGTGGTTCTTTGAAAAGATTAGTAAAATTGACATACCTTTAGCTAGGTAGACCAAGAAAAATGTGAAAAGACTCAATTCCTAAAATTTGAAAGAGGGAACATCACTACTGACCTGGCAGAAATAAAAAGGATTATAAAGGAATACTATGAACGATTGTATACCAACAAATTAGATAGGCAAGATGAGATGAAAAATTCCTAGAAAGACACAAAATATCAAAACTTCAAGAAGAAATAAGAAATCTAAATAGACCTGTAGAAAAGTAGAGATTCAATTTAATAATTCAAATAACGTCCCACAATAAATAGACTAGGCCCGCATGGCTTCATGGCTGAATTCTACCAAATGTTTAAAAAAGAATTAACACCAATCTTCCTCAAACATTTAAAAAATAGAAAAGAAGAGAATACTTCCTAACACATTCTTTGAGGCCAGTACTACCCTGATACCAAAATCAGACAAATACATTGCAAGAAAAGAAAACTACAGTCCAATATTCTTAATGAATATTGATACAAAAAAAACCTCACCAAAATGATAGGAAATTGAATCCAGAAACATGTAAAAAGGATTATATACCATGACCAAGTGGGATTTAGCCCAGGAATGCAATGTTGGTGTATCTATATCTCTGTGTGTGTATTTTCTACACTACCCTAATTTTCTCTGTAGAGTACTTCACAGACTTTATTATATTTAATTAAATTGTCATGAAACACTATGATTTGCAGGTCAGCAAACCATGGCCCAATGGGACCAAATCCAGCCTCCACTTGCCTGTTTTTGTAAAGTAAGTTTTAGTGAGACACATGGTACATGGCTACACTCATTGTTTACATATTGCCTGTCCTTCTTTTGTGCTACACTGGCAAAGTAGAGTGATTGAGGCAGAGACAACAGTAGTTCCCACTTATCCACGGGGGATATGTTCAAAGACCCCTGGTGGTTTTCTGGAACCTCGGATAGTATGGAACTTTCACCTTTTCACTTAAAGGAAACACTTTACAGCTTCTTTTTGGTATATCTGAATTGCCAGCATCTACTCATGCACTTTGGGGCCATTATTAAGTAAATAAGGGTGACTTGAACACAAGCACTGTGATAGGACAGTCCATCTGACAACCAACATGGCTACAAAGTGACCAATGGGCGGGGAGGGTATACAACATGGAGACACCGGACAAAGCAATGATTCATGTCCCGGGTGGGATGGAGTGGGACGGCACGAGATTTCATCATGCTACTCCGAATGGTGTGCAATTTAAAACTTATGAATTGTTTATTTCTGGAATTTTCCATTTGATATTTTTGGATCATGGTTGACCATGGGTAACTGAAACTGCAGATAACTGAAACTGCAGATAAGGGGGGAACTACTGTATATGTAGCCCACAAAGCCTAAAATATTTACTATGTAGCCCTTTACAGAAAATATTTGCTAAGCTGATATTTTCCAGATCAGAAAATTAAATTTCTAAGAAGTTCAATAACCTGCCCTACTTCATACCACCATTAATGTGATAGACTTGAGATTTGGATGCAAGCCACCTGGTACCAGGGCCCATGGTTGTAACACAGATCATACTGCCTCATTATCTGAGAGTGCAATTGTTACCCCACCATTGCCAACAATGGCTCTCCAGATTTAATGTTTCCCCTCCCCCAATATATTGACAATTTTACTTTATTTTCACTTTTAAATGATAAAAATATTAAAAGGCACTTATTTACCTGTGAATATTTCTTTGGATACATTTCATAGATATAATATTAACTGTACTGATTTCATTATTTTCTCGTTTATAATTTCTCATTTATTGCCTCTTCAATCTAATTGTTGTGATATCTTCTTACTCCTTCAATTTTCATGTGGATACAATTATTTCTTGGTTAAAATATAAAATGTAATATTTTATTTTCCAGTGAGTATATAGACAGTTTTCCATGCATGCGGATGAGAGAATACTTTTTGTACCATACCTGATTTATTGAGTTGGAGATTTCTGGCTTCTATATAATATATGATTTTTAAATGTGTTGAAGTATAACACACCTAGAAAAAAGTGCACAAACCATAAGGCACAGTTCAAAAAAGAATCAGAAAGTGAACAATCATGTATATTCATTTCAGATCTCTTGCTTTATGAAATCTTTGGTTAATAGTAGTAAAAGTATCTAGCTTGCTATATTGAAATAGAGTGGTGCAAATGGACTTAATTATTCAAGTTTTAAAATAAAATTATAGGGATTTTAAATATATTTTTTAAAACCCTGCAATACAATACAGTGCAATGAAAAGAATGCTGGGTTGTGATTGAGGAGTCTTACAGCTTGGTCTCAGCTGTGCTCAGATTCTCTGTGTCACCCTGGGGCATGTCCCACGCTCTCTTTGCTCCTCAAGTCCCTGTCTGTAAAAGGAGTTGAAACAAGATGCTCACCAAGATACCTCCAAGCTCTAGATGTAGAATTCTAGAAATATTTTCATATGTATTAGATTATTGGTTATTTTTTTTTAAAGATTTTATTGGGGAAGGGGAACAGGACTTTATTGGGGAACAGTGGGTAATTCCAGGACTTTTTCCAAGTCAAGTTGTTGTCCTTTTAATCTTGTTTTAGAGGGCACATTTCAACTCCAGGTCCAGTAGCTGTCGTCAGTTGTAGGGGCCATAGCCCACCATCCCTTGCAGGAGTCGAACCAGCAACCTTGTGGTTGAGAGGATGCACTCCAAAAAACTGAGCCATCCGGGAGCTCAGCGGCATCTTAGCTCAAGGTGCCATGTTCAATCTTAGTTGCAGGGGGCAGAGCTTACCATCCCTTGCGGGAGTCAAGAAGTCGAACCAGCTACCTTGTGGTTGAGAGCTCACTGGCCCATGTGGAAATCGAACTGGCAGCCTTCGGTGTTAGGAGCATGGAGCTCCAACCACCTGAACCACTGGGCCGGCCCCAGGTTATTGGTTACTTGATATCAGAAAATTCAGGACTAAAAGATGAAACAAAGCTCAATTATAAGTAAATATTGCTCCTTTTAAAGTTACTCAAATTGTATTCTATGTAAGAACTGGCCCAAGAATAATTTAACTGAAGAATTTAGTCAATATGAGAAGTAATTTTTTAGCCATCTTTAACTAAACAATTTGGAATGTGTATCAAGGGCCATGAAATTTTTCTTGACCTTGCAATTCATTCAGTTTTTTGGACTCTAAGGAAATAATTTTATTTATACCATTTATTTGACGTTATTCTAAAACAATAGTTTTGTGCACAAAGATGATTATCACATTTATAATAAGAAAAAGTACAATCAACCTAGATATCCAATAGTATGGGGTAATGCTTAAATAAATTATGGTATTCCATATAATATGTTATTATGAAACCATTAAAATCAGGTTGTAGAATGAATAAGAAACTTATTATAATGTTAATTTCTAATAGCAGAATATAAAACTATATGCACAATGTGGACTTAATTATATAAAAAATATAAGTGGAAGGAAATGTACCAAGATAGTATCATGGTTGCTTCAGTCTGATGAGATTATGATTTTTTACACTTGTTCTTCTAACTTTTACTTTTTCTACAAAGATACACATTGCTTTTATAATTATAAAAAGAGACAAAGATGACGTATGTTCAATTGTTGGAAAGTGACTAGAACTAAGTACTTGACAAATAATAAAGAAAAGGGCTATGTTTTCTTTGTAATGCATATAGTGAAAACAATTCATACTAGTCCCTATTTTCAAAAACCACCATGTATACTCTTCATGCAGTTGCCAATATATTGCCAGGGGAACACTGATAAAAAGCACAAATGATAACCCCAGAGAACTCTCTGTTGATTAAGTGACCCTTTGAAATTACTACACGAGAAGGCCATTTACTCTCCAGAAAAATAACATTTTGTTCATGTCCTCTAATTTCATGCAATGAGAGTGTAATTTTATGTGTGTGTGTGTATATGTATGTGTGTATATATATATATATACATATATATATGTATATGTATATAGAAATTTTCAATTTATTTGAAGAGGTATTATGTAAATGTTTTGAAAATGCAATTTGAAGTTCAACATAATGGACTGGCACTTATTTAACAACCACACTATTCCACAGAGGGACAAAGGCAATATTCACAAGTTTTAATTGGCAGGTACGTTTTTGCACAGAAAGGTTACCTTCATTTGAACGCTCTCTGAATTTGTGGTCCTAGCTGCCTTAATAGCTCATGAATCAGCTGACTGATCATCTTTGCCCATTTGATACATACATCTCTCAGATGCAGATCAATCTATTTTGAAATGAGCAAAAGGGCAAGGGTCCTTTTTGAGCTGTTCCATAGGAGATGAGCATGGAAATGAATGCTCTAAGGGCCCTTCATGCACCACGGTGCTGCGACTCATTGGCACTAGGTGCTGTTTGTCTAGCTGTGTGGATTGATGGAGGTACATTCAGCCTTGCCCATTCTCTTCTCAACTTGTTTTTGTGATCAAGGAGATTCATTTCCAAAACGTAAGTTGAGAGTGTCTGGGTAGCAATAATTAGCAGGGAAATAGTACACACATTCTACTTCCTATACCTCGTTCTCACAGAAGGTAACAACTAACCATTGAGCTGGGTCTGACCCTCTTCTCAGCCCATCCATACACTTAGTTGTTTTAGCGTTTCCTTGTTCCTTGCTCTCAGCTATTCAGTCCTTACCTCCCTGTATCATCTCCTCTGTCTGTGTTCTAACTCCCTGTGTGACGTCTTTCTTTCTCAATTGCCAGGACCAGACCCTGTCCCGTGTCTGGTTTGATTCTGCTTTCACTCCGTGGAAGCTGATGCCAATTTTCCTATGACCCTGACCTCCAGCCTCTTTCCCCTCATCCTACACGGGGGTCCTGTGTAGAGACTCCCTGCTGAGCTCTCCGCAAAGCTGGCTTCAAACATCTGCTGAAATTAGCCCTTCACATTTCACCACTGACCATAGCTGAGACTATTCAAATAAACAAATAATTAGAGTTGAAAAGAGATATGTGGATGTTCAACAACAAACTAACATGAAACATTATCCAGAAGGGCCATCTAAATGAGAACTTATTTTACCGCTTCGGTAAGGAAGTATACAATTTGAAAAAATTCAAAGGGAATCGTTTTCCACTCTTTTGCCTGACACCAAACATTATCCAGTCCCCCAGTCCAATGTCGCAGATTAACCAATTTTGCAGTATTAGGTGGTAGTGAATTCATGTAAGCGAAGGACAAAACTCAGTGTCCTATGAAATGAAGCTGATTGCATCCCATGGAATGTAAAGCCATGGGGTTTTAGGAAATCAGCCCCCAAAGGAGATTTGAACATTTTTAAGACACTGTTTTGAGGGGTCCTATTGTTTGTATGCACTGCGCAGCTTATGGCTTTTGAGATGCTTGTTAATATTAAATGTTCTCTCTGTCTGGTAGATCATGAAGTGATTTTTTTTCACTTGTGGGATCCTGAAACAACCTGACTGAGAGTCTCCACTCCTCGTAATGTGTATGTGAGGCTGGGAAATCAGCTAATTCCTCAACAGGCAGTGAATATTAATTAGCAAGTTCATTAACTGTTTTCAACTAGTGCACAAATCCAAGAAGCTAATTCCTTGTTTGTCAGGCAGGGTGGGCCTTGTTCTCTGGTTCTTAGTAATTGAGATAACTGAAACTTGTTTGTATTTTCCGACTAGAAGCTATTCCACTTAATGCCTTCAATATGGAAGCACTTGGGATAAGGCATTGAGCAGAATTTAAAGGAATTGAGTTTCCAAAATTAAAGTATAAACAGAGGGCAATTTTAAGAATTCGCAAATCCTTCTTCCTGGTTCTGAAGTCTTTCCCTGGGGTTGACATTAGGCAGGGCTTGGTCATTTTCCTTCATTGGAGAAACACTAAGTTAAGCTGCCCAAGATTTTTTTTTTTTTAACTTGACTGGCCATGAGTTTCCTCCACAGTTAAACATTACAAATTCTTAATTTAGACATTCTGAGTTTATGATAAATTGGGCCAAGAAGGACTGAAGTTTCATATCAGGTAGCTCTTGGGGTGAGCTATACTAAGTAATGTATATGTATGAATTTGAGGGAGGACGTAGGAAAGGGACATAGGTAAACATAGTGAAAGTGTACCAGTCCTAAAGTCAACTTAAAGCCATCCATTTCCAAGTGCGTAGTGTCCTGTTTGCATATCATTCCTATCTCTTTCTTGGTGTAGGCTCCTCATAATAATTTTCCCACATTCTTGTGTGTTGCTGGTAAACATGGAAACAAGGAAACTGCCTGTCTTTTAAAACCTTCTTTAAGCTCAATTTTTTAATGTTTTAGGGTAACTCCTTGCCTCTGATAGGATTTCTGAGGCTTGACTGCATTTTTGAATGACTGATTGTAGTTTTTCCTGAATTTTAAGGTGTTAATATGTGTACCAGTTGCTTACAGTTTATTCGCAGACGATACTGCAGGGTTATAAAGCAATCAATCCACATTTACTTTTTTGTGTTCTCACAGCATGCCCAACAGTAAAAATGCATTGAAATAGCAGGCCTGGTTCACTTTCTTACAAAATTATCATGTGGCTGGAGAAGTAAACCTTAGAGAAGGTTTATAATCATAAATAGATAATTCAGTATAAAAACATATATATGACAGAGGGTCAATATTAAAAGTAGTCAGAAAAGAGAAAAACCAGTGCTGGACAAAATGGATGCAGGGTTTAATTAAGGAGGTAAAATGAGTGAATTAGAAGGAAGTTGAGAATATAGACACAAAAAGAACACATATCAAGCATCTGGAAAAATGATGCTCCCTCCAATTTAAAAAGTTTCTTTTGACTAGAAACCAGAACTGGGGGCAGTTGTTGAAGAATGGTGCATTTCATTTGATTCATATGCAAATATCTAAAGATCAACTTGTGTAACCTAAATATCATTGTATGCAAAGTAATAATTCTAATGTTAACAAGCTATGCATTTCTCTGAGGAAATAGCTCTGAAATATTGCTGCTGAAATATTTCTACTAAAATATTCCTGATGAAATACGTTGCTTTGTTTATAGTAGATAGTCAATATGTGTTTACAGAATCAAACTGAATTGAGAAAGCCACTAGCTTAATTTGTATAGTGATGAATAAATTAGTGGAGAAGAAAGGGACTCAGCTTTACAACTAGTCAGTAAATGATATGAGAGCATGACTGAGAGTAGGATGGGGTAAAGCTTTTGCTTTTCAGTTGCTAATCGATATAAATACAGGTAATGTATATATACATTTTTTTAAAAATTTGGACTCCTTTGGCAGGTAAGTTGTGCCCAAATATGTGATTTGTCTAAAACATAACAGGATTTAAAAGAATCATCTGCATACTAGTCTTAAAACTCAAACACAAGTATTTTGGTTCAATTTCATTCAAAATATTGGAAACTGCATCATTGAATTAATGCTGATTAGGACGTTTATTGACCATAAACAATAAAGTCACCATAACAAAAAAGTTGCCAAACATATGTCTTGTCTCTAACCAAGACGTTCATTAACTCTTGTTTCTCTTACATCAAAGTAGAAGATTCAGTATGAGAAATGACATCAACTTTTAAACATCCTGAACATGATATTAAATGAGGCAGCCTTTTTCTTTTCCTTCTTTATTAAAATCTTCATAACTTCATCTATGTATTTTGCAATACTCATTTTACTATGCTTTATTCATTCCTGGAATTATTCACATAATGTGTAAAACTCTAATGAGTAGTTTAATGCCAGGATTTTTCCCCCTTTGGAGATTATGAAGGAGATGGCTGTGTCAAAGACTGTGCTCACTGTGAAACTTAATGGAGAAAGAGATACCAATGGTCTCACGTATATGTGGAATCTGCAGAACAGAATAAACGAGCAAACAAAGGAGAAACACACTCAGAGATAGAGAACAAACTGAGCGTTACTGGATGGGAGGGAGTGGGGATGGGGGAGAAGGTTAAGGGGTTTAAAAGTACAAATTAGTAGTCACAGTATAGTCACAAGGATATGAAATACAGTATGGGGAATATAATCAATATTGTAAAGACTGTGTAGGCTGTCAGATGGGTACTGGACTTGTCAAGGGGATCACTTCATAGACTGTGTAGATGCCTGACCACTGCGCTATACACCTGAAGCTGAAGTTCAATAATATTGAATGTCAAATACATATATATGATGTAAGGTATAGCATAGGGAATATCACCAATGGTATTGTAATGGGTTAGGATCTTGATGTATTTTCCCAGGAACTGGATCCCACCGTTACAGAAGAATGGAAACGGAGATTCCGGAGAGGCAAGTGAGGTTTAAGCAGAAGCAGTTTTTATTGTAAAAGCGTAAGACCAAAAGCACAGGAGAAAAGCAGCTCTCTGGGGAGATCTGCGGAGAGGGGGGATTCCAGCGAAATGCCCCATGGGCTGTGCTGTGCTGGGAACTATAATAGCTCTGAGTCAAAGCTGATTGGTCTTCTATACCCTGGCAGTTAATCTTGGCGGGCTGGGCAAGTTGATTGGCTTTATTATAAGCCGGATGGATGCCCTTCTCCCTACACCTGGGCTTTGGGCGGGCCTTTAAACTCAGCTTTGTTATAAACCGGATACCCTTCCCCCACCTCCACACACCTGAGCTGATTACTCTGGTTTATTCTTTGGAGTCCAGCATCCTGAATCTATTATTCAGCCACTAAAGTTACTTCCTCTGGCTTTATTACGGTCTCCGCCTTAATTCCCCTCCACCGTGGCCATTTTCCTGACTGCCTATAATTTTCTATCTCAGTAACAGCTATATACGATGTCAGAGGGGTAGAAGACTGAGGGGGGGTATCACTTTGTGAGGGGTGTAAATGTCTAACTATCACATTGTTTTGTACACCTGAAACTAATAAAAAATTAAAATAATAATAATAATAAAAGAAATCTCATTTAAATTGGAGTTGGGAGAACCTGTAGGAGGAGCTCTAACTCTCTATGTTGATCAAGAAGCCCAACTGGTAGAATTCTGTTTATCATAGCTCTCCCAATTTCTTCTTCTCCTCTACTAAAGAGTTCCCTCTCCTTCGTTTCTCAGGATTTGCACAGGGTTCACCATTAGACTGCATGTCCCAATTGCAATTCCTTGTTGTTTGCAAATAAATCCAATTTTGCTGGAGAAATATCCGGCTGTCTATCTGTTTAAGGTCAACATCACATATGCCACCATACTGTTTTCCAAGGTGTGGGGATAGGGCCAGGAGTGCAGTTTCCAGGCTCTCGCCCTCAAGAGAAAGGTAATGGCTCGGGTAGTAAACGGCCATCAACTGTGATTGGATGGCCATCAGCTGTGGCTAGTTGGCCGTCAGCTGTAACCAGTGAGCCATTGGCCACTAATATAACTGCCGTGGCTACGCTAGCAGAAAATGGGGGCTAGCAAGAAGATGGTGGCTGAGCCAGCAAGAGCAGATTGCAGTTAGCACAGCGGATTGCAGCTAGCAAGTGAGGTTGGTTGCCAGAGAGAGAAATGGACGGCAGGTTGTGGATAGTGTGGCTCCAGCTTCCTGTGTCTCCAACCCAGCCGCCAGCGAGACCATAGTGGTGTGACTCATCTATCTATGGCTCCGTGGGTGTTCCTTTTTGGCCTCAGCATGTCCTGTGTTCTTATGTGGGGAGTGGGACAGGAGACCCCGCCTGACACCCTGCATGACACAAGGATTACCTGACTTGCTAGCAGAATAAGTCATCCAATGATTAGCTACAAAACAGAGAAAGAAGCAAGATGTTTTATTTCCTCCAACATTGCATACCTGAAACTCCCAAATCCTTACTTGAGTTACACCATTTTTGGGTGCTCCCTTTCCTAACCTGTTTTTGTTTTCCTTCCTCATTTGTGCCCCCATTGGGCATGCGTTCATTTACTTCACTTTCTTTTGTTTGTTTGTTTACTTTCTGTGAATGTCTTCTCCCATTGGGTTTTTGTCAGTCTTACAGAACCTGTTAACTTCGACAATAAACACAGTCCTAAACCCCATTTCATCTACTTTAGATGGTACATTAATTAGTGTTCTAATTAGATTTTAGTCCCCAAAGTATTCCTCCGCATGTTTTACAAAATCATATTATAACCTTTCACTTATATGTATTCCTCTTTTAAATTTAGAACAATTTTTTAATTAAAAAATATGTATCTATTTTGAATATAAAACAAGTCCAGAGTTGCTAAATTTACAACTAGGTAATTATGAGCACAATTAGTTATTGGCTGTTGGTTCTAAAGTAACAAGAGTTTGCCTGTGTCACTAATTATTTATACATAAAAGTTTGCACTTTTGCATTTTGGCAAATAATTAAATCATGCAGTTAATTTACACATGATAATTGGGTATGAAAGAACAAAGTGCAAATAGAGAAAACATAGAAAAAGTAACACTCATGAAGAATATATTTTCTAGCCACATGGGAAGATGAACCTATTGAGTAGCCATCTGAAATGCCTTTATATGGAACTAGTTTTGCAGTTAAGGTGAGAGATTTGCTGACAACTCTTACACCCTGTGCTGCATGCCTTGGCTCCCCCACCCCCCTCCACCCCAGGAATTCCCAGGGACCCAGGACGGGTTTGGTGCTCTGAATGCCCATCTGTTTCTCTCTGGCTGGTGAAAACTTCCCCATTCTGCTTCAAATTACAGAAATCTCTGGGAAGTGACTTGTCATCTCTTCCAATACCCCCTTTCCCAACCTGGCCGTAAATGCCAGGCACTGTTCTAGGCCGTGGAGAGACAGCAGTGAACAAAACAAAGTCCCTCCCCTAATGGAACTGACTTTCTCGAGGGAGGAGAAATGACAAATACACAAGTAAATGCATATAATTTTAGGTGGTGTTAATGGTGTTAAGTTCTATGACAAAAAATAAAGTAGGAGAACGGAAGACAGACTGAGAATTAAGGCCTATTTGCATGATTGTTGGGAAAGCCCCTTTAAAACAAGTGGTATTTGAAGGAGACCTGAAAGAAGTGAGGTAGTGAGTCATGCAGATGTCTTGGGGGAAGAGCTTTCTAAATGTAGAAAGCAAAGGGTGAAACCCCCAGAGTGAAAACATATTTGGGTCAGTGACCAGTAAGGACACCTTACTGGCTGGAGCAGAGAGGGGGACAGGGAGAGTAGGATGAATCTAGGAGGGTAGGAGGGACCATCAGATCATGGGGGGTCTTGTAGGCTACAGTAACAACTTATTTTGAATTTTACCTGGAGGGTTCTGGGAAGTCAAGGGAGAGTTTTGAACTATATAAACAAATCACTAAATTGAACAGTTTTTATGGGACCAGACACCTGACCCCACCCAACTGCAAGGGAGGCTTAATTCCAAAGTTCTAGCGAGAAGGAAGGAGTGTATGTAACATCCCTTATCTTCTGGGTTAGTTATCAACTGTGCTACTGTGGCATAACAAATTACCCGAAAACTTAGTGGCTTAACAAATTTATTATCTCACAGTTTCCATGGGTCAGATATCCAGGCATGGCTTAGATGAATTCTCTGCCAAAGGTCTACAATCAAGATGTTAGTTTGGTCTTTGGCCTCATCAGAAGGCTCAACCAAGGAAGCAACTACTTCCAAGATCACTCACATGGTAGGTAGCAAAATCCAGTTCCGTGTACGTTGTTGGAATGAGGCCTGAGTTCCTCGTGACCTGTTTACCGGAGATATTTCTTGGTTTCTTGTCATGTGTACTTTTCCATAGGGCATCTCACAACATGGCAGCAAGCAAGTGAGAGGGCAAGAGACAGTGGTAATAAGAATGAGAAAGAGAGAGACAGACAGACAGAGAGAGACAGAATGACAGAGAGAGAGAAGGAGAGAGAGACGAAAGTCACCAGTCACAGTTTTTGGTAATCTAATCAAGGAAGTGCATACCATCACAGAAGCAAGTTACTAGGTCCAGGCCACACTTAGTGAGGAGAGGATTATACAAGGTCATGAATATCAGGAAGTGAGGATCATTGAGAGTCACATCGGAGTTGTCTACCATATCCTCCATCTACAAGAGGCTCTGATTGGCCTACAGACTCTGCAGTGTGTTTCAGACCAAGACCAAATCCAGGCCCAGCATGTGAATGGCAGCTGGGACAGAGTGAGCTGGAAAAAGTCAAATGAGAATTATAATATGTTCAAAAGATCTACAATGTCCAAGAAGAGCAGCAGTTAGAAAAAAATTGGCAGTTACCATTAAAGCAGGATTGAATTAATCACACTCTTCTGGGCACATTTTCATCATAAGTCCATGCAAAGCCTTGCTGTATGTATGTATATATGTATGTATGTATTTCAAGTATTCATGCATTCATTATTCATTCCTTATATAATAACATATTTATTGTAATACAATTCACATGCTACAAATACACCCATTTAATATACAATTCAATGATTTTAGTATACTCAGAGTTGTGTAACCATCACTACAATCTAAGTTCCAAACATTTTCATCACCCCAAAAAAGAAATTCTATATCCTTTATTAGTCAAATTCCATCTCCCCTCACTACTAACACTTGGCAATAATTAATTTGCCTTCTGTTTCTGTGGATTGGTCTATTCCAGATATCTCATATAAACAGAATGATACAATTTTGCCCTTTGATATCTGGCTTATTTCATTTAGTGTAATGTTTTCAAGGTTCATCCATATTGCAGCATAAATCAGTACTTCATTTTTATGGCTAAATAATATTATAATACATTGTATGGGTATATCATATTTTATTTAGTATCTATTCACCAGTTGATGGACATTTAGATTGTTTCTACCTTTGGGCTATTATAAATAATGGTGCTATGAACATGTGTGTACAAGTTAAGATTATATATATGTATGCACACACATATATACATACACATACACATACATACAAAAGCAAATTTGCCGGGCCATTGTGTATACCTAATTTAACTATGTAGTGATCGGCTGTTCTCCAAATGGCTGTCCCTGTCTATGCTCCAGAGCAAAGCATGATGATTCCTATAATACCTCAGCTCTGTCAACACTTGGTAATCTTTAGCTTTTCAATTCTTCCAGGATAACAGGTGTAAGGTGATCCCACATAGATGTTTTAATTTGCATTAATTAACAAGTTGGGGCACTTTCTTACATGAGGTCAGACAATTAAGTTCAAGGACACATCCTAGAAAAAGTGCTACATACCTCATTGCTAAATATCACTACAGTCACCTCCGAAGTACTCCCCTTTGGGGAGCTATGCACTGACGCCAGCACCCAGTCTACCCTTCAAAGCAATTTTGGAACTTGTTTTCTGGAATGGCCATCAGAGCTGTCGTTGTATTCCCCTTGATGTCCTGAATGTCATCAAAATGTATTCCTTTCAATATTTCCTTTATCTTTGGGTAAAGAAAGAAGTCACTGCAGGCCAGATCAGGTGAGTAGGGAGGGTGTTCCCAATACAGTTATTTGTTTACTGGCTAAAAACTCCCTCACAGACAGTGCAGTGTGAGCTGATGCATTGTCGTGATGCAAGAGTCATGAATTGTTGGCAAAAAGTTCAGGTTGTCTAACTTTTTCATGCAGCCTTTTCAGCACTTCCAAATAGTAAACTTGGTTAACTGTCTGTCCAGCTGGTACAAATTCATAATGAATAATCCCTCTGATATCAGTAAAGGTTAGCAACATTGTTGCAATAAGTTGGCGAACTTAATTGTCAGTCCTTGTATGTTTGCTTTTTAGGTTTCGTTTTTTATAAATGTCCTGTTCCTGTATCCTTTGCTCACTTTTCTATTAGACTTCCTATCTTTTTTGTGACACCTTTAAAAGATTAATCTTTGTTGGCTTTAGATATTGCAAATATTTCCTCCCATTCTACCATCTGTCCATATAGTGTCTTTCATTAAATAGAAATCCTTCATTTTAATGTAATCAAATTAATCAACTTTCACCTCATATCTTTCATTTCAGAGTCTTATTTAAGTAATCCTTCCCTATTCCAAGACAAGAAAGTATTTTTACAATTTTTTAGTGTTATTATTTTTTTCCTTTCATAATTTCTCTTGAAACCATCTGGAAACTATCTTTATAAAGGTTGCTAGATGGGAACCTAGTTTGATTTTTCTGCCCATAATGAGACAATTTTCCCAACACCATCTACTAAATAATCTATCCTTTCCCATAACTTGTGGTGCCACTTTTATTGGATCCTATGATCCCATATACTCCTGGGTCTCCCTGTGAACTGTCTGTTCTGTTCCATGGTCTACTTAAATTTGATAGTATCACTAACATGACTTTAGCTTGGCTCTAAATACATTCACCTTGGTCATTTTCTTCAGTGCTAGGAAAATAATAACTTTCCTTAAAAAAAGACAAAAAGAAAAGCCAAGACAAATCTGAGAAGAGGCTTACCTGCTGGCTTCAGTGCAGGCGGCATTTTTTGGTAATAAATAACTACACTGTGAAGAGCATTAGCTTCAACGGGCCATGGGTACCAGGGGTTCTTTGCAGAGTTGAAGGCTCAGTTCAGGTACTAAGAATTTCCTCATTTTTTTTTCTAAAAGATTTGTGGCAATTCCTTGCCCCATGAGGCAGCCAGGAATTTGTGCCATAAATTGCTCTAAATCAAGAGCTTTGATGCACTTCTGACAAATGTAGTAGTAACCAGACTTTCTCAAATAGCTTCATTAATTGATGATTATTGTTAATTTACCCTAGCATCCCATTAATTTTCTACAGAGATTTCTATTATCCAACATCAATAGTGAGAATGAGGTGGGTTATTCAAAAGACATGGGGTTAGGATACATAATTACCTTCAAGTTGAATTCAAATAGAGTATTAGCATATATTCTTATTATAATTATTTCTCTGTATTCTCTAGTTAGCCATTATAACTAGTTATCAACTGTGTTTTTTTACACTAATTTAGTGTCACATTAAAAATAATCATAAGGATGTATACATATATTTTGTTCAAATATCGCAGGTACCAAAAAAATATGTACACATGACTTGTATTCATCTTTTGTTATTGGTATATATTGAGTATTACAATTTTAATAGTTTTTTTTTTCCTTTCTTAAAATGTGTATACATTTTTTTGGCACTCTCTGTATTTGATCTCCAGCCATGAAGCCTACCCTTGGTTTGAGCCAAATGTGGCACGTGATTGTCTGCATCTACAATGCAGGGAGATGTTTGTGGCTGGGCAGGTCAGTGCACTGCCTTTGCATGATTTCTCAGAATTACCAATTTCCTCTCCTTCCTCTTCCTTTCATTTCTGCCATACACACCAGCACTCACTCTTATTTTCTCATATCAAAATTTTAATTGATATGTAATTTGCATATCATACAATTTACGCCTCAGAAGAACACAATTCAGTGTTTTTTCAGTCTATTCACAGGGCTGTGCAAACATCACCATTACGTAATTCTAGAACACTTTTATCCCCCCCAAAAGAAACCCTGTACCCATTAGTAATCATTACCCATTCTCCCTTCCCCCAGCCTCTAGCAAACACTAATCTACTTTTTGTCTCTTTGGGTTTGCCTATTTTGGACATTCATTATAAATGAAATCTTTTTTTCTTGAGATTAAATACACATAACATAAAATGTACTGTCTTAACTTTTTAAATGTACAGTTCAGTCATGTTAAGTACATTCACATTGTTGTACAACTGATCTCCAGAACTCCTTTCATCTTGCAAAACTGAAGCTCTGTCCCCATAAATGACAATGTTCCATTTCCTCTAGCCCTTGACAACTAGCCCACCATTTTATTTTCTGCCTATATGAATTTGACTACTCTAGGTACCTCATATGAGTGGAACCATACAATATGTATCCTTTTGTGACCAGCTTATTTCACTTAACATAATGTTTCAAGCTTCATCCAATCCACATCAATCAGTACTTTGCTCATTTTTATGACTGAATAACATTCCATTGTATGGATATGCCATATTTTGTTTATTCATCAGTTGATTAACATTTGGGTTGTTTCCATTTTTTGGCTTGTATGAATAATGCTGTATGGGCATTCCTGTACCAGTTTTTGTGTGGACATATATTTTAAATTCTTTTGGACATATACCTAGGAATGGAACTGCTGAGTCTTATGGTAATTATGTTTAACCTTTTGAGGAACTGCCAGACTGTTTTCCAATGTGGCTGCACCACTTCACTTTCCCACCAGCATTGTATGAAGGTTCCATTTACACCACATCCTCGACAATACTTCTTCTTATCTGTCATTTTGATGGTCATCTTAAGGGGTTGCAGCAGGGATTCCCTACCACTGCCGACCCTCATAATTTCTGATCTGACCCAGGGCAGAGTAAGCCAGATCAGAGGGAACTATAGCTATTTTCAAGGTATACTGACAAGAAGGCCAAAAACTGAATCATTTTTTTTTAAAAGAACTGTTAATTTTCTATTTTTTTAAAGGGTCATTCTGAACCCTCAGTTTTTGACTGATTACAATAACCAGGTGACTGAACTGCTTGAATAAACAATGTTGTGGCAGGCTGGGTGGATCCAGTCCACCCTGGGTTTGAGTCCCATTACTGTTTCTTTGGGCTAGTTATTTAACTTTCCTGGGTCTGTTTCTCTCTTCTGTAAAATGAGGTATAATCACAATCAGATGAAATGTATATAAAAGTACTACACACTTCCAGTGCAGAATAGGTAGACAGTGCATTTCCATTTATTCTTTGATTCTTACCAACCATTTTTAAAAAAATCAAATTGTTACTAACATTTCCTTTGATTTCAGTCCTCAGGTATTCCTTATTGAGGTCTGCTGACTTTTCATGAAAGATAACACAGAGAAGGTGGAGAATACATAGGTGGCTTTTCTGGGAAGAACATTTGGTTGATATTTTTTTAAAGAGGGGATATTAAAGCCCTACACACTTCAGTGTTTTTGAAACTTCACAGTCTGAGACAAGCTGAGCACCTTAAACTATTACAGTTGTCATGGTTACTGGTGTTTTCTTTCCATAGCAACTGAAGCCACAAATTATACAAATGATGAAAAAATAATGACCAGAGGGCAAAAACATGACTTGCTCACAGTATTTAGGTAAAGATGTTTTCTCCTATAAAAGCATCTTAAAGTTCTGTGTGCTTTTGGTTTCAGCCACCCCAGGATTGCTTGGGCAGTAGTAACTGTTTCAGAATGGAAAGGAGTAGAGTCCCAGGACTCTTTCCTTGGGGTGGTGAAGTCAACTCTAGGGTCTTGTACCAACCAGCTTAAAAAGACGGAAAAAATTAGGGATGGCCCACCTTGCCTGAGATCTCACATAGAAAGAGAATTGACAAACGAGGCTGGAACGAGGGTGAGGCAAGTGAGGTGCCTCGGGCACAAAATTTAAGAAGACCCTCACTCTCAGGGCTATGCGAGATTACATGGATTGTTTGGAAATATAAAAGGTGGGATGCAGAGGCAGCTTAGAGGAGAAATTTGTCTGACCTACTATAGCATCAAACCACAAAGTTAAATTCCCCCCCACACCCCACCCTGTCCTGATTCCCCAATGCAATTGGGCCCAATGCTGAAAAACCCCATATGGTCCCTGTGCTCTGTGATGTGCCAAACAGTTGTGGGTATCACTACGCACCCAGCCAGGAGAGGCATGGAAGAGGGTCAGAATCAAGAAACCTTAAGCAGGTGAGAAATGTGGCGTGGCTAGCACAGAGATGGTACCACTGAAGGATGCAGGAGACAGGAAGCTGGAAAGGAGGCCTTGGGTTAGATTGGGGAGGCAAAGAAGAACTAACATCTATCAAGTCCACTATTTGCCAAGCAAAGGGAAACCCCCTACACACACACACACACACACACACACACACACACACACACCAGTCTTGATGGCTGAAGAGGCCAGAGAAAACCTGGACAGTTAAAGAACAATTGCCACAGTCTAGCCCAAAGGCCTCCACTAGGGGTCCAGGTCAAGGACTGAGATTCCCACCTGAAACTGATTGGAATGCACTGTTCGTATGGGAGGATTTTTATGCCTGGTATATTTATTTCCTTACCTAACAACTTACATATAAACTGCTTATAGTTTGGGAGGCAGAAACCATAACCATCTGGCTATGCACGGACATTCACACACCATGTACCATGGGAGAGACTGCTTAGATTCCAACAAGAGGAAAAGATGGCTTTAAAGACACAGACTGGGGACTCTATGGGCAACTTGAACCAGGGTATTCTCTGTTGCAGATGCTCAAGGAGCATGCCCTTTCCTTCCTTCCTTCCTTCCTTCCTTCCTTCCTTCCTTCCTTCCTTCCTTCCTTCCTTCCTTCCTTCCTTCCTTCTTTCCTAAACTAGTTATTGGTTTATTATAAAAGGATATAACTCAGGAACAGCCATATGGAAGAGATGTATAGGGCAAAGTATGTGGAAAGGGAACCTCCTTGGTTATGTTTATATCTAAGTATTTTATTCTTTTTGATACTATTATAAATGGAGTTGTTTTCTGTTATGCCTTCTTGAATCATTTTATTATGATGAAATGTTATTCTTTTTTTAAAAATGTATTTATTTTTTTCTATGTATGATATTATATATATTTTTTTTCTTCTTTTATTAGTTTCAGATGTACAAAGTAATGTAATAGTTAGACATTTAAACCCCTCATAAAGTGATAACCCACCCCAAGCTACTACCCCTCTGATATCTTACATAGTTGTTATAATACCATTGACTATCTTCCCTATGTTGTACTCCACATCCCATGACTGTATATACCTATATATTTAGTTATAGTTGATATTCAATGTTATTCTACTTCAGCTTCAGGTGTATAGTGCATTGGTGATACATCTTCACAGTCTATGACGTGATCCCCCTGATAAGTCCAGTGTCCATCTGACACCTTACATAATCTTTACAACATTGTTGATTATATTCCCCATACTGTATCAACTATCAATTTGTATTACTTAATGCCTTCACCTTTTTCACCCCGACCCCAACCCCCTTCCCATCTATCACCCTGATAGATCTATCTTGCACCATACCTAGTTATTATAATATTGTTGACTATATTCCTTATGTATAACATACATCCCCATGACTACTGTATAACACCCAATTTGTTCTTCTTAAGCCCTTCCCCTTTCACCCGTCCTTAACACCCCCCCCCCATCTTAAAGAAGTCCCTCTAAGTCCTTGTAATACTGGTTTGGTGGTGATGAAATCCTTCAGCCTTTTCTTGCCTGGGGAGCTTCTTATCTGTCCTTCAATTCTAAATGACAGCCTTGCTGGGTAGAGCAATCTTGGTTGTATGTCATTGCTTTTCATCACTTGGAATATTTCCTGCCACTCCCTTCTTGCCTGCAAAGTTTCTGTTGAGAAATCAGCTGGCAGTCTTATGGGGGCTCCCTTGTAAGTAACTAACTGCTTTTCCCTTGCTGCTTTTAAGATTTTTTCTTTGTCTTTAAGCTTTGGCATTTTAATTATGATGTGTCTTGGTGTTGGCCTCTTTGGGTTTATCTTGTATGGGACTCTCTGTACTTCCTGGGCTTGTATGTCCATTTCCTTCACCAGATTAGGGAAGTTTTCTTCAAATAGGTATTCAATTCCTTGCTCTCTCTTTTCTCCTTCTGGTCCCCCTATAATGCGAATGTTGGTACATTTGATATTATCCTGGAGGCCCCTTAAACTCTCCTCAATTTTTTGGATTCTTTTTTTTCTCTTTGCTGTTCTGGTTGGGTGTTTTCTGCTACTTTATCTTCTACATTGCTGGTTGGATCCTCTGCTTCAGCTAATCTACTGTTGATTCCCTGTAGTATATTCTTTTTTATTATTATTAGTTTCAGGTGCACAAAACAATGTAATAGTTAGACATTTATACCCCTCACAAAGTGATATCCCCCCTCTCCCAAACTATTACCCCTCTGACATCACACACAGCCATTACATTTCCACTGTCTCTATTCCTTATGCTGTACTCCACTTTTTGTGACTACATATATAGTGTGTGTGTATATATATATATATATATATATATATATATATATATATAATTATAGTTGACATTCATTATTATTCAGCTTCAGCTTCAGGTGTACAGTGCAGTGATCAGGCATCTACACCGTCCCTGCACCGTCCCTGAAGTGGTCTCCTTAATAAGACAAGTGTCTATCAGGTAACCTACAAAATATTTACAACATCATTGATTATATTCCCCAAACTGTCTTTTGTATCCCTGTGGCAATATTGTGGTTACCAATTGTGCTTTCTAATCCCCTTACTTTCTCCCTCATCCCCACCCTCCCTCCACTGTAATATAGTCTTCATTTCCATTATTGTATCCTTTATTTTCCCCCCTTCTTCCGCCTCCCCTACCCCACTGTGGTTCAAGCCGTTGTTTCTCAGTCTAGTTGTATAGGACACAGCTCTCTGGACCATGCTGGTATTATGAGCCTTGCGCTCCCCCTAGCTGAGGCAGTCAGTCGCCAGTTGTCGGTTGGCCGCTCAAAGCAGCTCTCGCCAGCTGCAGGCCACTCACACTGGCCACTGGCCGCTGACATTGGCTGCTGGCTGCTCATGGTGGTACACGGTAGCCCGCAGCAGCACTTGGCAGCTCACGGCAGCTCAGGCCAACCTCTGGCTGCTCATAGCAGCCCCGCTCCAGGGAGAGCCGTTGTTCACAATCTTAGTTGTAGAAGGTGCAGCTCACTGGCCCATGTGGGAATTGAACCGGTGACCTCAGTGTTAGGAGCATGGCACTCCAACCATCTGAACCACTGGGCCAGCCCCGGTATCCTTTATTTCTGACTGGTCCTTTTTCATCTCCATTTTTATGATGTAATTGAGCATTCTTATAACCAGTGTTTGGAACTCTGCATCTGATAGATTGCTTATCTCCATTTTGCTTAGTTCTTTTTCTGGAGCTTTGTTCTGTTCTTTCATTTGGGACATGTTTCTTTGTCTCCCCATTTTGGCTGCCTCCCTGTGTTTTTTTTCTATGTATTAAGTAGGGCTGCTATGTATTCTGGTCTTTGTAGAGTGGCCTTATATAGTAGGTGTGCTGTGGGGTTCAGTGGTGCAGTCTTTCTGGTCAACTGAGCCACGTACTCCAGGTATGTCCTTTGTGTAGATTGTGTGTGCCGTCCTCTTATAGTTAAGCCTTGGTTGATAATTGCACAGCAATGTGAGGGACTGACCTTTGGGCTCACTAGTTGTGAGGACTGGCCTTGACTACAGTGGAAAAGTTGTTGTGCAGGAGCTGATCATATGGAGCAGGATCTGCCTCAGCAGGACTCTGGTGCCTGCCCAGAGTGTGTTGTACTTGGAGACGGCTGGGTGATTCTACAGCTTGTTTTGAAGATGGCCACCGGGGGTGCCAGCCCCAGGAGAACCTTGGAGGGGATCTGCTGTAGGTGTACTTCAGCCATAGCCCAAGCCCCCTCGCCCCCGGGGCCACCTAGCAGGAACCAGAAGGATATCCGCAGATGTCTGCCGCTTGTGTTGTGCTTGGAAACACCTTGAGAGGACAAGTCAGAAATCCAAGGTTGGCTGCCACTAGTGCTGGCTTAGGGCTGCTCAGCCAGAGGTACAGGACGTGTTCAAGCCAGATGCTGCTTGTCTGGATTCTGCAAACCTTTAGAGACCCTAGGAAAATGCAGCTTGAGCCAAGACAGATGGTCTGCATGAAAAATCTGCCGGAAGTGGACTGGGTGTGCCCGAAAGTTGGGTGGGGCAAACCAACGGGGGAAACTCAGAAATGGCGGCTTCCTGTGTTCACAGGCTTGGAAAGGGGAGGGCTCAACAAAGAAACAATGGCCTCCGCCAGCTTCCCCATCCAGGAAAAAGCTTTCTCTCCTGTCCCGTCCCAAGCCAGACAACTCAATTCCCCACCCTCTGTCCCTGCCATCTTTCCAGCTACTGCCCCAGCACTGGAGCTCAGAGCAAGTGATTCCATTGGTGGGTAAGTCTGCACACAATCCCTTTAAGAAGAACACCTGTGAGTGCAGCTGCATGTCTCACTCAGTCACAATCTTCTCCGGTTTTCACAACCAAAAATTATGGGGACTTCTCTCCCCAGCACTTGAACCCTGTGCTGGGGTGGGGCTAGTATCTCTCACTCCTTTAGGGGATGGGGGGACCCCCACCGCCAAAATAGCCCTCCTGATCTTTAATGGTCACGTGCAGGTGTGGGACCAGCCCGTTCAGCATCTCTGACCTTTGTAGCAGTGTGGTGGTGGCTTCTTCTGCACGTCCTTAGTTGAAAGGCTTCAGTTCAGCTTGATTTTAGGTGATTCTCCATAATGGTTGTTTTGTAGATTAGTTATAATTTTGATGTAGTTGTGAGAGAAGGTAAACACAGTGTTTACTTACTGCGCCATTTGGTTGTCTCCATGAAATGTTATTCTTTATCTCTGGTAATATTCCTAACTCGGCAGTCTACTTTGTCTAATATTAAAATAGTCACTCCTCTTTCCTATGATTAGAATCTGCATGATATCTAGTTTTTCATCCTTTTACTTTTAACCTCTTTTCATCTTTATATTTAAATGTATTTCTTGTAGACAAGAGTAGAGTTCAGCCTTGTTTTGTTTCTTCAGTCTGACAATTCTTATCTTTTAATTGAGGCTTTTAGACTATTTTCATTTAATGTAATTATTGGTATGTTTCACTTTAAGTCTATTTTTCAAATGATGGAGATTTAGGAAGATCTTTAGGAACATGTTCACTCTCTGTTTCAAAGCAACCTTTTTCTGGGGGCAAAATGCATGTGGACATGATAAAGTGGGAGCAGCCAGAGCTTCTCACCTGAACACAACAGTGTGCTAGCCCTCAGATCCTGAACAATCCTTCCCATCGGATTGAATGAGCATCAGTGTTCTCAGTTAGAAAGTGAAGGGTTACATAAACCTGGCTAACACTGCCCTCACATCACTGGTGATTCTCTGAGACCCTGTCCCACCAAATTCACGTGCGCAGCCCCAACCTCTTTCAGAGGCTAATCCATACAAATGGCCAACCTGGGCCTGCATTGCAGAATTTCCTAAGGTCCACAAACCCCAAATAAGTAGTAGCTTGCCTCAGTGTGCCCTGTACTTCTTGATAAGGCTGGCCTCAAGCCCAGCACTAGTGGCAGGCAGCATTAGTTCACAGCATAGCCACTCCCAGGCACCTCAAAGCCCAGCACAGATAGCTACCAACTGCAGATCACTTCGTAGCTCCTACCAGGTGGTTCTGAGCCATGCACAGGTAGCAGCTGACCTTGGCTCATACCAGAGCCCCTACCAAGAAGCCCCAGAACCAGCACACCTGGTGGCTGGCTTCAGACCACACCAGAGTACCACCCATTTAGTGCCAAAAATGACATACCCAAAGGGTGGATTCTGCAGACACCAGAGCCCCACTAAAGAAAATCCTAAAGTCAGTCCCCACACAACGGCTTGTCTATTTATTGTACTCATGGCCAGTCCTCACAGCCAGTCACAGTGAGGGTCAATACCACTCAGTGTCAACAGCAACCAAGGCTCAACTACAATAGGAGAGAACACACACAACCTATACAAGGGATGCCCCTGGAACACCCGGCTCGGGTGAAGAGGGAGATTGCACCACTGGGGACCACAGGACACCTACTATATAAGGCTATTCTGCCAAGACTGGGAGATGTAGCAGTTCTACTTAATGAATAGATGCAAACACAGGGAGGCAGCCAAAATGGGGAGCCAAGAAAACATGTCCCAAATGAAAGAACAGGATACAACTCCAGAGAACTAAACAAAATGGAGACAAGCAATCTACCAGATGCAGAGTTCCAAACACTAGTTATAAGGATACTCAATGATCTCAGGGAGAACTTCAAGAAAGATAGAAAACATACAAATGGAGATACAAAACATAAAAAAGAACCAGTCAGAAATAAAGAATACAATGACTGAACTCACCAATAAAAAGGCACAGAGTAGCAGATTGGATCAAAAACCAAAACGAACCATATAATGCCTCCAAGAGACACATCTCAGCTATAAGGACAAATATAGACTCAAAGTGAATGGTTGGAAAACAATACTCCAAACAAATGGCATCCTGAGAAAAGTGTGTGTATCCATACTTATATCTGACGAAACAGACTTCAGGATAAAAAACATAACAAGGGACAAAATGGACATTTCATAATGATAAAGTGGACAATACAACAAGAAGACATAACACTTATCAATATATATTCCCCCAGTCAGGGAGCACCAAAATATACAAAGTAACTACTAACAGACCTAAAGGGAGAAACTGACCAAAACACAATTATAGTAGGGGACCTAAATACATCATTGACAGCTAGGGACAGTTCATCCAAACAGAAAATAAATAAGGAAATATCAGCCCTAAATGATACATTAGACCAAATGGACATAATTGACATTTACTAGAAGCACTTCATCCTAGAAGATCAGACTATACATTCTTTTCTAGCATGCATGGAACATTTTAAAGGATAGACAATATGTTGGGACATAAAACTAGCCTCAGTGAGTTTAAAAAGATTGAAATCATACCAAGCATATTATCTGATCACAAGGCTTTGAAATTGCATATCAAATGCAAAGGAAAGCAGGAAAAACCACAAATATGTGGAGATTAAACAACATGCTTTTGAAGACCGACTGGGTCAAAGAAGAAATAAAAGGAGAGACCAAAAGATACATAGAAACAAATGAGAATGAAAATACATCCAATCAAAATTATCGGGATGCAGCGAAAGCAGTAATAGGAGGGAAATTTATATCATTATAGGCCTACCTCAAGAAAGAAGAAAATCCCATATAAACAACCTAGCATTACACCTTAAAGAACTAGAACAAGAAAAACAAGTGAAAGTCAAAGTCAGCAGAAGGAAAGAAATAATAAAAATCAGAGTAGAACTAAATGAAATAAAGAACAAGAAGACAATAGAAAAAATGCAATAAAGAGCTGGTTCTTTGAAAAGATTAATAAAATTGATAAACTCTTGACTAGACTCACTAAGATAAAAAGAGAAAAGACACAAACAAAACCAGACATGAAAGAAAAGAAGTTACAATGGATGCCACAGAAATGCAAAGGATCATACAAGAATACTAGAAGAACTGTATGCCACCAAACTCAATAACCCACAAGAAATGGACATGTTCTTAGAAACATATAGCCTTCCTAGAATGAATCACGAAGAACTGGAAAATCTAAATAGACCAATCAACAGTAAGGAAATTGAATCAGTCATCTGAAACCTTCCCAAAAGCAAAAGTCCAGGACCACATGGCTTCACTAGTGAATTCTACAAAACATGCAAAGAGAATCTAACACCTCTCTTCCTCAAACTCTTCTAAAAAATTGAAGAAGAGGCAATACTTCCTAATTCATTTTATGAGGCCAACATTACCCTGCTACCAAAACCTGGTAAGGATACCACCAAAAAAGAAAATTACAGACCAATATCTCTGATGAATACAGATGCAAAAATCCTAAACAAAACACTAGCAAATCGAATGCAACAATGCATTAAAAAGATTATACATCATCACCAAGAGGGGTTCATCTCAGGGTCACAAGGATGGTTCAATATACGCAAATCCATCAATGTGATACACCACATACACAAAATAAAGGATAAAAATAATTTGATCATATCAATAGATGCAAAGAAGGCATTTGACAAGATACAACATCCATTTATGATTAAAACACTTAATAAAATGGGTATAGAAAGAAAGTACCTCAACATAATAAAGTCCACATATGACAAACCCTCAGCTAATATCATGATTAATGGTGAAAAACTGAAGGCTTTTCATCTATGATCAGGAACAAGACAGTGATGCTCCCTCTCACCACTGTTATTCAATATACCGTGTTTCCCCGAAAATAAGATCTAACTGGACCATCAGCTCTAATGCATCTTTTGGAGCAAAAATTAATATAAGACCTGGTGTTATTTTAAAATAATATAAGACTGGGAATATAATATAATATAACATCAGGTAATATAATATCAGGTAATATAATATAATACCAGGTCTTATATTAATTTTTGCTCCAAAAGACGTGTTAGAGCTGATGATCTGGCTAGGTCTTATTTTGGGGGAAACACGGTAGTATTGGGTGTCCTAGCCAGACCAATCAGGCAAGAGAAAGAAATAAAAGGCACCCAAATTGAGAGTGAAAAAGTTAAATTGTCACTTTTTTGCAGATGACATGATTATATAGAAAACCCTAAGGACTCCACCAAAAAACTATTAGAAACAATAAGCAAATGCAATAAAGTTGCAGGATTCAATGTACAAAAATCCATTGCATTCCTGTATACTAACAATAAAATTTCAGGAAAAGAAATGGGAAAAAAAAACCCAATTCCTTTTGCAATAGCAACAAAAAGAATAAAATACCTAGGAATAAACTTAACAAAGGATGTGAAGGACCTATACACTGAAAACTATAAGACATTATTAAAAGAAATTGAAGAAGATACAAAGACATTCCGTGTTCATGGATTGGGAGAATCAACATAGTTAAATGGCCATATTACCCCAAGCAATATACAGATTTAATGCAATCCCCATCAAAATCCCAATGGCATTTTTAAGAGAAATGGAACAAAAAAATCATCAGATTTGTATGGAATCACAAAAGATCCTGAATCGCCAAAGCACTTCTAAGAAAAAAGAATAAGACTGGACGTATCACACTCCCTGACTTCAGCTTGTACTACAACAATACTTGTAGAGTACTTGTAGAGCTTGTAGAGCAACAATAATCAAAACAGCATGGTATTGGCAGAAAAACTGACACACAGCAATGGAATAGAATTGAGAGCCCAGAAATAAACCCACATAAATATGGACAGATAATTTTTGACAAAGGAGCCAAACACATACAATGGAGAAAAGAAAGCTTCTTCAATAAATGGTGCTGGGAAAATTGGAAAGTTATGTGAAAAGAGTGAAACTAGACTGCCATCTGTCACCATGTACCAAAATTAACTCAAAATAGACCAAAGACCTAAACAGATGACCTGAAAAAATGAATTTCATAGAAGAAAGCATAGGTACTAAACTTAAGGGCCTTGGGCCCAAAGAGGATTTTATGAATTTGACCTCAAAGGCAAGGGAAATAAAAGCTAAAATAAATGAATGGGACTATATCAAACTAAAAAAGCTGCTGCATAGCAAAAGAAACCATCAACAAAATAAAGGGACAACCAACTGAGTGGGAGAAGTTTTTGCAAACAATGCCTCCGATAAGGGACTAATATCCAAAATATATAAGGAATTTGTACAACTCAACAACAACAAAAACAATCGAATTAAAAAATGGGCAGAGGACCTGAAGAGACATTTCTTCAAAGAGGACACACAAATGACCAATAGACATGAAAAAATGCTCAACATTACTAATCATCAAAGAAATGCAAATAAAAACTACAATGAGATATCACCTCACACCAGTTAGAATGGCTATCATCAATAAGACAGATAATACCAAGTGTTGGAAAGGCTGTGGAGAAAAAGGAACCCTCATACACTGTTGGTGGGAATGCAGACTGGTGCAGCCGCTATGGAAGGCAGTGTGGCTGTTCCTCAAAAAATTAAGAATAGAATTACCATATGACCCAGCAATCCCTCTCTTGGATATCTACCCAAAAAATTGGAAAAAAATTTATCCATAAAGATATATGTGCTCCAATGTTCACTGTAGCTTTATTTATGGTGGCCAAGACATGGAAACAATCAAAGTGTCCTTCAATAGATGATTAGATGAAGAAGATGTGGTATATATACACAATGGAATATTACTCGGCCATAAGAAAAGATTTGCAACAACATGGACAGATCTTGAGATTATCTTGCTAAGCGAAATAAGTTAGACAGGAAAAGGTGAGAACTACATGACTTCACTCATATGTGGGATATAAAACTGAAAGCAACAAAGTAACAAGACAAACAAACAAACAAAAACTCATAGACACAGATAGCAGTTTAGTGGTTACCAGAGAGTAAGGGAGTTATGGGGTGGTAGAAGAGGGAAAAGGGGGTCAAATATATGGTGATGGAAGGAGAATTGACCCTGGGTGGTGAACACACAATGTGATATATAGATGATGTATTATGGAAGTGTACACTTGAAACCTATGTAATTTTACTAACCAATGTTGCCCAATAAATTTAATAAAAATTAATAATAAATGAGGAACTTTTAATGGAAACAAAAATCACACATTGATCAGTGTATTTCAAATGTAGTAGAAATACTATAACTCCTCAGATTGGCAACTGAGTGGACTGGAGGTAGACAAGTGTATGGGTTTCTTTACAAGCCAGTAGTGACTTGATGTTGATTTTGTGCAAGTGTGTTGCCTTTTCCCTCAAGAAACGTGAAAAGGAGATACTAATCTTCTTTGGGGTCTAATCAAATAACTGGAAGTTTGATGACCATAAAGAGGTAAAATCGTACATCACTTGAGTTTTTGTCTTGCAGGGAATTCCTTTGGAGATTTCCATGGAATTTGGGAGTTTGCTGGGAAGGTTACTGGTGACTATCCTTTCTTCACTGAGGAGTGCCCTGGTGTCTGATATTGGCTGGTCCCCTGTGAGAAAGACCAGAAGAAAGGTGGTACCTCCAAGCAAGACCAGAAGAGTCTCAGGTGGAAATTGCTTGACACCTGCATGCTATGGTCAGGAAGGATGGACATCTGGAAACCCTTTCTGCCTTTGGTGACTTTTCCATTGTGGATCTTGATGGTAATTACAGCCTCACTGACCAGGGCCTCCTTCCTGCCAGGTCTCATGCACTTTGCAGGCATCATCCCATTGAACCTTCCCAACCCTAGGAACCAGGTACTGTTTATTACTGGGCCCATTGTCCCTACGACACCATGGCTTCCAAGATGTTGATTACATTCTCCAAGACCAGCCAGGATTTATACTTAAGTCCAAGCTCTTTCTGCCTTGCTACGCTGCTCCTAGTCTCTCTGCTTTCAGGGGTGAGTCATGCCTTTTCTGAAGAAGCTTGGCTGATCGTTATTAGGATTAATGCATTTAATAATCCCTCTCTCTTGAATGTTGTCTCTGACAGCTCAGTGCTAATTACATAATTAAAGTTAATTAATGCTGATGATATGCTCTACAAATGACAAGCATTACATGCAGAGGGTGCCAAAAAAATGTATACACATTTTAAGAAAGGAAAACTGTATTAAAATTGTAACACTCAATATATACCAATAACAAAAGATGAATACAAGTCACGTTTGACTTCTGCAATTACAAGAAGTGCTCAGAGTGGTTACCATCAGCGTCCAGACACTTCTGAGTACGGCGAACTGCTGCTTGAGCAACGTTGACCAAAGTGTTCACTTGTATACATTTTTTGGGTACCCCGGGTATATGCGTGCCATCACTACCCCCATACAGGTAATCTGGCACTGAAAGAACTGATTTGTTTAAGGACAAGAAGAACGTGGAAGATGGGACTTTTTCTGCCCCTTATGTAACATTGTGCTTTAGGATTTTGGATATGTTGCATAAGTCCCTGCCTCACTAAACAATTTTTTGCTTTATCATTTCCTGGTTATTTTAGATGTCATGCCATTCTGAAGCTTTTAAACATAATAATTAGAGTTTGTGGTGCCTGAAGGCTGTAATACAGCTACAAATCCGAATGGACTATTTAAAATGTACTTTGGGAAGAATCATGGTGTTTTAAAATAAGTCCCTCCTGAAGCTGAGTTTAGCTTCTTTCTAAACTCCATAAAAGTTTAGAATTTTACCTTTAATTTTAGTATGGAGAAAAGAATAGATCCAATGACTACCCCTCAGAGTGGTCCACTTGCCCCCCCAGCTTTATTGAGGTATGATTGACGAATAAAAAGTATATATATTTAAGGTGTACAATGTACTATTTTGATGTATGTATATGTTGTGAAATGACTGAGTGGTTTAGTTTTGAAATCAGGACTGTGTAGGAGATAGAAATTTCTGGAGCCCTTTATGTACATGTCCTTGTCTGAGGGGCAAGGGTTGTCACTGTTATGAATAAAGTTTAATATTAATGATGTTGTTAATATTTACTTTAGTCATCCCTCACTGAGTGTTGGATCAGAATTAAAGCTGATTTTATATCTTTCAGCTCATTGAAGGTCTTTTTAACTTATTACAAAATTGGCTTGAGAAAACAACATGTAGGGTTAAATCTATTCTGCAGTGAGGATTATTCAATTCTGAAGTAAGTGGCTGAGGGAGGTTGTGGAACTATTTTCCCCTAAAGAGTGTTTAGGAACAGACTTGAGAAGTCAAATGGTGTAATATAGGGCAACCCTACAAAGCTCTAGTGGTTGTCTCTCCAGGAAAAGGCAGGAGGGAGGACAGATTGGAAAGTGTAAAAGAAAGCTGGCCTCGCACTTCGGCTCGCCATGCTTAATGTAATGGCAGGTCAAAGGGAACACCTTGCAGTTGCCCTCTCTTTGATCTCTGGGGTTCCAGGCACCACTGAGTCTGCCTTGCTGAGCCCACGTGGCAGGACTTGGTACTCAGCTTGATACACGGAGGAAATTTTGGTTCCCTTCAGGCTGTGGTGACCCTTTTGAATAGGATGAGATCTGAGCTTCTTTAGTTCCACAATGGAGCCCAGATTGGATTCAAAAGACCATCACCTTCTGGTTGCACACTCCTTACCAGATGCTGCTCAGCTAGTGCTTGGGGGTTCTAGGAAGGACAGAAGGCCTGGAATGAAGTGGAACGTTGTGACGCGGCTAGTAACAGCGGGGAGGAAGGAGCTTCCCCCCACTTCAGTACCGGAAGTAGTCTCGGAGGACCCTAACACCTGAGGGTCTATGGGAAGTACTCCTTGCGCCTGCTAGGGGTCTCCCGCCATCCGGGGTTTGTTTCATTGTGTGAGGAGTCTGTCAGAGGCAAGTCCTCGTGGGAAGTCTCAGGGCTTTCCGCGAGGACTGACGGCCAAGGAAGAGCTTCCAAGCCCTCATCCCGCCCCCGCACGAGACCCTCCACGCGCTCAGCGGTTGAGCCCCTCGAGGCGCTCAGCACTTGGGCCCCTCGACGCGCTCGGCCGTTGGGCCCCTCGACGCGCTCGGCCGTTGGGCCACTCGACGCGCTCGGCCGTTGGGCCCCTCGACGTTCTTGGCCGTTGGGCCCCCGAGTTCCTTGGACCTCCGGGGAAGGTGAGTGCACTTGGGCTGGTTACGGCAGATGACGGCTGTTCTGAGGTAAAATGTGGTGGGTGGTGCGGAGCCATTTTGCCGCTTACTGAAGGCGAGGTGCCAGCGGTACCCCCTCAGAGAGATGTCCCCGGGGGAGTTGTCTCTGAGGGAGAGTTGTCTCCGGGGACTTTCATCTTCCTGAGCACCTCAGAGGGAGACATGTTTGGGAGGACCGTGTGGTACTCCGGCTAAAAGCCTGGCGTTTCGAGGCCTCCATGGCACTGCCTTGGCGGGTGGCACTCCGGGAGGCACCCTTCGGCTCTTCTGAAATTTTGAGGAAGTTCTCAGCGTCAGCCTAACCCTCAGAAACAGATTTTTGAGGGAAGTGAGTGAAGAGCAGAGGTGGAGGCTATGCAGCCTGGGCGGTTGGGCAGCCGTTAGGACAGTTGAGGAGGGATGGAAAAGCAGAGATTTACCTGGCGTTAGTAGACCAAGCGGTTGGCACTATGAAATCACCAATTTCCCAGTCGAAATGAGGTGTGTTATTTTTTTTTGGGGGGGGGGTGGTTCGTCGTTGTTTTTTTGCTTTTCCAATGATAAGGCATTGGTGGTATGTGTCTGAGAGTTTGAGGAAAAACTTTTATGATTTGTAGAACAATTTATGTTAAATGGTTTTATTGTGTTTAAATTGGTATTTCTGAAACTATTCATTCTTTGAGGACTATAGCCAAGTTGGGTGAGAGAGGGAAGGAACTCATGATGTTTTAAATTCTTGTTCTATCAATAAAAGAAAGGATGACATGTTCTGGACCTGGTTGGGGCACAGCAGCGGGGGCTTTTAACTGTCCTATGAAGTTGAGTTTTAATTTAATAATTGGACCAGATAAACTCAATGTATAGCTAGAGAAATGTAATGAATTAGTTAGCCAGTAGTTCCTAATTTAACTTTGTTACTGGCAAACATGAACTGGCTTCACTCTATAAATTCAATTTTTGCTTAAAAATAGTAACCTAGTTTATAACTCTGAACATAAAACTACCATGAAGCCACGTGCCAGGGATTTGAAAATGGAAGTGGCCAAAAGAAAAACAAATAAAAACATGGCCGTGAAATGTGGTCAGTTCTTAAATGTTTGAGGACATGAATGCCTAGATGCCACTGCAGCCTGTGGTGGTGGTGAGGTTAGTGGCTAGCAAACTAGGGGAGCACAATTAAACGCATCAAGTGATTTGAAGCTTGTGAGCCAACTAGGAGGTTTTTAAGATTTAAAGGAATTTTGCTCTTTCTCCATTGGAAGCAAAACCTGAAAGAGAAGAGAATAGATAGCTCTGAAACCTGGCAAGGCCTAGCGAGAAAAAGAGGAGAGAGAAAAAGGAGAGGGCAAGGCCTGTGTAGTTTCTCTGCCATTTTTTCTGGGCTTATTCAGCAGCAGATCACTCATTTCTCTGACCTCACATGTGAAGAAGAAATCTGAAAGCAAGAATACTTTTCATTACGCCAATTAGGGAAATTGTGCATTATTATTTTTCAACTTATTTCTTTAAACAAACCAAAATAAGATCAACTTTTTATAGAGTGATTAACCCTTCAAAAGAGTACGGTTTTTCCTTTTTTTTAATTTAAGATGGCAGATGAGGAGCTCTACAGTTCTAATAGCTTGATAGTGGGAGAGCGGTGTGAGCAAGCAGGCCGGTGAATCGTCCAAGATTCTGGTTTAGGCAACTGGGTTATTACGTGTATAACTGAATTACAATGACGATGGCCCTTTGCTAGTGGAGCTCAGTGGCTGGAGGTGTGGTTCACTCTGACAGGCCACCTTGGATGGTGGATTTGGCCACTAGGGTTGTGTTGACTCAGGGAGGGACACTTGGCTTTTCCCATCTTGGCTGGTTATTTTACTACTAAATGATTCTCTTTTGGGTCCTTGCCTTGTAAATGTTGCTATTTCTAATAGGAAAATCCATTTTTAAACAGTTCTGAGAAAGGTTTTCATGTATGGTATATCTTCATAGATAAATAAAATAGCATGGTAATACATTTCTCCTTGTTGCCCTTAATGGAATGAACTCACACTTTGATCCACTTATTCTCCCTTATTTTGAAGTTAGTCACTTGACTCTGAACATCATGGCCATGGGAGATTTTCAGGCTGAAAGTCCATCCCAGACAATGGCAGGAACCTCTTAGCAGGGTCCTTCTTTCACCCAGGGCTACAGCTGTACAAAGGAGAAAATGTAACTTCCACAGTAATCATAAATTCCTCCTAATTTTGTAAAATGAAACAATTCTTCCGTCAAATAGGTAGCCAGTTTATTTTAATTACCCCAGAAGGCTTTAACAATGACCACATTCAGAAATAAATACTACCAAACGAAGTGCTTGCTCTATAAAATAGTCCAGTTGTGTCCGAAGTATATAGTTTTGCTATGCTTATTTTTCTGCCTGTTCAAGAAGAAAAGGGAGCATTGAGGTGTGGCCACACCAAGGCAGCAGAAGAGGATCATTTCTATTAAACTCCAGGGAATGGGTGGAAAGTATCTGACTCATGACTTTGAAAGCACTTGGGCCAAGTACTTGGAGAGGCCTTCAGGCTTAGTGACGAGAAACCCCAACCCCCATTAGTCATTGCACGGGGAGATCTCTGCCTCTGAGCATGGCCAGCTCTGACAGACCTGGCACTTGGGGGGAGAGAAAGGGACTGGACCCTTTTTCCATCTGCCATGAGCAGGTGTAGGGACTGTCCATCCCCACCAAACCAGGACCATGGTGTACAAATTGGCTTCAAAAGCAATTCACAAGTACCCAGATTCTTAAGTGATAAGGATGAGAGGGTCTAAAATCCTCCCACTCCTTTTAAATTAACTGAAAGCTGTTTTGATTGATGTTGTAATTATGGTTGTGAGTAAAGCAGCTAGTTAATGGTGGTAAAACAAAAAAATTATGATAAAAGTATAGTTTAATTCTTTTGGGTTTAGCCTTTATTCAAATTTCATTCAACACACATTCCCATTGTTACAGCGCTCTGGGAGCTAGGGGTTGGGGAAAAGCCAAGTAGAAATAAGACTGGTACTGCTTTCAGGGAGCCCACAGGCTTACATTGTGCTTGAATATGTGACTCAGTATCCTTGGTAGTACGGAGGAGTGAGAGACTGACTTACCGTGAGGGGGTGGGCCTCAGCACATCTCCCTCAAAGAGGAGAATTTAGATTGGGCTTTGAAGGATGACTTCCATATCCCTAGAAGAAGGCAGAGGGAAGGACATAGATGAACAAAAGCAAGGAGGCGTGAAGAAGCATGGTGTTTTCCAAAGCAGGAGGTGATCCCGTGAGGGTGGCTAGTCCTGAAGCCATTGGAGGAGGAGGGCGGGAGAGCCAGCATTTGGTGGGTGGGGCAGTCTGAGGAGTTGCCTTTCATTTCTTGGACAATGGGAAGCAATGGCAGGGTTTTAAGAAAGAGTGTGATTCCAGATCCCACATCTGATGGGAGGTGGACTCGTCAGGACTTGCTGGGATGGATTGGATTTGGGGGACGATGAAGGAGACGGAGCTGTTAAGAATGCCCCGCAGCTTTCTGACTTGTATGACTAGTTCCACTCACTGAGATGGGGGGCACCAAACGAAGCACAAGCAGATTGGGCCAGTGTCATTTTGAACTTGAGTGTGAGGTGCTTGTGGGACATCTAGGAAACAAACCACTGGCTATGTAGCCAGGACCAGAGCTCAAGGGAGCTGTCTGCGCTGGAAATAAAGACCCAGAGTTGTGGAGTGCCCTGTGGCAGAGGCTTCTGTGGACACTTGGTACCTCTTTACGGCTCTGCTGTAGGGAAACTGAGTCATGCCTACCTGCTGCAGTCATAAAAAGCTGCTCTATCTCCTGTCATACCCATGTCACTTATGCTATGTCTGAATGTTGATAGGTGCAAGATGTATGTGACAAAGGCCCCCACTGGGTTTTTAAAGTGATTATCCTAGAACATTAGTCTCTTGAAAGACAAGAGCCGAATAATTATCAGTTTTTTTAATAGAGCACATAAGGTGCCTTAAAATAGGCCTCCCGGTTTTACAGTCTGCAAAGAAACTTTACATTTTTTTTGGTGCGCACGCGCGCATGCACGTGCGCATGAGAGAGAGAGAAAGACAGAAAGAGAGAGAGTGCCAAAAAATGTGTACACATTTTAAGAAAGGAAAACTGTATTAAAATTATAATACTCGATATATACCAATAATGAAAGATGACTACAAGTCACATTTGACTTCTGCAGTTACAAGAGGTGCTCCAAGTGGTTACCATCAGCGTCCAGACACTTCTGATTACCGCGAACTACTGCTTGAGCAACGCTGACCAAAGTGTCCAGTTGTATACATTTTTTGGCACCCCGCCCCCCGGTGTGTGTGTGTGTGTGTGTGTGTGTGTGTGTGTGTGTGTATTTGCTAGCCTCTAACTTCAGGTCTCCTATTTGGGAGAATGAACTTTTAAGTCAGTTGTTTCCTCATAGAAAACAGTAAGTATACCCCCATAGTGTAGGCAATAAGTTGTGGGAGCTTCACTGTCTTCTCCCAGCTGGGTCAAGACAAATTTAAAATATTTTGGGGTACTCTGCAGATAGGACTTAGTAAAGGCTGTTTACTCTTTGCCTTCTCCAGTATCAGCTCTGTTTTCCGACCTTCTCAAGAAACATAAGTGTGAGCTGTGCTGTGTGGCTCAGACCACACAGCACTTTGAAATGATAAAGCTTAGTTGGGTGGCCAGTTAGCTCAGTTGGTTGGAGCGTGGTGCTGATAGCACCAAGGTTGCCGGTTCAATCTCCGCATGGGCTGCTGTAAAAAAATAAATAAATAAAAATAAAAAATAAAGTATCAGCCAGGAGTTTGACCAGGAAATTGAAAGGCCTATCTGCACAAAATAATTGTACTTTGAGGTGAAATTCACAAAGTCAATCACCATGAAGAATCTGGAAACTTTCAGTGAAAGCTGTTCCGTTTTTCTATGCATTGCACAAGGAACAAGTTGGAATCTTTTGTGTAAAATGCCAACATATGTGATCACAGAAGGTATCTGAAGTGTACTTAGCAGAGAGGATGTTGTAACTGTCAGTGAGAGCATTTGCAGTCTCACCTTAATGTGGCTATATCTTAACCATACACATTGGGAAAAGGAATTGTGTGGGAATGGGGGCTGGGATGGGGTCGGGAGGAGCAGGTCTGGCATGGCCAAGAGTCAGCACTAATTAAGGAGATTGTTTTAAGTGAGGAGGTCCACAGTCCTTCATTGAGGAAATGAAAGGTTTCTTTGGCCCCTATTTCTAATTTGAGAACTATGTAGCTAATAAATTGAGAATCTTTTTACTGAAGCAAAGTACATTTTTTGGCACATAATTCATGTATCAATCTTAAATTGTTTTTGTTGCATATGGGTTTTTATTAATGGACATGGCCCCCTTTTAAAAAATATTCAACGGATTCTGGGAGAGAATTTCCCTGCTTTTTTGGATAAGGCAGACGAGGGTACACAGAAGAGTGGAATAGGATTCAGGAGAACTGAGAGATAGGCTGGGGAATTACCTGAAGGCAAGGGAGCTAAAATACGTTAGGAGAAACCACCTGATTTCTAAAGGGCTTGTTCTTAGTAGAAAAATAGGGATCAGTTAGACTTGCCCTGTGAACAAACTGTGTTTACAGTTTTCACAGTTACATTAAAAAGACTGGAAAGAATTAATCTGAAATGGTAATATTTGCCTCTAAGTGGTAGAATTATTTTTCATTCTATTTTGTAAATGTAACACTTTCAGAAACAGGAAAACTAAAATAAATTTGTTTTTAAAAAATGAAATTGCAAAAGAAACAAGAAACCTGGCTCTTTTCCAGCATTCTAATGGGAAATGATTGTAGAGTTCTACAGAACTGTTGAAGGGACTACATAGTGATGAAAGGTTTTTGATCTCTTTGGGAAGTATTGTAGGGAAAGCCTTTGTGGGAGCTCCCAGCTCCCACAGCCCCTTTCCTGTGTGGAGGTTGGGCTCCAGGACCTTTGTCTTGTGTGGTGAACGCCCAGCATGCAACCAGCAGCACTAGCAGTGGGCACTTCCTTACGGAACACCTTTTGGGTCTGAGGCTGACAATTGTCCTGACTTTAATTCGGTAAGCTGTCAGGCCTGTGGGCTGCCAGCTGCCTTAGCTTTACCAAAAGGAGGCGGTTCATTCATTCTTTTACTGTGGATTGTCAGCTGAATAAAGCGGCCCACCACAGCCTGGGAGACAAAAACTCTCCATTAGGATTACACTGCCAGGTTGGAGAATGGCCCTTTCAACGCTGTACAGCCTCAAATAGGGGCTGCACTCAGCCGACCACCTTTATGCAAATCCCTCTTCTTTGTCCAGAGGACCCCTCTGTGACAGGCCAGCTAAGCCTTTCTGGGCAGATAGGCTTTGTACAGGGCTGGGAGGGAGATCGCCCAGGTTAGGTGTTTCTAGGAGGAAAAGCGAATTAAAATGGTTTTGTTAATGCCATTGCTAATAAATTGAACACGGACAAAACCTTCTTGAGCTTATGGTATTATTGAGGAAGAACAAATTATTGCTCAAATGGAATAAACTGAAGTGACGGAGTTCAGGAGTGCTGACATTGTTGTTCCTTGACATTATGCAAAATGTATTACATCTTTATCTGTTGTTTCCCCGTATCTCCCAGTTTCCTTTCTGATGTTGAGCTTCTTTGTTTTTGTCCAGAGTGGAGAAGCTGCTCCGTCCAAGCTCACTTCCTCACTTGCTTTGGCTCTCTTCTATCTCCTTGCTGTGGTTTACTCCCTCCAACCTTCTAATTGAATATTTCCAAGGTTTTATCTTCTCCTCCTCCTCAGTCACTCCCATAGGGCGCTCTAGGGATTAGTTGAATTTCATATATTCTTTGTGCGCATGTCTGATAGAAACATGGGCTCTCCAAGCTGGAAGAGATCTCCAAGTCATTTGTCCAACTCTGTCATGTCCATGTGGTCAAGTTGGCAATTCTTGTCAAATACATGGTACCTCAGTTTTTGAACGTAATCCGTTCCAAAAGACCGTTTGAGTTCTGAAATGTTTGAAAACAGCCGACAGCTAGGCCTCAGGATCTTGCACTCAGTGGAAGCCATGTGACATGTTCGACTTCTGAGGCGTGTTTGAAAACCGAAGCATTTACTTTCAGGTTCATGGCATTCGTAAACCGAAATGTTCGTCAACAGAGACGTTCGAAAACCGAGGTACTACTGTACAGGGTGGGCTTTCCTGCATGTTTCATTGATGCCTGAACATGCAAGAGAACCCAAAGCTGGTGAACTTTCTCTTCAGACTCTTCCATAACCCAGTTTCCCTTTAGTAAAGAACACCTCTGGCCTTTTGACCTTCAGCCATTTCAGCTACTGCTGCCCCCAGACCCATAATGGTAGTATCACATCTGTTTCTTAACTTACTAGTTGTCCCTTCTCATATCAGTTGGCTTCCTTCATAGCATGTCGAAATCCATCTTCTCTTGCAACTTTCTTTTCTTCCTTCTGCAACAACTACATTCGAAACTCAAGCCTTAGCCTGTCTACTTGAGCTTCCTGTGTCATCTTTCTCATAGTTGGTCTGATCTTGTTAGTCCCTTGTCAGAAATTCTCAGTAGTGCCCACCTATCTTACAAATGAAATAAGAATGTTAATAGCTTCAGTTAGAGAACCCAGCCTGCCTGACCACATTGATTTTCCCATTTGATTCTTATACTTCTCAACATTCCAGCTACTCAATTTTTAGATAATTCTTATGACAGTTATGTAACTCTTCTTTGAAATAATAATAAAGATTATTTCTCTGTAGGTCCTTTAGCTTTAAGGCCTAATGATGATGACAACAACAACCACAGCAGCAATACAACAGCTGGCACACTCCCCAGCCCATAGTAGATAACTACTTGGGACGTGACTAACTGAATAAATAAATGGAAACACTTGAAATCACTACACACCTTAATTTGCCCAGCAACCAAAAGTGTAGGACTTGATATCCTGAAAACGGAATTATTGTTTCTTTGGTAACTTCCTATGGAGTCAAGTACAGTAATTCCTCAGTTAATGTTATCGATAGGTTGTGTAACTTGAAGTGAAACGACGTATAACAAAACCAATTTTGCCATAGACTGTTGGTAAAACAAGAGTTAAGTTCCTATGAAACGACGTTGAACAAAATGATGTTATTCGAGGACCTGCTGTAGGGTAAACCTTAATAAATGTAGACTAAGAAAGGCCTAAAAATACTCCAATATAAGCTGTAATATGTTCAGGTTTTTTACTCAAATTCAGTATTTTTCTGTTTCTCTACGTGAATCTTCCAGTATTATTTTCTTTGATTTGTTTCATCAAGTGGCTCTCAATATTTTAAACTGAAAATGAACTGAAGACAGAAAACTTACCTATCAGATTCTTGATTAAATGATTCACTAAGATCTCTTTAAATGGCTCACTTAAAATATACCTTTATGTAAAGAGAGATGGCTATCTACATATTAAGTCATCTACATTTTTTTTTACATCTTTTTCTACGTCTTAGATCTTTTTTTTTTTTCCCTAAATCCTAAGGTCTCTGGATAAAGAGCAAGCCTTGTCACAGTCCTCAATCAGATGAATGTGATTTATTCCTTACAGTTTTACAGGCTAAACTCATACAGCCCTGTGTTGTAGAAAGCAACTAACCCTGTTCCATGAACTTAGGGGAAAGACTGATAACATATGACTTTCATATAATGCCAAGTAGGGCAGGTGCCATCAAGGGTATAAGAAAAAGGATCAGAAAAAGCTTCATGGAGAAGGTGCTTTGGGAAATATGCCTTGAATGATATATATGGCTTCAATCAGTAAAGATATGGGGAATGGCATTCTAGGCAGGAAGACTATCACGAGCAAAGGCTGGATAGGGGGAATGAAGAATGTGTGTCTGGGTAATGGTGTTTCCTGGAATTCAGAAGACAGGGGCAGTGGTGCAGCTGAAAAGGTGAGTTGTGTCATACTGTAGGGGGCCTTGGCTGACAGACTGAAACAATTTTAGTATGAGTGATGCTTCAAAGCTGCAAAGAGAAGAACATGTGACCATGATATGAGAGCACAGTCAATAAATATTTGTTGAGTAATTACAAATTGAACCTCTATATTCTCCCTTTACTAACATGATCTTATCTGCAATGAGGTGAGATAGAATCAGCTTGGTAAACTAAATGAAACCCAAACTTATCTAAATAGATGGACTCCAAAGTCCACATCACCACTCTTGCTTGCTTCGTAATGGTGACAAGTGACAAATCCTGTCAAAGGATCTTTCTCGAGGTTAGAACTGTACCAAAAAAGTAGTTCTGGATGCCAGTCACCAGCGGAATAAGCATCGCGCATGAGTGCCACCACGGGGCACCCAGCTGGGTTCTTTCAGATGCTCTTGGGCTAAAGTGAACTGAAGTCATCTGTTGAGGAAAGGCCCTGATTGCCTCAGTGGATGCTTTTGAGCTTTTACACTGTGCCAGGTGCTGGGGACAGGGAATAATGAGACCAGATTCTGGCCTTGTGCTCATGCTCCAGTGGGGGAGACAGACAAGGGCTTCATAGTGATCAGGCATCCTAGAAATTGACAAGTGCCCTGAGAGAGTGGTAGACAATGAACTCTAGAGGGCTCAGGGAGGAGGAATCTGAGGAAACATGCACGAGAGAGCCTTATACATGATTCTGGAAAATCTTGGAAAAATGATATTTTGGGGGGACCAAGCCCATATATCCAGATCCCCAGATACTTTCAGGCCTCATAGACAGTATGACGAATGTTTGCCAAGCATCAGAAACAGATTTCTATTTGGGGACCATGCTATTTGGCTTCAGCCTTGGTACCACCCAGATATATCGTACGAGGATTGTGTGTCAGAGAAAGTCCGAACACTCCCTGCCTAATGCGAAGCAAGTTCATAGCACCTGTTAGAAGACATTCATGAACATAAAGATTCACTTCTCTATCTATAAACCAAATTAAGGATTACAAGTGAAAGGTTTGTTGTTGTTGTTCTTTGTTTTAATTGCACAAAAAGGAGAGTTTGTGTAGAGGCAGACCTTAATATCATCTCTAGGACTTGTATCAAGGCCGCTGGACAAGACAGCATCAGAAAGCTCAGCCCCTTTGGTCAAGTAGGCTGCCTCGATGATTGAAAGGGGCTAGAATTAGGAGTTTATGGAAATTTGACTTCATGCAGAAGCTAGAAGCACTTTGAGAACATTCTCGAGTGAGGAGCAATCCTAGTTTCTCCGCCTCCTAGCATTGCTATGAGAATCAGCGCTATATGGAAAAGTCAGTTCTAACCTGCAAAGCCTTGGTAGTTATAAAGGGTTCTCTTATCTTCATTTTAAATGTGCAGTTACATGATCATTAACTTATGTTTCTAGAAGGGCTAGTTTGATCTAGATACATCTGTTTCTTTATAGGTCATCTGGATATACTTACTATTACATTGTCCACGGACAACACTCATCATTTTCTTCATTCTCCTTCTTGGGTAAGAACATTTTTTATCTTTTAGACTTTTCTTTTATACATTTATATTTTACTGTGTATTTGTAATCTAATGGAGGTAAGAATCCACTGTGTTTTGAAACTGATCGATAAGTTGTACGTTATTGGGGGAAATCTAAGTAATAAGCTACATTTTAAAATAATAATAATAACACCTGATTTAGTCAACAATTAATACAATCAAGACATACTCAGGTTTAAAGCATGGGTCAAGATGTAGCATCATTCAAATAGTCACACTCTACTCTTAACACTTGTGAATTAAATACATGTGGAATTGTGTAGCACAAATAATAAAAATATCTGTTTACAGATTTCCTTGATTTTCACCAGTTACAGATTCAAAATGTAAATTATATTTTACCTTAAGAGATTCTGCTTGGTCACTCTAAATATAGCACTCTACCTTGTAGATCCATCCATGTTGTCGAAAATTGCAAGGTTGCCTTCTTTTTTTATTTTTGCATAATGTTCCATTGTGTGTGTGTGTGCGTATATATATATATATATATATATATATATATATGATGTTCTTTATTCACCTATCGATGGACACCTAGGTTGCTTCCATATCCATGCATAATTATTTTTAAAAGTCAGCATCTGTTTATATTGCGTATAAGGTAGATCTAATGTGGACAGTGTCATACCAACTGTTTATCTTATGAGCCAGTAAAGGCTCGCAAGTAAAGAACTTCAAAGTTTAAAATAAGCCTTTTAAAGATATAAATAGATGGAAACACATATCATGTTCATGGATAGGAAGAATTAATATAGTTAAAATGTCCATACTGCCTAAGGCAATATACATATTCAATGCAATTCCTATCAAACTGCCAACGTCGTTTTTCACAGAAATAGAACATGTAATCCTAAAATTTATATGGGACCATAAAAGACCCCGAATAGCAAAGGCAATCTTGAGAAATAAAAACAAAGTGGGAGGTATAACAATACCTGACTTCAAATTATACTACAAGGCTACAGTAATCAAAACAGCATGGTACTGGCATAAAAACAGACACATAGATCAATGGAACAGAATAGAGAGTCCAGAAATAAATCCACGCCTATATGGCCATTTAATCTACGACAATGGAAGCAAGAATGTACGATGGAGTAATGACAGTCTATTCAATAAATGGTGCTGGGAAACCTGGACAGACACATGCAAAAAAATGAAGTTGGACCACCTCCTTACACCATATACAAAAATAAATTCAAAATGGCTTAAAGACTTAAATGTAAGATCTGAAACCATAAAATACCTAGAAGAAAATATAGGAAGAAACTTCTCAGACATTACCCGGAGTAAGATTTTTACTGATATATACTCTCGCTCGAGGGAACTAAGAGAAAAAATAAACATGTGGGATTATATCAAACTAAAAAGTTTTTTCACAGCAAAGGAAACCATCAATAAAACAAGAAGGGATCCTACTGAATGGGAAAAGATATTTGCCAATGATATATCTGATAAGGGATTAATATCACAAATCTATGAAAAACTCACTCAACTCAACTCCAAAAAAACAAACGATCCAATTAAAAAATGGGCAGAGGACTTGAAGAGACATTTTTCTAAAAAGGACATACAGATGGCAAACAGACATATGAAGAAATGCTCAACCTCACTAACCATCAGAGAAATGCAAATAAAAACCACAATGAGATACCACCTCACCCCAGTCAAAATGGCTATCATCAATAAATCAACAAACAACAAGTGCTGGCGCGGATGTGGAGAAAAGGGAACGCTTGTGCACTGTTGGTGGGATTGCAGATTGGTGCAGCCACTATGGAAAACAGTATGGAGGTATCTCAAAAATCTGAAAATGGAACTACCCTATGATCCAGTAATTCCACTCCTAGGTATCTATCTGGAGAAATCCAAAACTTCAATTCAAAAATCGTTATGCACTCCTATGTTTATTGCAGCACTGTACACAATAGCTAAGACATGGAAACAACCAAAATGCCCATCGGTAGATGACTGGATTAAGAAACTGTGGTACATTTATACAATGGAGTATTACACAGCCATAAAGAAGAAAGAAATCTTACCATTTGCAACAACATGGATGGATCTAGAGAACATTATGTTAAGTGAAATAAGTCAGAGAAAGACAAGTACCATATGATCTCACTTATTTGCGGATTCTAAAGAAAAGAATAAGTGAATGAACTAATCAGAAACAGTTTGGGAGACAATGAGGAAAAACTGAGGGTTGCTAGTTGGGCGGGAGGGGTGGGGGGTGGGGGGGAGGGTGAGGGGATTGGAGGGCAGTCGGTGACCACAGGATGGCCACGGGTTTGAAAATTAATCTGGGGAACGTAATTTGGTGGTTACCAGAAGGCAAAGGGGTTGGGGGGTGGGGGATGAGGGTGAGGGGGATCAAATGTATGGTGATGGAAGGGGAGCTGACTCTGGGTGGTGAACACACAGTGTGATTTATGGATGATGTGATACAGAATTGCACACCTGAAATCTATGTAATTTTACTAACAATTGTCACCCCAATAAATTAAAAATAAATTTAAAAAAATAATAAAAAAAAAATAAAATCACACACACACACAAAAATAAGCCTTTTAGTTGTTGTATATCTTGGTCATTTTTATAAAATGTTTGAATTGGATGAGTGACTAGAATAACCTTTAGTTTCTATAAATTTTAACATACTGTGCAATAAAGTTTTACGACCACATGAGTAATAATGGAGGAGTTTGTAAAATTTATGCAGTTCTGTAGCATTCCAGTCGAGGATAAGTTATTACTAAGGAGCGAAGGAATAACTCTGTAAGGAGCCTAAAAGCCATAGGTGTTTTAGGGCGGGGCATACTGAGATAGACATGAGAGTGGCATGGGGATAATCTTGATTCACCTCGAATTTTTTACATAACCATTTGCAAATTCCAGTGCTGTAACCAATATTAAAGCATGGCTACTTCATTTATTCACTTAACTCGTTGAATAACAATTTTGGGGCAAAAGTGACGATGGGAGGTCCAGGGAAGATGTGCAGGCAAGAAAGAGGTTCTTGATTAGCCACTCAGTTTAGGAGCAGGATGGATCTGGCAGCCTGGAGGGTGCCCCAGAAGTCCCCACCTGTGTCCTTCGCCTATCCTTATACTCCACTGTCACAGCCTGTTCATGCGCAGTTTGCAAGTGCATCCAGGGCATCTAGGCCTGTGTGGACAGGGGCTACCCACCACCAGCAGGACATTTTCCTGGAGCTGGTGGTTCCCTGCACAGAAAAAAGGGAAGAAAGGAAAAAAAGAAAGAAAGATCTTCTCTTCTGGAATTTTGGAGGCTATACTTTAGTGCTTTACATTAGTTTTATTGGTAGACAAGACTACACACGTTGGTTTACCTCAGTGGATCGAAATTGAAGTTCTGTTGAAATATAATGGATTAAAAAAGTTTTTCTTTGAGAATGGTTTTCTCTCCTCTTCCCTCCTCTCCTCTGTAGCAGTTTCAGGTCTAATTTTTCTGTGGTCCTAAGAATGACAGCCTGAGCTTCCCACTAGCCAGGGAACGCTGAGCTTCACTGTGGCAGAGTTCAGGGGGTTGCATTTCAGAAAAAATATGATTGCCTTAGCCTGGGTTCTTGCCTGCAACCTATAACATGAGATTCCGGCTTCTGTGCCTTTGTTCGTATGTTCCCTCTGTGCTCCTCCTCTATATTCTTTCTTCTCAGCTTTCAGAGCACTTTATGTGAATTAAGTTTTGCCAATTTTGATCTTGTATTCTAGTTAGTTATCTATAAGGGTGGTGCAAAAGTAATCACAGTTTTTGCAATTGTTTTTAACCTTTTAAACTGCAATTACTTTTGCACCAACCTCTTTACAAGTCTGAACTCTCAAAGGGCAGTCCATTTTAACTCCGTGTCTTTATCCCGTGAGTCCACATTTAGAAAATGACTCTCAAATGTCAAATGGATTTGACTTACACACAGCTCTTCAGGAAAGATGCTATCTGATGAGGGGAGGCATTCCTTTACTTCCACAACTGAGTCTACTTTTTACATAAGAGCTATCTGGTAAAGAGAACCAGGATATCAAGACGTAAGATTTTCTCCTGTTGATCATTTCCCTTTACTGCATTTTTTTCCTTTTTTCTTTCTTTCTTTCTTTTTTTTTTTTTTTTTTTACAAATGAGCTATCAATTACACTTTTGGGTTTCTTGTTCTTCATTTTTGGTAGGTTCTTGGGTTCATTCTTATAGAGATGAACCAATATTTGAACATGGTGACTAAATGATGAAAAAAGGGGAGAGGAAGAAAGTGTCTACTGACTGAGCCTGGAAAGAGAGGCAATGTGCAGCCAGCTGTTAGCTCAGTTTTGCACAGTATCAATGAGTAGCTGAAATAGAGAGGACAGAGTTATGAGCTGTGAAGGACAGATAGGAAACATTTTCTGTGTAAGTATCTGACTCTAGGAGACTTCAGGACAGTATTTTCAACAATGTGTTCTTGGGTCTTGAGTGAGTCTAAGAGCATTAAAACAAGGCCCACTGGATAATGACAGCAATAAATACCCAAAGGGGATTTAGGAGAGCTCTTGGGTGGGAGAAAGGTGTAGCAGGGGCTTGGAACCCATCATCTCCAACCACTGGAGGGAGGAGAGTTGGGAAGGAGTTGATGAAATGCACCTCAGGATTCTAACCGCCTACAAAGCTAGAGTGCTGCTGCACTTCAGCCTTGATGCAGTCTAGGGTCTTGAAGTAACCTGGATTGTCACTCTTTGCTATAGAGCAGAGATTCTCAAATACTCAAATCTTCGGTCTCTCAAATCACTGTCAAGGGACTGGGCTCTCATGAGGATAGAAACCAAACTCCCCTATGTATCACCGTCAAGGACATTGATGTGTTTAGGTAGTCAGAATATTCATAATTTTTGGTGAGTTCCAAGAACACGATCCATTGCAGAAAGGTTATTAGACATAAAAACGATTGCTACAGAACTTCAAATTAGTTAATTTGTCAATGTAACCAGAATTGGGAGAAACATGAGATGTGTGTGCTTATTCTTAGTCAGCTGGAAGGTCACAGATGTAAAATGGGGGGGAGGGTGGAAGGAGGGTTGGTGGGAGATGACACATGACATTAACAGGTGGGCAAGAGTGTTGAAAGAACGCCAACACTAAGTCAAGGAGAGGCAGGACTTTAGTGAGTGAACGCTCAGGCACTGCCAGCGACTCTCAGGGTAGCCTTGGGAAAGTTAGCTAAACACTCTGGACCCCATTTTCCTCTTTTGTAAAATGGGGAAGGTAATAATAAAACCTGGGATGCAGTAAGTGCTTAATTAATGTCAGCTAATGTTATTACTGTGTTTAATTTTTTTTTTGGAAAAATCTTTTATCTTCCTGCTACTGTAAAGCTAAATTCAGTAAATGTGCTTGAGACTGTGCCCTGTCCCGATGGAGGTTTATTACTTAAATATAAAATTACCATTATAATAAGGATGTTTTCATCTCCAAGAAACTCTTATAGCAAGGGGCCTGAAGACAGATTCCTAGCAAGTCCCACCCTAGTTTCTTTGTGATTTCAAAGAGGACGGATAGCAGCATACTTCTGGTAATTAAATGGAAAAGTTTGCAATATTTTTCGGTTTTACATGTCTCTTGGAATTCACGAAGTGTTATAACTTGATGAAATCCTTTTTAAGCGAGGGGTTATAATGATTGGTTTAAATTTCTCTTTATTGACTGAGGTTCATGAAGACAGAGTCTATGTGATTCTCATCTCTGAATTCCCCTGTTTGGCATTGCCAAGCTCAGCACAGAGTAGGCACTCCATGAATGTACTGGGGATAAACGCGGTACTTTAGCTTTTCAAAATATGGTACTTTCATATGTCCTACCGTAGTCCTGAAAGAATTCAGACTAACCTTAGGGGAACTCAAAAGAAGATCTGAAAGATATGAAAAAAAATCTACTGATGCTTCCTGTTAGTTCTCAGCTAGAGTTTTAAAAATGTCAATTAGAATATTATAAATGTAGTGGATTGATAGAAAATCAAGGTTGATGTACAGTGGCATAGCTAGAAATGTAGGGACTTTGCGAGCAATAGTTTTAAGAGTACAAACTTTCAGTTGTAAAATGAATAAGTCCTGGGATGTCATGTACAGCATGGTGACTATAGTTAATAATACTGTGTTGTATACTTGTAATTTGTTAAGAGAGTAGATCGTAAGTGTTTTTACCACAAAAGAAGATAATTATGTGAGGTGATGATGGATGTGTTAATTTGATTGTGGTAATCAATGTATATGTATATCAAATCATCATGTACACCTTAAAGATAAACAATTTTATTTGTCAATTATACAAATAAAGCTGAAAAAAGTAGAATTCCCCGCCATATGCTAAAGTAGAGCACTCTCATCGCGAAGTGAAAGCTAGCCCAAGTAATAGAGATTGACAGGAGCAGTCAAGGATAGTGCCAGACAGGACATCCAGGAGTAAAACAGAAGTACTGTCCCTATCAATAATCCATTATTAAAGCTTTTTTTCACCATCTCAGGGGTTAGGGCTTTTACGAGGATTGATTTCTGTTTAATACTACGTAGGACATGCTTTCAGAATAACAAAAAACATTAAGTTCCACAGGTTGATTGAATTCTACTTAAAAATCTTAAAAATCTTGTTTGTCACCTGGATCTCTATAAGGTTCATTTGTGACGTTGTCCAGCTATTTTGGCTAGCAAATATAATGTGCACATCAGAGCAACAGAGACTTCCAGTCAGTTCTGTGTCGCCAGGAAGTTTGGTCCTGCAGAGAGGCCTGTTCTTTTAGTTGAAATAAGCCCAGTGCAGAACTTCCCTTTGCCTGTTGGGAGTGGAGGTAGCCCTGGACAGTTAAAAAGTGCTGAACAGTACTTTACCCATGAGATGTGAGAAACTTGGAATTCATTTATCCTGTAAATGCTTCCATAGGCCTTATCCACACTCTAACCCTTTGAAATGGCGTAAGACATGATAGGATTGGTGAGCCTCACACAAAATTCACTTTGGGCATTGAATAGGCTGGATTTCTCTGGAAGCATTTCTTCTCTGAAATCCTAGGATTCCTGGCGAACCCATCCCTTTGATTCTCTTGGCACTCTAAATTCCCGTTTCCTCTCTTCTGTCACTTGGGTGTCACCGTAAAGTTTGCAAAGAGAAGGGAGGTATGTTAAAGTGAAATAGTTTGCTCCAACACTCTCACGATAGGTAACATAAATTCTCTATATCATCTTTTGTACTTAATGCACATTGAATTGGATTAAACAAATATCTAGTAATTTGGGTGTATTGAGAATGGTTTTAGATACTTTAGGGTGAAAGCACAGTAAGATTTCTCTGCCCTGAGGAACCTTACATTCTAATGCCCACAGGGCAGTTTGTATTGGGGTCTTCAAAGGAAAGACTTAGGGGAAATCTGGGAAGACTTCTTGGAAACAGTGACATAGGGATGGAATGCAGTCTAGTGTAGTTTTTAACTCTAATACCAGACTCTGGATGCAAATCTCTGATGTACCACTCACTAAGCTGGGTGATTTTCTGTACCTCAATTTCCTGAGAAACTTAGCTGATAACATCAGAACATATTTTATAGAAACGTGAGAATCAAATAAGTTACTTGATGCAGAGATCAGGGCCTCTCCGTAGGTTTGGGATAGTGGGGGACCCAGGGGAGAGCTTTAGGAGGAGGGGCAGGATTAGGTCAGTGTATCGGATCATGTTGGCTGCTAGTGAGGATGAAATGGAGCGGGGCAAGAGTGAGACCCACGATGAGGACATGTTTGCAGGAACTGAAGTGAAAGGCCTGAACTTGAGGTCTGTCTTGGAGGATAGGCAGGAGCAGGCAGGCGTGAGCCACAGTGCCGAGGTGGGATCCATAGTCAGGCCATGGATACTGATCAGATGGGCCCAGATGAGGGCAGAAGAGGAATAGAAGGTTACGAAAGGTAACTTGGCGACTTTCATTTGCAGGCATAGATTGATAAAGCTCACACTTGAGGAGTTTTGTCATATAACTGGGGTTTTCTCTTCATGTTTTCTTGGTAAACATGAAGAATTGGACTTTCTATTCCTTTTAGAGGATTATTGTACAATACAGTGGAAATTTAGTTCTGGAGAAGTTCTGTTGTTGGAACCAAAGGAAGGAAATGTTGAGTTCTGTTGATAAATAAGGAAGGGGAAGGAACAACATTAAATATCATCCGAATTCCTCCACAGCCTTGGGATTCTGGAGGACGTGGGATTGTGGAAGGGACACTCAGTTTGACCATGGACGAGGATGCAGATTACTTAGAGGCTTCATGTACAACCCAGGCAAAGTCTGGGAGACAGAATGTAGAAGATTGCGTCCGAGTGGACAGCTAGAAAGCGCAGACGTTTCCCACTTACTCATATGCTATTTTCCACATCAGCTGGGCCTCCAAAATAATTTAGAGAGCTGCCAGAGCAATCATCTCAGAGTTTAATAACAGAGAAAGAAAGTGAGCAGTGTGGCAAGACAGGGAAAGATCCTTTTCCCTGAGGTTTGAAAAGCAGTACAGAGAAGATGAAGCAAATGTTTACAGACTGATTCGAATCTCAGTTCTGTCAGGTGCTAGTAGTGTAACCTCAGACAAATTACTTCAACTCTAACTTTTTTCCCAGTTTTATTGAGATATAATGACATTGTATAAGTTTAAGGTGTACAGCCTAATATTTGACATATGTATACATTGTGAAATGATTACTCCAATAAGTTTCGTTAACATTCATCACTACACGTAGTTACAAAATTTTTTTCCTTGTGATGAGAACTTTTAAGATCTACGGTTTTAACAATCTTCGAATATACAATACAGTATTGTTAACTATAGTCACCATGCTGTACATTACATCCCCAGGATTTATTTAGAACTGGAAGTTTGTACCTTTTGACCCTTTAATTCACCCCTCACCTCTGGCAACCACCAATCTGCTCTCTCTTTCTATTAGTATCTTTTTTTTTTTTTTTTTTTTTTTTTTTTTTTTTTAGCTTCCACATATAACTGAGATCAGACAATACTTGCCTTTCTCCGTCTGACTCATTTCACCTAGCATAATGTCCTCCAGGTCCATCCATGTGATTTCCAGTGACAGGATTTTCTTCTTTTTCGTGGCTGAATAACATTCCAGGCAGGCGGGAAATGAGAGTAAACAGCACCTATCACACAGGGCTGTTGTGAGAATTAAATGGTGGTATTTGAAATACACAGGACCTCGCTTGTATGTAGTAAGTTCCATAAATGTGGATGATTATGGCTCTATCTCTCTTGCCCACATCCCACTGCAAGTCCTTAACCTCTCCCAGCTGGACTCCTCGGGTCTTTGAACCCAGTGCTTCTCAAAGGTTTGTGTGCATAGGCATTACCTAGGGCTCTTGTACCGTGACAGTTGTGATTCAGCAGGTCTGGGCAGGCCGAGAATTTGCTTTTCGGTAAGACCAATCCTGCTGGACCGGGGACCACACTTTAAATAGCAGAAATCTAATTGATATCCCTTCTTACAGCCTCAACTTCTTTCTAACCATGTAATCCACCCCAAGGTGATCTTTATAAAAAGCAATATCAATGATATCTTTGTAAAATACCAATTCAGGTCATAGCACTTCCAAGTGTCCCCATGGGGCACTAGGGGAGATCAAGTTCACACTTCTCCTCAACCTGACATTCGAAGCTCTTTGCTTCTAACCCCAACCTACCTTCCTACGTGTTCTTGGCTTCAGTCACACTGTGCTGCTTGCTGGGCAGGCCATCCACTTTATTTTTATTTTTGTTTTGCATTTTTAAATTGTCACGGAAAGTATACATGACATAAAATTTACAATTTTGACCATTTTTAAGCATACAATTGAGTATATAATTGACACTGTGTCACAGTGCTGTATAACCATCACCCCTCTCCATCTCCAAACTTTTTCATCATCCCGAACTGAAACTGTCTTCATTAAATAACATCTCCCCAATTCCCCCTCCCTCATGCCCCTGGTTACTATTTCTCTTTCTCTCTGTTATCATACGTGGTTTAAAAATATTTATTGAGGCCTTACTTCATATCTGTCAGTAGGCCGGGTACTTGGCTATTTATTATTTCAGTGAATCTTCCAAACAGCCCTCTGTAATGGTGCTCTGAATATTCTCATTTTATAGATGAGGAAACGGGGGCCCAGAAAGGTCAAATAACTTGCCTGAGTTCACACACTAGGAAAAAGTCAGGACAGTTTGATGTCACCATACTGTTATGTTCCACTTACTCAGGCTGTTTTCTGCCTGCGATGTTCTTGTCTCCACTCACCAGTTGAGGACTTCTGAATCCATTACGCGGTTATCTGAGATGCCACCTGCTGTGAAGTTTCTAGTCTAATAGTGACGATCCCCTTGCCTTGAATCAGTGGATTTATGTGTCATTGTTCCCAGGGAGCCTGTGTGCCACCAAGGTGTAGAGGGGACAGGCATTGAATAAACTGCTGAAATTTCAGAACTGGCAAGATTATGGAAGGGTTTTATAGAAGATCGAAAGACTTAATTGGAATAAAACTAGGATTAGGATTTAATTTACTCCTAATGAATTAATGGATTACTGATCTCTTTCAGGGCCAGATTCAGTTTTTACTGTACCCTGTAGAAACTGGAAATATTTGGCCATAATGTCGAAGGTTGTAAGAAACCTTTTGCTTCTTAGTATTCCTTATTGCCTCAGGCTAAGAGAACATGCCATGCAGAATTCCCCAAAATGTGAAACCAATAAGAGATACACTTTTAGATCTGACTTTGTTTCTCTGCGGATCTGGGTTTGCCTTTTGCCCCCCCCCCTTTTTTTTGGCCTGTCTGTCTTTTTCGGAACAGGATTGGGTGGGTAAGAAGTGTTCAGCAACCTTTGGCTGCTCATCAGCATTTTTCCAAGTAGAACTCAGTGTTTCTTCATTTATTCACTCACCAAACATTTATTCAGCATGCATTTTCTGCCAGGAACAGTTTGGGGTGCTGGGAATACAACAATGGACACAACTGACCTGACTCTGTCTTCAGAAGAGACCACAGAATGGGCACAGAATGACCCTCAGCTTTGGTCTAGGAAAGGGTAGACATGTACCTGTGTAGGCGTGTGTACTTCTGTGCAAATGGGCTCATTTCCTTCACTGCCTGGATTCCCCACTACCTCACCCAGGCCAGGGCCTATGCCTGTGAAGTGAGAGCTTGCTCAAAGAACTCAAGTTCGAGAAAAGAAAGGCCACTCACTAGGGTACTTCAAAGGAATCAGGAAGCCTGGTCCTGCTTCTGAATCTCTTTTGGAGCATGACTTTGCCACTTGCCCTTCCTGGCTCATTTGGTGTGATACATGGCATACATGTTACAGAGTCCAGTTGAAGTTAATTTCCATTCTTGATTTTATCCCTTGGGAAGTTATGTTTCCTTAAGATGGATGAGTAACAGATGAAATACAGTCTTAATGAGTTATACTTTTTTGAAGAAAGTTTTGATGGAAAATAAATTGGAAAATTCTACTGACTTGGTTGATATATTTATGCCATACACATTTAACATCATTTTATTGTTTAGATAAGAACTTTAAGTATTTCATTCTTTCTCACTGATTAAATGTCTTTAATAAATCTGATATTAGTAAGAGAAGATGGCTTCATTCAAATTGATGAAGCATGCCATCATGCATTTCCCCCTATAAACTTAAAAAAAAATTCCCAGAGTCATATTGAGATTTGAAAGACCACTTTCCTGGATCACTTGTTTATCAAAAATTGTGTGTGTGTGTGTGTGTGTGTCTGTATAAAAAACGTGTTGATCCCTGATAATGCACAGCAACTTTTGTAACTACAAATATATGGCATGACTATCTTCCACAATGGCATTTAAAATACTTTGAGGTTTTGCTTTAACATAAACAAATATTGTAACCAGAGTAATAGCCAAAGATGTATTCACCTCTACATTCTGCTTTTTTTTCAGACCCTTTCTGGTTTTCTTTAAAATTCTATATAAATATTTTAAATGTTGCTTACATGAGCCAAACACATTCTGGCCATTATTGCACTGTGGAGGCCACAGGGCTTTCCTTCTCTGTCAGTCTGGCTGAACAGGGAGGACACTCTGATCTGCAGAGCACCTTTCTGGCTGCTGCTGAAATAGCACTAAATCTGCCCAATAGATCATTAGGCCTCCCAGTGACTTCCTGGAATTCAGGCAGCCCCCCAGAGAGGGCAGTTGTTCCTGGTTACAGAGCACTAACTAGTTTAATTCAGCATCTTCAGATGTGGAAGGGTGAAGATGTGCTCTCTTTCTTACTCTCTCTGAAACAGAGTATTTTTCATGACTGCATTTGGTATCACCAGAAACTACCAGTGACATTTGCAACTGAATTCTCTCCATTATGGCAGACCCTCCTATTCTTCCATGGCTCTTCCTGTGGTCCTTTTAATATCCTTGCTCTTTCCCCTCCTCAAATTTATTCCAGCCCCTTGATTGCCATATTTTTTTTCTTAGTGAACCTCTCCCATACCTGCCCACAACTTCCTGACTTAGTTCCTTTACATGATAGTTCAAAACTTCAACTACTTTTTCTGGCCAATATCCTTAGTGCGTCTTGTCCTCCTTTGTGCAAGGGCTGTCTGATCTCCTCCCTCCTCTATTCTTACACGTGGGCTGCTGAGTGCTGCTGGCGATAAATGTCGCTTCTGTGCAGCTCAGTACTGCTGCAGGGTCAGGCTGTTCTACTGCATGTTGCCGATGACAAGGGACATGCATTAGATGTCTGGATGCAGACCTGAGATACTCCTTACTCATGACATGTTAGGTTTACCCAGCTGGCCCACTGCATGGAGACTGATCTCCTCAGGGTTCTCTCATTCTTGCCACGACAAGTGGCATCAAGAAACTTCTAACTATTACATTGTTTTGTACACCTGAAACTAATGAAAAGAAAAAAAGAAACCACTCTGTAGTGCCATTTTTTTGGCCATTGCTTTTCTCTCTGAGAAGAATGCATCTTCCTCCAGTCCTTTAAATTTTGTGCTGCAGTTAACATTAGTATCTCTAATTAAAGCTACAATTTATTCTGTGGCTACTCTGTGCCAGACACCGTGCTATCCACTTTGTGTACAGTAACTTAAGTCTCACAAAAACCTCAACATGTAGGTATTAAAACCCAGATTTTACAGTTGGGACCCTTGAGACTCATAAAGGTGAAGGAACTCACCAAAGGTCACGCAAATATAAAGAGGTAGAGTTGGGATTTGAACCCAGGTCCAGTTGATTCCGAAGCCCAGATTCTTCACTGTTCGACACTGGCTCCCATATTACTTTTGAGAGGTGACATTCATTTTGAATGTCACACATACTAATTATAGTAAACTTTAAAAATGCAAAACAATATTTTTAATCACCCATAGTTCTATCACCCAAAGACATATCTGAATGTGTTTTTTTTCCCCTAGTCCTGTTTTTCTACACAGTATTTTATTTATTCATTTGTGTATCATGTTTTGCATGATTGGGCTGATACAGCATATACAATATTGTGATCTTCTTTTTAAGCTAATATTATAACAAGTATTTCTTTATAATACAGATCCTTTACAGACATACTTTTGAGAGGCCTCTATTGATTAAAAAACAAAACAGACCAAAAAAAAAAAACACAAAAGATCCACTGGGGAGTGTTACAAACACTGACACTTTCCATGAAATAAGAAATGTAATCTCCAGAGGAAGGATAAGGAAAGCTTGGAACCCTAGTCCTGGCCAAATGGTACTCTTTTTCAAACTGAAGAATGTAGTAAGTATAGACATTTCACATGGAACTTCAACTTTGTAAATCCTCATGCAGAAAAGGCAGAAGTTGATAAGTCCAAGTATTTATTTGAATTTGTAGAGAATTTGTTAGAAAGGTCATCAGCTCCCAGATATATAAGTAAATTGCTTAAATTACAATGTGGTAGTCTTTATTCTAAGACTTTTCTACAACCCCAGGTCTGCAACCAGAGAAAGTCATAATCTTTCTTCTCTGTTCCTCCTCTGCCTATATTCTCCTCTTCCCCAGCTGCAGAGTGTAATAACTCAGATTCTTTAAAGCAGTTGAGGGATGATGGAAGATTGAACAACTGGGGCCTGAGTCCTGGAATAGTCCTCAGGAATAGTCCTCAACAGTGTTCACTTGATTCTAAATCAGGATTAAACCTTTAGTGTAATTTAGTTCTGAACTATTTGTACTGGGAGATGATGGCACATGTTATGTGTGTCATGTAGGCCCCAGATATGGCTCCTGAAAATGTTTTAAGAACATTAGCAGCAGAAACCCAGATTTGATCTGCAAGTCTCTTGTCTTCATAGAAGATTGATATCTCCATGGAGTCTGAACAGAAAACTAATTTGGTTCCAGCAGTTTTGAGACTGAGAGATTCAGAGTGAAGGTTCCTTTAACTGTGGATCTAATCTCAACTGAACGCTGATGACTTATGTTGTCGTAATTACCACACTAGAAAGTATCTGCATGAGCGACTCTCAAGCAGAGAGACAATGATTAATTACACAAATCAGTTCATGTTATAGTCTCATAATCTGTCTTGTGAACTAAATATATACATATACATGTCCACACACCAGAAAATTGAAAGTGAATGGGAACAACACCCCCGCTTTGCCTCCCCCAAAGAAGAAAGCTTTGCAAGCATGACCTTCTTGACCTTCATGTTATATTTCAGTAATAAAATTTGATGAGATCTAAGATTTTTCCCGTCGATTTGGGTAAAAGGCACTCAGTGCATAACTGTGCTCTTCTGAACAGATTAATTATTGCTTTGAATAGGAAGGCTGGCTACTCTTGGCCTGAGAACTTTTTTAAAATAAATCTTACTTTTGAAAAAAAAAAAAAGCTTTTTATTTACTTTAAGTGTGTTTTTCCAGGACCCATCAGCTCCAAGTCAAGTAGTTGTTTCAATCTAGTTGTGGAGGGCGCAGCTCACAGTGGCCCATGTGGGGATCAAACCAGCAACCTTATTGTTAAGAGCACTGCGCTCTAAGTAACTGAGCTAACCGGCTGCCCTGGCCTGAGAACTTTTAATTAGCTTTGTTTTTAGTCTTTGCATGTTCTTTCACTGGTATAAGTTTACAAGTCTTTGTTTTAGAATGGATTATTGAATGGAAAAGAGTCAAAGTGTATTAACAGTTATATGTTTGTGCATTTCTTCTCTAAGGAGAGTGGTCAGATATTTAGCAGAGCTACCATAGATGTTGTTAGAAATATCAAAGACATATAAAGCATGGCTCCTGTAGTTAAAGAGCTTGCAAACCAGCTGTGTTGCCTCAATACACAGAAAGGGCTATATTATAAAAAACACCAACATTTCTCTCTCTCTCTTTCTGGTAGAAACTTCAAAATTATAATGCAGCTTTTGTCATAAATCAAATTTCAATTTATGCACAGATCTGTTCCTTTTTAATGCAGTATTTTATTTATTCTGTCCATTAACAACTAATATTTGAGAGCATTTACAGTACTAATGGAACTTAATCTAAGAGAAGTTCAGCTTACATTTTTAAAAGTGTTTTAATACCAGGTATTCATAATGAGAGATAATTATGATCAAAATTATTATGTCAAAAACTTATAATAAATGTTTGATGTTAGTCTACATACAATTCAGTTTTTGGTGTAAAGTTCTTTGGCTGTAAGAAAGAACATTTGGTTTACTTCACTAATAGAAATATCTCTTAATGCTGGGATGGCCTCTCCTTGGTATTTTTTCTGATATTGGCTTTTAGCATAGTTATCTGTGATTGTACTAACAGAGTTGAGTGCAGAGGTACTCAACATGTTTATTCCAAATAAGAGTACATAACCAATTACTACAGTAATGAGGAGGTAACAAGCAATGCAACGGCCCAACAATTTTGAGGCCGATAGGAGCTTAAGCCTAAGGAGTTTCGCCAAGATTCAGGAATAAAAGCCCACACAAGATACAGTATGAAGCCAAATTGAGAGCTTAAGAAAAGAACAAAGCCATAAATCGCTCTTTCTGGAAATGGTGATGGTGAATTTTCCACTATTTTCCCTGTGGCTTTAGACAATCTCAGCACTGAGCCCAAGCACCCACCCAGGAAACCTGAGCTAAAGGCTGAGTGGAGATAGCATCCCCTGCTGAACCGAAGGCTCACAGCGACCCTTTTCTGGTGGGATCTCTGGAGCACTGGGGCTGGCTGTCACTCGCTGGCTGCCGCGGCATCTGTTCCTTAGTGGGTCTCCTCTGTTCCAATATACCTATGTTTTGGGATACCAACCTATATCGTGTTTCCTCGAAAATAAGACCTAGCCAGACAATTAGCTTTAATGCGTCTTTAGGAGCAAAAATTAATATAAGACACGGTATCATATCATATCATATCATACCATATATCGTATCATATTGTATCATATCATATCATACATATCATATCATAAAGACCAGGTCTTATGTTATCGTAAAATAAGACCGGGTCTTACATTAATTTTTGCTCCCAAAGATGCATTAGAGCTGATGGTCTGGCTAGGTCTTATTTTGGGGGAAACACAGTCTTTCCTTTTATATGCTTCAAGAAAGACATTATTTTGTGTTATGTTTTTGGTACGTTTTTGTTAAATTAACTAGTAAGCACTGTATATTTGCTTTTCTCTATGAAGAAGCCTATAAATGTTATTTAAGAACATAAAAGGTGATTTAAATAATTAGATATAACTTTTCTTGATAGAAATATAACACCATAAATATATAATGCAATTTGAATAAATTGTATTCATATTTATTGAAGTTTTTGGAATTAAAATTTATTTTTCATAATCATTCAGTTAGAAATATTGTCCAGTTTCCTTTATTTAAACCTTTTCAAAGGTTGATTCTTTGACCCCCAGAATATTTAGAAGTATGTTATTGAATTTCCAAACAGTTGGGGATTTTTCCAGCTATTTATTTATTTGTTATTGGTTTATAATTCTGTTTTGATTAGAGAACATAATCTGTATGATTTTAATTCTTTAAATTTACTGAAACTGGTTTTATGGCCCAGCAATTTGAATCCTTATGGCAGTTATATACAGAATGACATCATATAGAATGGCCCGTGTAGATTGTAGGGTTGCTGGGCGCAGTACTCTGTAAACGAACGAGACTACTTGTGTTGGCGGTGTAGTAAGTCCTCAGTCTGCTTAGGTATTTTCTTGCTTACTTGCTCTATTGATTACTGATAGAGGAGTGTTGAACTCACCAACTGTAATCGTGGGTTTGTTGATTTCTTCTTTCAGTTCTTAACTTCATTTTGAAGCTTTATAATTAGATGTATCCCTGTTTAGGTTTGTTGTGTCTTCTTGATTGACTCCTTTATCATTATGAAAGCTTCCTCTTTTTCCCTGGCACTGTTCCTTACCTGGAGTCTACCTTGTCTGATATTAATTAGCAACTCAAAAGTCTAAAGGGTATTTTTATATGATCTTTTTGCTCTTGATTTCTAGTTCAATTGTATTAGGGCCAGAGCATACGGTCTGGATGATGCTATTGTTTGGTATTGTGTTGATCTGTTTTATTGCCTACAATGGCCTCGCTGTTTTTCGTGTTCTGAAATTTCACTCTGATATTTCTAGATGTGGTTTTATTTTCATTTATCCAGATTGGGTCACATTTTTCATGTGACCCAATGGAAAACAAATTTCAGTTATTAGCTCTTTACTGCTTGTCTTCTGTTCTTGCCATTCTCTTCATCTGAAACTCCTATTAGGTACATATTAGGTCTTCTCATTCTTCATGTTTCATAACCTCTTATTTCATACTTTTCATTTCACTATCTCTCTGTAAAAGTAATATGGTAAATTTCCAAATATTGTATTCCATCTACTAATTTTCTTATATGGTGTGTCTTAATACAATGAATGCTTAATCCCTCTTTTTGAGGGATTAATTAATCCCTCAAATTAAATTCATTGACTATGTCTTTATTTACACGATTTCTCTTGGGTTTTTTTTTTATGTCTACCTGGTCTTTTCTCATATTTTCAGTTTCATCTATTTTGTCTTTATTATTTTTAAACACAATTGTTTTATAATGGTTCTCAGATATTTTAGTTATTGGACGTTCTTGGGGGTCTCATACTGCTGTGTGTGTGTGTGTGTGTGTGTGTGTGTGTGTGTGTGTGTGTCCCAATTCTGGCATATGGTGGATTGTTTCTTTCTAATTTTGGCTGGTGGACTCGTCTTCAGTGGTGCCTTCTCTGTGGAAATTCTGTGGAACCTGGCTTGAGAGAGAATGTCTCCAGAATGGATTTTTCTTTGCTTTTCCTGGAACCCTAAGATTGATTCAGTCTAATAGCATCCTTTTTTTCCCATATGCTGAGACACAGAAACTTCCTTTTCTTCCTTTGTTGGTGGGATGATTTTTAAATGAAATTATAGCCCCTGGAAGTCTTGGCTATACATAGGGAGGAGGTTTCAGTTTCAATTCCTTGCTTGGATCCTCCTTCACTCAAGAAGGCCTTAATCCCCAAGCTCCTTTGTTCCATAGCTATGCATCCCCATCCCCACAGCTGCATGGGCTGGTATACTAGCTGGCTTTGGTTTCCAATGTCTTCCCTGTGTTTGACCTCTGAGCTTCCCCCTTACTTTCTTGAGAGCATTTAAAGGACGTTTGCTACATTTTAACTGTTTTTTTCTTGTTTAACACATATGTATTTGAATGTCATTGATTTCTACCTTGAGGTGACATGTGAGTCTAATTATATAGTTCAAAGTCGGGGACTCTGGTGATTTCAGGGCCATTTTTTGTATACCCAGGATTTCTATGACAATAAATGCAGACCTTGTGTATTGTGTCGTGGTATAGTGTGTACGTAGATATGAAGCTTTCAACCCACATCTGTGTTTCATTAAGTGCTCTTAAAGTTAATGGAAGTTAAAGGAATTTAAAAGTATGGTATTAAACCTACAAATATTAGGTTGGTACATCAGTAATTGCGGTTTAAGAGGTTAAGAATAATTGCAAAAACCGCAATTACTTTTGCAGCAACATAATACTTGACTTTTGGATTAAGTTTTGTAACTTCACAGAATGTTGTGCCTTTTTCAAATAAATTCATTTGCAATGTTATGACAGATATTCATTTGGGAATCACACAATAAATAAGTCTTCAACATCTACATAACGTCTGAGAGGGTTATTGGTACTTAATGAAATTCTAGCTCTAAAAGAAATAGACAATCCTTGAGGGAAAGGTGCTATGCAATTGCAAATTTTGGTTAGTCTTATTGCTTTACTGTGATACATCATAGACTGATTTCTTAGTAAAATGTTGCTTTACTTTGATTTCAGAAATCTTCGTCACCTCACTGAATAATGGATGAAGATAACAAAGAAAACGACAAGAGGTATGAATTCATAACTGACTGATATTTCCGTCAAAGCCCTCTTCCCCCGTCCTCTGTTCCCATTTCACACCTAGCAAAATCCTGTTTCCTTGGGGAAGCCTGACTCACTCAGGGAAACTGGGTTTCTCCAGTGGGTTTTCCATAACCCCTAGCCCCAACTCTATTATAATACTCAGTACATTACTTATGTACCTGAAATCTCCCTCATCAAACTGTGTCCTCCATGCCTTGCACAATGGCCTGTTTTGAGGCTTTGGCTTGCCTTGGGCTTAAATTCATTTATGTTTGAGAAGGTAAATTACCTTATTTTTTCAGTTCAAGCATCAGAAGTAAATCCCAGTGCACTAATCAAAATGTTTTTGTCAAAAATTTTCAATATGATCTATGTTTTTAAAAATTTTATTAAATTTATTGGGGTGACATTGGTAAATTACATAAGTTTCAAGTGTACAGTTCTATAATATGTCATCTGTATATTGCATTGTGTGCTCACCACCCAGTCAGTTCTCCTTCCATCACCATATATTTGACCCCTTTATTCTTTTCTATGATCTATGCTTTTTTAAAGGTAAAAGAAAAAAGATCTCAATTAGCATTTTATTGCTCAGCCTTCTCTCTGAAGAGCAATGACTTTGTGAGAACCTCTTGAGTAATTATAGATCATTTAGAAAGAATGTTCTTTGACCAGAAGTACTGTTGTAAAAGCAGGTAAGACCATATGGTAGAACAAAGACCCACTATTAAATTGAAATTAATCTAGACTTAATTTATTTTATATAATTCTTAGGCCACTGTGCTAGCCACTGTGCTGGGCTTTGCAATGGGAGCCATCAAGGTAGATGAGATTGGCTTTCATTTCCTTGTTTTAATATTGACAGTTATTGTTATCCTATGAGTGATCAAGGGACTGGACTTTTGTTCAAATGTTCACTTTAACATCTCCCTCTCTCTTTCCTTATGTATCTCTAGCCATTGTTCTACTATCTGAATTTCCAGCCCTACCCTTACCATTAATAACCTTGTTTATTTTTGTCAATTAGGAATGTACCTTACATGCATGAAACTAAAAAGGACGACTCGGTTGACCTCTTCTTCTCTGAACTGCATGCTTTGCTGCAAGCTCACGGTTATGCTATAACAGAAGAGAAAGCTGAAAAAATGCAGAGCACTTACACTCTTTCACAGGATGAGACAGGTTTTATCTGACCGTCGCAACTTACCCTTATAGTGTTTTGATTAGCCATATTGAAAATTAGCTGTGGGTGGGACAGCTGGGTCTCTCCCTTTACTTCAGACATTTTTGGGAGGGATTAATGACTAAAGGATCTCCCGAAGCACCTTCTAATACACACATATATTTAGTTTCTCTCCATCCATAAGTTTATGGTTGATGCTGAAAATATTATTGAGGTTCATGCAAAAGTGGGACAAAGAAATGAAAATTAATAGAGGTATACTGAGTAATAATAATGCAAATTTCTATATCTTAGGCACTTGAAGGCATATGGTGAATGTTGCTAAGGGAAACATGGTGCCGAGGGTGTAAAATAGTACTTACAATATTTAAGTATGTTTAACAAAACACCTGAGCAGGTTATGCCCATAAGCATATGATCATGCTGCAAAAATCTCTTATCTTAAAAAATTATTTCCTTGACCCCATGATACTTCTGTGCCCTATTTCTGTACCCCCTTTACAGCAAATGTTATTGCAATGATTATATAGACCATGTCTTCACTTTCTCATGCCCCATTCGTTCCTCAACCCACTTCACTGAGGCTGGAACAAACTACCACTCCAGTACAACTACTTTCATCAGGAATAACAGTGACCTCCACATTGCTGAATTCTTTGGTCCCTTACATGTCCTCATCTTTCTTGACTTTTTAAAAATATTGGACAGGTGACCACGCCCTGCTTTTTGAAGTACTTTTCTCTTTGGCTTCCAGAATAGCACACTCACCTGGTTTCCCTCCTAGCTCATTTCTCTCTCTTTCCCATTCTCTCTCTGCATCCCCTACTTTCCCTTTCAGTTTCTAAACATGAGTGTGCCCCAGGGCTCAGTCCTTGGACCTTTTGTCTTCTGTATCTAACCTAATTTCCCAGGCAATCTCATCCAGTCCCTTAATTTGAAGTGCTACCTGGATGTCAGTGACCCTCTCTTTTTAAATCTATCTCTAGCCCTGGCCTTCTACCTGAGTTCCATAGTTGAGAATCATACTCATGATTAATCTAGTAAGAGAATTTCTTATGTAACTTCTTCACTTGGATATCTAATAGGAAAGTTAACATGGCCAAAAGGAACCCTTGATTCCTCTGCATGCCATTGGCTCTCACACCCCCACCCCAGTCTCCCTATTTCTGTAACTGGTACTACTAATCATTCTTCTAGCTGCTTGGAGCTAAAAATCTAGAAGTCATTCTTGTGTCCTCCATTTCTCTCACCCCATCACGCAATCCATCAGCAACTCCTTTTTAAATTTTTTTAAAAACCTTTTATTTATTTAAGTGTATTTTTCCAGAGCCCATCAGCTCCAAGTCAAGTAGTTGTTTCAATCTAGTTGTGGAGGGTGCAGCTCACAGTGGCCCATGTAGGTATTGAACCGGCAACCTTGTTATTAAGAGGACTGCGCTCTAACCAGCTGAGCTAACTGGCTGCCCCCATCAGCAAATCATTTTGGCTTTACCTCTAAACTATATCTCAAATCCATTCACTTCTCTCCATTTCCATAGTCTTGATGTACCGACCTAATCCAGTCCACCATCACCTGTTACTTTTGAAGACGCTTACTAGCTAGACTCTCTGCTTCCACCCTTGCTCTTCAATTTGATGTATTTTTCCACAAACAGCCATAGTGAGCTTTTAAAAGCATATGTCACTTTCCTGCTTAAAAGAATTCTCCTTATCATATACGCTATGTGATCTGGCCCTGCCTATCTCTCAGACTTCATTTCCTACACTCTATTCCTTGCTCACCTTACTGTAGCCCTTTTGGTCTCTTGTCTGTTATTTAAATAGGCCAAAGTCTTTCCTGGCTCACTTTGTACTTACTGTTTCCTCTGCTGAAATGCTTTGATTCCAGGCCTTCACATGGCTGTCTTCCTGTCATTCAGACCCTGGCTCAGATGTTACCTTCTCAGTAAGGCTTTCCGGATCACTCAGTCTAAATTATTGCACTTAAAGATGTGTGAAATTATCGGTTCCATCGCCTATGTGTTAATTATCTGTCTTCCCCGCCCCCGACCAGTCTATAAGATACAAAAGACAGTCACCTTATTTATCTTGTTCACACTGTATCCTGAGCCTCTAAAAGAGTAAGATACATAGTAGGAGCTCAGTAAATATTAGTTAAATAAATGAACAAATAAGATTCAGTTTAACAGACTGTTTGGGTCCCTATTGTGAATTAAGTACTATGCTGGACACTGGAGTTTTAGTGAAGAATTGGCTATGATACCCATCCTAGAAACAAAACAAGTTCTTGGGTAGTAGTAAGGTAGAAAAGCCCTTTGTGATCGATTGATAAAATACATTGGTTTTCTTTCCTTCGAAATATATGGACTCTCTTTTGTCTTTTTTATTAAGAAGGAGTACAGGAGATGAAAGTCACTGGATAAAGCTGAAAGTCAATGGGGAGATAACTCCAGAAATCAGCTATGCAAGAGTGTCATGGGTTGTTTCCTGAGTTTGAGGAACTATGACCAGAACTGAATTTCCAGGCTGGGATAGTGGTCAGGAACACTGATCTTGAGGCAGTTGTGCAATTGGCGAGGATTATTTTTCATATTATTCCTACTTCTCATGCAGTTACATATCGTCTTTTCATTCCCTCTTTTGTGAGGGTTCTGGGACTCTTCTGTTCATGCTTGGCCTCCTTCTTATCCAAATCTACTCATAGGAAAGGATCTGAGACTCATACCCACTAAGGAAGCAAGTGCTGCTATCAAAATTATCCTTGTCCGGGCATTTAACATTTTTAATAGGGATCAAAATTGTATGCCACGGGTCTCTAACTTTTCTGTGAGAAGAAACTAGCATTTATTGACATGTATTACAATAACTGGAGAGTGGAGGGCTGTGTTAATGAAGTCCCTGAGTTAGTGAGGTTAATGGAATAAGTAGGATTGGAGAGGGGACCGACATTGATAGCAAAGGCTCTGAGTAAGCACAGGAGCAGAAACACTGCTCATTGGGAAAACCAGAAAACCTTGAAGAATGGAGAAGGATAAATGGAAGACAGAAGAGTGTCAACAGCTTTGAAGAGACGTAAGATGAGGCTTAGAGATTTTCTAGTGAAGGGCCCTTGCTAAAAGCTTAATTATTAGATGAAACTAAATCATGGTATTCCTTTTGTTAGCAGCGGTAGAGGAGATTTTAGGTATCTGGATACACCTAGAGCCCTTGACATAGTCTGTATCTTACCTGGCGTATTATGAGTACTGCATTTGGTAGAATTTAGAAGACTTAAAGAAGTAAAGAAAAGGAATGAATTGTGGGTAAAAAAAAAAATCAATGTATTGTTGGAGAGGTCATACTGTGTATAGTGGAAATTGAGTTGGATGATCTTCAAGGTCTTTTTCAATTCCAAACACCTCTGTTGATGGTAATTTCTAAACAGTTAGTCTACAGCAGTCCCTTCATTAGTACTCAGCATTTTCTCATGAGAGTGTTTTCTATAAAATTAATTAAAACTTTGAAAAAAACTTGAAAAATCTAATACCTATAACTAATCATTTTAATGTGACAGTTTTCTATCCTTTCTTCCTTTTTCTAAAAAAGCTGTCAATCAAGAAATACCTAGAGAGAAATCTGATTTGATTTCATCATTTCAAAGCTCTGAAGACTTCCAGCGTGTGGCACTACAAGTAAGAGTGGATTTGTTCTTTGATTACTTCATATGTAGAATATGTGCAATAGAAGATAAAGAATAGTGTTTTTCAAAGTGTGGCTAGGAGACCATGCATATCAGAATTACCTAGGGAGCTTGGTAGAAATAGATTCCTGGGACCCACCTTAAACTGAATCAGACTCCTAATCCTGGTAGGGCCTGGAGCCTTCATTTCTAATAGGCTTCCCAGATGTTTCTTATGCTAATTGAGTTTTGAAAACCACTGATCTTGACTGACAACAAATATGAACAAATCTGTACATAGGTTAGTAGCCAGTTAAGTAATTATCTGATAGACTCATTCAACATAGACTGTTACACTCTAAAGAATAAACCTTCAAATCTTATTTTTTCCCTTAAGGATATGAGATGTTTATGATTTCTCTCTCCAAGGGAGCTGGTTAGTTTCACGAAGTTCAAAGGCCACAAACTAAAGCCTGAATGACCATGGTCTTTTGAGCCAGACAGATAAAGATATGAATTGTGCTTTTGTCATTTACTTGCTATGTCTTTGAGAGAGTTACCTTTCTCTGAGCCTTGCTTTCTTTCTCTGTAAAGTGGGTAAAAAAAATCTTTATTTCACTAAGTCATTGGAAGAATAAATAAAGCGAACAGGTATAAAATATCTAGTGCACTTTATCACTCTCTTCTCCATGTCATTTAATTTCTCTTATTTTCCATTCCTATATCTCTTTGTGTTGCAGTCTGAGCATTTCTTGAGCTCTATCTTCCAGTTCAGAAATTGTCTTTCCAGCTAAGTTCTGACAAGCGATTTACTTAACCTGTACCTTGAGTTTTTATTTTTGATGTTATCATTTCTAGACATTTTGTTTGATTATATTTACATATGCCTTGTTAGTTTGACTCTCTTGTTCCTTCATCATATTTTCGATACCCTTTGTTATTTATTTAAGCATATTAAGCATACTTATTTTATATTTTATCTTGGATAATTCCAGTATCTGCTTTTTAAAAATCTGATTCTGCATTTTAGTACTTACACTGCCTCTCGCTCACAGTTTCATTTTTTTCTGTTTATTAGTATTTGATTATAAGGTCATGATTTTAGAACTTGATCTGCATGAGTTCTTTCCGCCCCGGTTTTAAAATCATTCTGTAGAGCTGATTTCAATTTATTTTGACTAGATATCTGCAGTCAGGGCCACTTGAAACAAAATAATAGGCTTGAGGTATTCAGGGCTACACAGGTAGTTTGTGAGTTCCAGCTCCAAATCTGTGTGAGTATGGGCTTCTTTTTAGCAATTACCAGATGAGACTAGTTTTTCTTTTCCTCCGTTAGCCAGAGTGTAGCCTGAGGCAGTCATGCACATTCCCGGTCTCCCTTTGCTGGATAAGATCTTTCTTTTTTGCCTGCTGGGAGTGTTACCCTTTGGGAGGCCTGGCTTTATGCAGGAGTCTCTGATTTCATCTCCCACCTTGTGCTGACCCTGGCTTTGCTTTCTATCCCATAAGCTCTATGCTGTCAGTATGGTGCAGTATTCCCAAGGCAAATGCAGGCTCCTGTATCCTCTTACCTCTTCATTCCCATGTTCTAGTTATTTCTGACATCAGATTGCTTCCCTTACTTTGCCATAAGCTCAGGCCTGTTTTGAAATAGAAGTTTTTATATATTTTAGTCATCATGTTAGGTGTTTTCTACCAGGAGGCATTTGTCTGGCAATTTGTCCATTATACAGCAGGAAAGGTATGGCAATATCACTTTTTCTTATATTTATAAGTAGATGACTAAACTAAGCACAAATGAAAATGCCCTCCAAAATATTCTTAATGTTTTGAAATTAACTTTGAATGAAATGTGAAACAACCTAGATATGGAAATGAATCTCCCTAGCTTGTGTTGGAGAGTTTGTGTTAATTGGGTGTACATTGAAATTTGTTTGTCTAAGTGACACATCATTTGATAAACACCTCATGCTTAAGGTTAAGTAGATTCTGTGTAGGAGGCAGAATAATGGAATTTTAATTAAGTCTGTACCTGCTTTTTTGATATTTAAGGACCACAATACATTTTCAGTGTGCTATTATAATTATTTATACATTTAGAAATAAAGTTATTTTATTATTGTTTCACTATTTAATTACATTATTGTTCTCTCTTCATTAGTCATTAGGCGGCTTTATGATAATACTGAGCACAGATGGAGTGATAATTTTTGTGGCTGAAAACATCTCATCTCTTCTTGGCTATTCACCCGTAAGTTCTTCCAGATTTTTGGGAAAGTATCATTCAGTTTGTTGTTTTAGGGTTCATTACTTGTTTTCAGGAACATATAACACATCAAGACACTCTCGGTGTTGTCACAATGTGCACCTGTTCTCAATCATCTTCATTGATTTCAGTTTAAAATCTATAAAAACAAGCTCTGATGCGAGATAATGAAACACTGCGTGCGTGTGTGTGTTTGTGTGTGTGTGGTTTGTAAACCACACACAATTTCCTGAGGCAATTTCCAAATAAAAATGTGCTTTTTGAAATGGCATTCTCCTCAGAATCAGTGGATGGGTCCCCAAGGTGACTGCTTTTCAAGGCAGCTTTCACTGGATTTGACTTTGTCCATTTCTTTAGAGTCCATCACATACTGATTAAATAATAAATGTCATGATTTGTTTATGCTGGCTCATGACATCCATTTCCAGATCTGATTTGTTTTTTGTTTCTTTATATTGAAGAACAAATTATGATGTTGCTTAGGAAAGCATACAGAAATGATTGCATAGCTTAGCAGTTTGTTTAGCAGTTTATAAGTACTGCGAGAGATACTTACACGTGAGTGAGTGGTAATCAGGATCTCTGGTGTCCAAAATGGTCACTCATCCCGAGCCCTTTGGTGTTACTGTGCCTTTCTCAGGAAAGCTTTCTCTATCTTCATGGCATCATTCACTTAGAATATATGATTTCCTAAAAGATTTTCTGGATCTTTAGGCTGCACACCTAACAACTTTATCACCTAAATATAAAAGGACTACATACCTTCATATTTCACTCATGCATGTGTGTGGAGGGGCTGTGTAGAACACATCTACCACTGCAATCACTACTGAAATCTCTGTCATACTTGGATTGTTGCCTTCTATATTCCTCACTGCACAAAGTTGTTTCAAGAACTTGACAAGCCCTGACCTAGAGACCGATAGCACTCAAGTCTGGAACACGTACATTAATGAAAGTTTTCTTAAATTATCCTTTAGTTAAGTTAGAAGAGGATTAGAAGCTTATTCCACTGGTCATGCTGTTCTGGCCGGCATGTTGCATGGCCCATTTAGGAACTCAGAGAGCTTTCCCACTCTTTTCTCTTTATTTACAGATACTGCAATCCATCTCTTTATTTCTCATTCTCTTCCTTTCTTTTAGAAAGCAGTTTACATTTTTCAAATTCAACTTATATTTGTAGGGTACCAAAACAGCTTAATAAAATACAAATATTAGAGATATTCGTTAAATTGGACTTTAGAGTAGTCATATTATGGAAGGGGAATGGTCTTATTAAATTTATATTAAAGAAAGAGTGTATGAATATGCTATGTTACAGATTAAATTTTGTTATAGTGAAGACCAGAATGATAATGCTTTTAGGTCTCTACCCTTTATCTAACTATGGAGCAGGGTCACTGGAATGATCCTTACATCCATTGTTTTTAGTTGGTGGTCAATTATAAGTCATTCATTGTCACTGTTACTTTCCTTTAAAAATGTAGTTAATTAATAAGAAACCAATTGCCACTATTTCCATCTAAGGGAATGTACGCTAGCAGAAGACTGCTCACTTTAAATTTTAAGTGACAATGCTATCACATTCTTCTACTGAGAGAACTGGTGAGCCACAGCCCTTTGTGCCTCTTATTATGGTATTATTTTATACTTTGCATCACATAACTGTTCGTGTATATCTCACCTGCCATACCGAACTATGTGTTCATTGAAATTAGAATTCATTTCAGATTCATCCTTTTGAACCTTCATAAATACTCAGTAAAAGAAATTAATGAATTACTTTAAGTAGAATGTCCAAATGCAGAAACTGGCCCAGTAGCAAATTGGCTGTCCCTGGTGCAAATTGGACTCAAAGCAGCTATGGTGTGGTAAAAGGAACATCATAGACATGAAGTTGGATGAAGCTGGGTGTGAATCTCATCTCTGAACTTGTGACCTCTCAACAATTGGACAAGCCTTAATTTCCTTGTGAATGAAATAGGGGATAATTGTTCCTCTCACAGGGTATTAAGTGAGCTAGTTTGTGTGAACGTACCTAGCACATGTCTGGCATGGGACAGTTGTTAATTGTGTGTTAGATGGATGAATGAGTGGTCTCTATTGATCAGAGATAACTTAGTTTGGTACCTAAAGTTTATTTTATAACTAAACAAATAAAAGCATTTTTATTGAAGAAATTGTTTAATGAAAAATATATTTCTTTTGGGAAGTCGATTTCTTACTGTGTAACTTTCGTTGTCAAAATTTATTGCCTGTTAATTTCATAATGTTCTGTTTGCTAAATTAAGGTAATATTTCCGCCCTGAATCAAGCTAAGCTTTTTTTAAAAAAAATTGAGACAGGATTCATCTGTTATATTGAACATTGGCCAACTCATAGGGTGGCTTCTACAAATGAACCATAAAAATATATTTTTGAATTTTGACCGTAGATTATTAATATTAATCAGTTAAAACTCATTAAAATTTGTGGTTCATCACCCAAGGCCATTATTCGGCTACAAAGAATACTTTGTTTATTTCTTTGTTCCTGTCACATTAAAAACTCATAACTTAATGTCTGATATTCTATTTATCCATGTGTCACCAAATTTTAGCTACATAATACAGCATTATTAATTTATTCAACTAATATTTATTGGGTGCTCACTTGTGCCAAGCTGTGTTCTAGATGTTGAGGATGTAGCAGTGAACAAGACAGCCAAGGTTTCTGTTCTAATGCAATTTACATTTTACTGAGGGAGACAGATAATAAACAGATAAACATATACTGTACATGTGACTATAATGTCAGGTAGTGATAAGTGCTATGAAAAAAAGGCAGAGAATGTGAAGGAATTGGTGCTATTTAAAATACTTTTGAGTAGAGACTTGGATAAATTAAGGGATAAAGTCATTGCAAACATCTGGGAAAGAGTACTGCACGTTGAATGAAGAGCAAATTCAGGGGCTCCAAGATGACTGTCTGCTTGGTGTATTTGGATATGAGCAAGGGGTTCAGTGTACCTGGAATGCAGTGAGCAAGAGGGAGAGTGGGAGGGGCTAAGGTCAATAGGCAGCAAGGAACCACAACATACAGCTGTAATGGCCATTGTAAGTACTTTGGCTTTTATTCTGAATGAGTTCAGTAGCCAGTGGAAAATGTTGAGCAGAGCAATAACTTCATCTGACGTAAGTTTCATTTTTTATTTATTCTTTAAAATTTCTCAATTATGGTTGACATTCAATATTATATTAGTTTCAGGTGTACAGTGTAATGGTTAGAGATTTATATCGTAACTTACAAAATAATCCCCCAATAAGTCTAGTACCCCCCCCCTTGCACCATTCAGTTAGTGCAGTATTATTGACTGTATTCCCTATGTTGTACATTGTATCTCCATGACTGTTTTGTAACTACCAATTTATACTTTTTAATCACTTCACCTTTTTCACCCAGCCCCTCAACCCCCCTCCCATCGGGCAACCATCAGTTTGTTCTCTATATCTATGAGTTTGTTTCTGTTCTGATTATTTATTTTGTTTTTTAGATTCCACATATAAGGAAAATCATATAGTATTTGTCTTTCTCTGTCTTACTTATTTCACTTAAGATAATACTCTCTAGCTCCAGCTGTGTTGCTACAAATGGTAACATTTCATTCGTTTTTTATGGCCGAGTAAGATCCATTCTATATAAGAATATGTACCACATCTTTATCCAGTCATCTTATCAATGGACACTTAAGTTGCTTCCATATCTTTGATTTTGTATATGAAATGTCCTTCTTTGTCTGTTGTTACAGCCTTTGTTTTAAAGTCTATTTGGTCTGATATAACTATTGCTATCCCAGCTTTTGTTTTTCTTTTTTCATTTGCATGCAATATCTTTTTCCATCCCTTTACTTTCCGTCTGTATGTGTCCTTCCATCTAAAGTAGGTCTCTAGTAAGCAGCATATGTAAGGGTCTTCTTTTCTTATCCATTCAGCCACCCTATGTCTTTTGATTGGAGCTTTAATCCATTTACATTTAAACTAATTATTGATAGGTATATAGTTATTGCCATTTTATTATTCATATTTTTATCTTTTTTTTTCTTCTTAAAGAAGTCCCTTTAACATTTCCAGTAATACTGGTTGGGTGGTGATGAACTCCGTGAGCTTTTTCTTGTCTGGAAAGCTCTTTATTTCTCCTTCGATTCTAAATGATAGCCTTGCTGGGTAGGTAATCTTGTTGCAGGTTCTTACTTTTTATCACTTTGAGTATTTCGTACCAATCCCTTGTGGCCTGCGAAGTTTCTGTTGAGAAATCAGCTGACAATCTTATGGGGGTTCCCTTCTAGTTAACTAACTGTTTTTCTTTTGCTGCTTTTAAGAGTCTCTTTTTGTCTTGAAACTTAGGCATTTTAATTATGATGTGACTTGGTGTGGGCCGCTTTGGGTTCATCTTGCTTGGGACCCTCTGTGCTTCTTGGACTTGTATATCTGTTTCCTTCACCAGGTTAGGGAAGTTTTCTGTCATTATTTCTTCAGATAGATTTTTAATCCTTTGCTCTCTCTCTTCTCCTTCTGGTACCCCTATGATGTGAATGTTGTTACATTTGAAGTTGTCCCACAGGCCCCTTAAACTATCTGCATTTTTATGATTCTTTTTGCTGTTTTGATTGGGTATTTTCTGCTACCTTGTCTTCCAAATCACTGATTCAGTTTTCTGCTTCATTTAATATACTGTTGAGTCCCTCTAATGTACTTTGTACTTTTAAATCTCTTCACCTTTTTATAGTCTTTTGTAGTTATTGTAGTCTTCATTTCTGACTGGTTATTGTTTATAGTTTCTATCTCTTTGTATAAGATCTTACTAATTTCATCTACTCTTCCCCTAAGTTCATTGAACATCCTTATAACCAGTGTTTTTAACTCTGTATCTGGTAGATGGCTTGCCTCCATTTTGTTTAGTTCTTTTTCTGGAGCTGCGTTCTGATATTCCATTTGGGATATGTTTATTTGTCTGATTTTGGCCGCCACACTCTGTTTCTATGTATTGGGTAAATCTGCTCTATCTTCCAGTCTTGACAGTGTCTTTATGTAATAGGTGTCCTATGGGGCCCAGTGGTGTAGACTCCCTGGTCACTTGAGGCCATGCTCCAGGGGTGTCCCTTGTGTGGGTTGTGTGTGGTCTCCTGTTGTAGTTGAGCCTTGATTGTTGTTGGTATATCAATGGGTGGTATTGACCCTCAAGCTAAATGACTGTGAGGACTGACCATGACTATAACAGATGAGCTATAGTTCAGGAGCTGACCCCACAGAGTAGAATGACCTGTAGCGAGGCTCTGGTGCCTTCTGAGACCACCCTTTTGGTGTATCATTTGTGGAGCTAATTAGGTGGTACTCTGGTGTGGTCTGAAGCTGGCCACCAGTTGTGTTGGTTCTGGGGCCTCTTGGCAGTGACTCTGGTGCAAGCCTAGGTCACCCCTGCCTGTGCTTGGCCCAGGGCCGCTTGGTAGGAGCCACAAAATGACCTGCAATTGGTAGCTGCTGCCTTGCTGGACTCGAAGGTGCCTGGGAGAAACTATGCTGTGAACCTAGGATGAGTACCACCAGTGCCAGGGGCCTAGCAAGAGGTACAGGGCATGCCGAGGCCAGCTGCTGCTTGTTTGGGATTTGTGAGCCTTTGAGAGATTTTATGAAAGGCTGCAGAATCAGGTGAGGCCATGGGCTTAAGAGGAATGGGGCATTGGAGGTTTGAAGAAAGATGAAATAGCAAGAAATAGTTACATTGAAGCGTTAGAAGAGTGAATTGTCTAGGGAAATACAGAATGATTTCTAGGCAGAGCTGAGTGCCCATTTTAAATAATACACAGCATGGTTGTCAGTTTTTCTCCATACACATTCAGTGGCTTAGGTGAAGATAGAGGGTAGATGAAGAGTTGGAATTAACAGAGTTGGGGTTTTTCCAGGCAACTATGTCAGAAAGAAAAAAAAACACATGGGAGTGATTATAATTTGGGTAAGGAGGGTGCGACAATTTGAAGGAGATAATACCCAGTGAAAATGCGATAGGAATGGACTGGAGGTCTCACTGGGTCACACAATTGTTGGAGAGGTGCAGTACTTGAGTGCACTAGATAGGTAGGAGGTGATGGTTATAGAGTGGGGTAATGTGAATTGGGACTTTAAGAGGTACAACAGGTATCATCAAAAGATGGCTGAAACAGGCAGATAATAAGCTTATTGGAGGTAAGGAGATAGAAAAAGTGAACAGTAATAGCACATATAACAAAATTTATTCTCTCTCTCTTTCCTTCTCAAGGATGAGATCGTGGGTAAAAAATTACTAACCCTCCTGCCTGAAGAAGAGAAAAGAGAAATCTACAGAAAGATCACTCTTGTACTTCCTGTGTCAAGCTTAGGTATAGATTTTTTTTTTTTCAAATAGTAAGTTCTTAGATTTTAAGAGACAGGTAAAAATCACTCAGAGGAGTAGTAAAAATAAAGACATTAGAATCAATATAGCTGCTGATTATATATTAATTTGACTTAGTACAATTACACAAATTACATTTGTAGTGTTAAAAATCTCTTCTCCATTAAATCTTTTTTTTTTATTATGAATACTGATTGCTTCAGCTTTTGTATAATTGCATTCATATTATATAAATAATGTTCTAGCTGGTAACCCACTCTACAGATAAACATAGCTATGCAAATGCTAATGTTCATGGAAAGAAAATAATATTTTTGGAAAATCTAGTCTAACTAAGACAATAATTATGAAATAATCCCAAAGAATATGGTAAGGTACAAATGTAAACTTGTTTTGTATTTGTTTTCTTTTAGTGGGGAAGCAAAATGAGTTTTGCTGTCATTTAAGAAGAGGTTGTCTTAACCATGATGACAGCCCTACTTATGAATATGCGAAATTTATCATGAGTATAAAAGATTTTAATGATGGTAAGCAATTCCATTTTTAATTTGATCTAGATAAAGTTCATGAGTTATGCAGCTCTTCGCTGCTAATATAAATGCCCTTCCACTTTCGGTACTCTCAAACTCTCTGATATTCTTATGACCACAGGGTTTGGTTACAGACATTAATTAGACTTAAAAAAAATTAACAGTGAAATTTTTAAGGTGGGGTCATACGGTAACATGGTGGACTGAGCTATTAAGGATGGTTCTTCTGCAAAAACAGGGAAATGATTGTTAAAACATAACAAAGGAGGGGCTGCTGATTAGCTCAGTTGGTTAGAGCACAGTGCTCTTAACAACAAGGTTGGCGTTTCTATCCCCACATGGGCCACCGTGAGCAGCGCCCTCCACAACTAGATTGAGACAACTACTTGACTTGGAGCTGATGGGTCTTGGAAAAAAACACTTAACAAAAAACATAACAAAGGAAGTTTAATGCCTAGCTAAGCTTAAAAGAAAGGGAAGTTCATGGGTGCCAGAAATTAAAGGACAAAGTAGAGAACCACACTGATAAGAGGAAACTGTTTTTTTGGTGGCCTGGGTGGGTTTTAAATCATACATAGGTTCCATTGGCTGGAGTCAGGAGTTCTAACACTCATTCAAGGACCAACACATAAAACCTAGAGACTTAAAATGATCAGTTAAATTCTTTCCACTGGCCTAGAGGAAGAATAAAGTTGCCAGCTCTCCTGAAATTTGAATGGAAAAAATGTGTCATTTACAGGAAATCAAAACCTGAATCTGTGTCCTGTGAATATGGGTCCAACTTTACAGTTTTTAAGGTTTCAGGAACTGCAAGATGAGAAATTAACATAAACACTGATTTGAGGCCATTGAAACATGTAGGGCTTCACTCAGAGGTAAATAGCCCAACAAATATGTGAAAAGATACTCAGACTCACTAGTAAGCAAAGAATGAAAAAATTTAAAACCAATGAGAAAGCACTTGTACACCCATCAGAATGGCAGCAATTAGAAGTGTGAATAATACCAAATATTGATGAGGATCTGAGAAATGAAAAAACTAACATTGTTGAGAGAAATGTTAACTCATAAGCCAGTGAATTTAAGTTAGGTTGATTATCCTATGGCTCAGCAATCCCATCATTGGGTGTAAATATCCCAGAGACAAATTTGCAGAGAGATCTGTGTCTAAGGGGACATGTACTCTACATGCCATAGTGTTGTTTGTGATAGGAGGGGCTTGGAACTAGGCTTGGAGTGCATCATTAGGGAATTGGACAAGTAAAATTTGGGAAATACACAACATGGAGAGCTTTGTAATAGTTAAAAGCAAATCTTGAAAACCATATTGTTAATTGCAAAAAGTAAGGCATGGAATGAGATCTATAGGACAATGCCACTTTTGTAAATTGTAAACACATATACATAAAATCAGATTACATAGTTTACAGGAATGTAAAAGATGTCAGATGACAGTATCTGTGGGTGGGGAAGGGACAGAGAGGAAGAAAATAAAAAGAGCAGAGACTTTATCTGTATTCATAATATGCAATGAACTAAAAAGTGTAATTAACTCTTTTGTCTAAAAACGTAAACAAATGAATGAATGAATGAAAAGTAAATAAACAATAAAAATTAGCTCATACAATAATTGCCGATATGTTTGTCGTGTGTCTTGGAAACTAAAAGTCAGGTACTTTAAAAAAAAAAAATCTTACCTGACTACATACACACACACACATTTAATACACATGTGGAATGTATACGAGAGGGGACTGAATTTCCTTTGGAGACTAAAACATCATCGACAGGGTTAGGACACAGGACTCAAAATCACCCTGAACTCACAACAGTTATTTTTCAGTAATGACTTTATATTTTAGTGGACACCAGAATGGGGAGAGTGGCTGGAACAGAAGACAGGAAAAATCTGTGGCTCAGAAGTTTGAAAGTTGTGTGACTTTTCCATCTTCTTGTGTAACTGGCCTGCTTTTCTATTAGATTGTTACATGTGTGTCTCTCTCTCCCTTAGAGCCTTTGGCGCTTTTGAAAAGTTTCTTCCCCAGACAATCCTACAACATGTCACTTTCCACATACCTTCCTTTGGAGGATCGCTTTTACATGGTGGGGACCGTTTGTATCATCAGGTCTCAGGTCCTACAGGTGAGTATATTGTGTGTGTGCCTCCCAGCCATTGTGGCAATGTGGACTTCCTTTGAAGGGCCACATCCTCTTTGATCCTTCAGCCACTGGACAGCATTGCTAAAGCACCCGATGTGTGTGGAGGGTTGTGCTAGGATGTGTGAATGAGGGAAGATCAGCTCTTGCATTTCAGGTGAGCACCTGAGTGGAGATCTGAACACACCTGAAAGAGATGGACAGTCATTTACAAGTGGTTTTGATATAATATAAAAGACATATACAGGGGCTGGTTGCTGGGCTATAGTAAGAGAAGGGACCATTTTTGCAGGTGGATAAAGGAAGGCTCCTGTCATGTGGTGAGTTTTGAGGCAGCCCCCTCCGCCGCACTGATCACTTAGTGTTCTCCTAATATAAAACTCACAGATTCTGTCTCTAAAAAGAAAAATCAGTCTTTAGAATTCATCTCATAGATTCAGGTTCAATGAATTTACTCACTAAGTAACGTATTTAGTAACCACCTACTGTGTTCCAGGCACTGTGCTAGGAGCTAGAGAAACATTAGGCGCACTAGACAATAGACAAGTGTCATGGAGATGATAAAACAGAATCTATGCTAATGACTGGTGAGGGTAGGAAGTTCAGAGTGGTCAGGGAAGGTCTCTCTGATAACCTGTCTTTTGAACAGACCACCCCCCAACTTCAATGATGATAAGGTGCCAACCCAGTGAAGAAAGGAAAGCAATCCAGGTAGAGGGTTCAGCAGCTGTAAAAGTCCTGAAGTAGTAACTAGCTTGGAGAGTTCCAGGGAACAAAGGCTGTTCTGTGACTACAGTAAGGTGAAAGAGGGACAGAGTAGTAGAAAATAGGGTATAAGATGTAGGCAAGGGCCAGATTATACAGAAATTTGAGAACCAAGGTAATGAGTTTGGGTTTTACTCCAAGTGCAGTGGAAAGCAGGTGGATAACATGATTTGATTTAAAAAAAAAAAAAACAACTTTTTTTTTGAATTTCAATGAGAGTTGACGTTCAATATTATATTAGTTTCAGGTGTACAGCCTAGACATTTGTACAACTTATGAAGTGATCCCCCTGATAAGTCTAGTACCCATCTAGCACCATATACAGTTATTGCAATATTATTGACTGTATTCCAAAAGCTGTACTTTACATCCCCATGACTATTTTGTAACTGCCAATTTGTATTTCTTCATCCCTTCACCTTTTCCAGCCAGCCCCCCTCCCATCTGACAACCATCAGTTTGTTCTCTGTACTATGAGTTTGTTTCTGGTTTGTTTGCTCATAAGTATTTTGTTTTTTAGATTCCACATGTAAGTGAAATCATATGGTATTTGTCATTGTGTGTCAGGCTTGTTTCACTTAGCACAAAACCTTCTAGGTCCATCCATGTCTCAAATGGTAAGATTTCATTCTTTCTTATGGTCGAATAATATTCCATTGTATATATGTACCACCTCTTTTTTATCCATTTGTCTTTTGATTGGAACATTTAATCAATTTTCATTTAAAGTACTTAAATTGATAAATATGTGGTTATTGTCATGCTATTGTTTTCTGATTGTTTTTGTAGCTGTACTGTGTTGCTTTCTTATTCTCTTGCTCTCTTCTCTTGTATGTTGATGATTTCCTCTAGTGGTGTATTTGGATTCCTTTCTCTTTATTTCTTGTATATTTCTTGTAGATTTTTGGTGTGTGGTTACTATGTGCTTCGTATATACCAAGCTGTGTTTATAGCAGTCTATTTTAAGTTCATGGTCGCTTAAGTTCAAGCACATTCTAAAATCACTACCATTTTTATTCACACACTCCAAGTTTATGTTTTGTCATTGTGTTTTAACTTCTTTTGTATGTGTGCTAGTGTGTATCGTATCCCTTAATTTGCTGTTGTAATTACACGTGATCATCCTACTTTTGCCTTTTAACCTTTATGCTAGCTTTAGTGTGGGTTGATCCATTGCTTTTATTATGTTTGCCTTTGTCAGTGAGAATTTTTTTCTTCGCAGTATTTTCTTATTCATATTTTTGATATTTTTCTTCATATTTTTAAATAAGTCCCTTCAACATTTCTGGTATTACTGGTTGGTGGTGATGAACTTCTTCAGCTTTTTCTTGTCTCAGAAGCTCTTTATTTCTCTTTTGATTCTAAATGATAACCTTGCTGGGTAGAGTAATCTTGGTGGTAGGTCCTTGCTTTTCATCACTTTGAATATTTCATGCCACTCCCTTCTGGCTTGCAAAGTTTCTGGTGAGACATCACCTGACAATATGATGAGGATTCCCTTGTAGTTAACTACCTGCTTTTCTCTTGCTGCTTTTAAGATTCTCTTTTTGTCTTGAAACTTAGGCATTTTAATTATGATGTGTCTTTGTGTGGGCTTCCCTGGGTTCATCTTGTTTGGGACTCTGTGCTTCCTGGGCTTGTGTGTCTATTTCCTTTGCCAGGTTAGGGAAGTTTTTAGTCACTATGTCTTCTGATAGGTTTTCAATTCCTTGCTCTCTCTTCCTTCTGGTACCCCTATAATGTGAATGTTGTTACACTTGATGTTGCCCAGAGGCCCCTTAAACAATCCTCAATTTTTGTTTTAGTAATTTTTTTTCTCTTCTGATTGGGTGTTTTCTGCTACCTTGTCTTACAAATTGCTGATTCCAATCTGCTTCATCTAATCTGTTGAGTCCATCTGATACAGAGGATGCCAAAACAATGTATATACATTTTAAGAAAGGAAAAAAGCTGTATTAAAATTGGAATACTCAGTATATAGAGACAACAAAAGATGAATACAAGTCATGTATATACACATTTTTTTTTTTTGGCTCCCTTGGTATATTCTTCATTTCTGACTAGTTCTTTTTCATGTTTTCTGTCTCCTTTTTTCATGTTTTCTGTCTCTTGTTGAAGTTCTCGCTGAGATCATCTATTCTTCTCCTAAGTTCATTGAACATCCTTAGAATGAGTATTTTGAACTCTGCATCTGCTGGATATTGCTTGCCTCCATTCTGCTTCGTTCTTTTTCTGGAATTTTGTCCTGTTCTTTTATTTGGAACATGTTTCTTTGTCTCCTCATTTGGCTGCCTCCCCATGTTTGTTTCTATGTATTAGGCCTACTACATCTCCCAGTCTTTGCCGAGTGGCCTTATGTAGTAGGTGTCCTGTGGGGCCGAGTGGTGTAGTCTGCCTGATCCCCTGAGCTGGGTGCTCCAGGAGCATCCCTTGTATAGGTTGTGTGTTCTCTCTTGTTGTAGTTGAGCCTTGAATGCTGTTGACATTCAGTGAGTGGTATTGACCCTCACTGTGACTGGCTTTGAGAACTGTCCATTTTTAAAGGTGAGGCTGACTGCTTGGTGGGAAATGGAGTATAGTGAAACAAGAATGGAAACCAGAGGAGTCATGTGAGAGATGATAAGGCTTGGACTTGGATTATAGTAACAGAAGTACGCAGATTTGGATTATATTTTAGAGATAAAACCCAAATTCCTTGCTGTATGGGTGGGAGAAGAGAGGGGTACTCAAGGATATCTGTTATTTTTTATACCTGACAGCTAAGTAAATGGAAGTACCACTAATGACTTGAGCAAGACTGGGACAGTGTGGGTTGAGCAGAGTGTGTGTGTGTGTGTGTGTGTGTGTGTGTGTGTGTGTGTGTGTAAGGGGAGGACTAAATCAAGAGCTCTTTTTGGGCCATGTTAACATTGTGATGACATTGTAACATACAGCCCATCCAACCACCTTATAAGAGGCCTCTGCCAGACCACCTGGGTTCAAATCACTTCCCTACCAGCCGGCTTCAAATCTTTTTCCCTACCAGCTCTGTTCAAATCCATTCCCTACTAGCTGTAGGACCTTCTTTAAGTCACTTACATCGTTTAGCCTCAGTTTCTTTTTCTATAAATGGTGATGATAGTACCTCATTTTAAGGTTGTTGTGAAGAGAAATGAAGACAGCACTTCATATATGGTAAGCACTCAGTAAATGTGAGCTATTATAGTCATCATGATCATCATCATTATTATTATTATCTTAATTATTGTTATCATTAGGATCCAGAGAGGGCAAAAGACCTGCTTTAGTTTTCCTCTCCGCTTTAAAATGCAAGCTTCAACTGCCCACAATTCAGAAATGGTGAGGGACCGGTTTGTATTGAATTTTAGAGCAGTGATAGATTTTTTTCAAAATTCTTTTGAAAAGTTTTTTTCATATTTGTCCAAATTTAAGATGGTGAGAAAAGTGGTAGAGGGAAAAGCAAATAAAGGAAGTTGCTTGGTCTGATCGCCCCATTCATTATCTCTCTCTGGCAGCTCTCTGGGATCTGAGCTCTCACATCTGAAGGCACACATCCCATCTTGGGGGTCACCCCCCACATTTAATTCCTTCTCTATGAAAGAGCACCCTCACCCTATTCCTTCTCATAGCACAAGGATCTCTATTTGTGATCTATTCCAGTTTTTCTAGGATCTTTGTCCCAGATTAGTGTTCATCTTGGAAAACAGATTTTGTGAGTACAGAGGGCTTTTTAGGATGAAGATTTTTTTTCATACCGTTAGTAGCACAGTGGAAAGAGCAGTGAACTCAGACTTCAACTTGGAAATGGATCTACTTTGACCCTGAACTACTAGCTGTGTGTCTTGGGCCAAATCATTATTTCTCTGTAACCCTCAGTTTCCCATCTGTAAAATCCAGTGCCTTTCTGACATTGCTATGCAGATTAATTGTGACATTGGATATGTGGTTGCTTCTGAGTTTATTACATGCTATACAAATGTGTCAGGTATTTTTACTCTGTAAGTACATTTTAAGTATTTAAAATGTTGGTTTTTCTGCAGGAACTTTCCGGTATAAAGGAAATCAAGGAAGAAAATGTTGTGGTGGTACAAGATTCAGATGAAGAATGTCCATCTATGGAAAACAGGTAAGAGGCTAGGGTTGGCGTAAGTAATGAAGACCTTGAACACACTTTTATTAAGTAAAACTAAAACAAGAGAAATAACATCCTCAAATATTTTTCCATCAAAATGAAAACAAACAAGCCATGGAATCCAGAAGAGCAATCTACTAGTCTGGATTCCCTTTCCCAGCTACTATAATTCATATTTTTCTGACTGAATATAAATACAAGTGATTGGCTTTTTATTTGAAAAAGAAAAGTAGTAAATAAAGCAAAGTTAATTGACAGACATTTAATGACTTTCAAATTAAGACAGTACATTTAAATACAGTACTTGATTACTTCTTTTTCCTGAAACACTTTTAAATGATAGAAGGAAAAGTATGCATTGTGGTAACTGGTATTACACAGATGCCCCTCTTTTGTGAATCTAATCTGTTCTTTAACATTTGTTTGTTCACAAATTTTCAGAGAACAGCAGCCAGTATTCCATTATTTTGAGTGGGAAAAATAAAAATGCATTCCTAACCCACAGAAAAATGCCAATTTGTCAAATATCACTAAAACCCGTTTATACACCTGTTTAACAAGCCACTAAGGATTTCAGTAAAATAGAAATTACTTGTAATCCTATCTACTTATTTAATACTTGATGAACTCATTAGTAGGGGTCTGTTTGTACGTAGTAAGCCTTAATACTATCCACTGCTCAGTGTATAGCATTGAGAATGAGTTACATTTTCCTTTCACATCACAGTGTACAGGTACATTTAAATAAGTAACAAAATAATACATTAAAGATGTGAATTACATGCCAGTAATACTGAGCAACATAAAATAAACGAGATAGTTTCTCAAGAGGTTTCTTATGATTGAAGACGTGTTTGTGTGAGGTCTGGTGGTGAGAAGAGGGAGCTGGAGGCTGTGGTCACTGTTACTATTTGGTGGCAGGAAGAGGTAAGGAAGAAAGAGCTAGTGAAGAAATGAGTTAAACAGGAAGTGTCTGAGATACATCCATGTCTGTATCTAAGGAACAGAGGAGAATCTCCCCTTCCTAGCAGGAGAGTCCAGAGGTGTTTGGCTGTGAACCATGGTCTGAAGCTACACACAGGGCAATGGGATGAAAAGCAGAGCTCATAGTGGCAGTCTGTTTGCATTCCCTTTGCTTGGTATTCTACAACTCTCACTAACAGAAGACTGCATTTATGTGTTCAGTGTGACAGGTCTGCTCATGCCATGATCACACTCACTTGCACCAGCAAGATTTTTTTTTTTACAAGAATCTCAAATTTCTTGTAAATATTCAGCATTGTATTTGTGGTTCATAGGAGTTGGGGACACGTGCATGGCCTGGCTTAAGACTAATAGCCATTCAACTCTCTAAATGTGCTTTATCACTCCCAGCTTTTCTTGTAGAGCTTGTGCTTATTTAGACCTCTTTAGGCTTGCTCATTTCCATCATTCATTTCTCTGCTTTGTTAGAAGACCTTTTCCTGATTATGTGGAGAAGAAAATATGAAGCATACCATGTTTAAATGACTCTATTAGTAAACTCTATTAGGAGAATATCTGAGATATAATAGCAGCAAACCACATCCTATTGGCGAGTAGCCCATGACTTAAACATAGTCTCTCTCTCTCTTTTTTGTTTTGACTTAAACATATTCTTGAATGCAACCTAAACAGATTTATTTAGTAGGTTTGGGTAGTGAATTTTGTGTATATTAGCAGATAATTATAGCAGATACTCAGATCATGAGAGTTCTGAGAGTGAGGGTATCTGTGTTTTATTTTTAAGTAGAGCTTAATTAGATGAAAAATATTTTGATGCAGAAATGAGCCAACTACTACATCTATGCCACTGATTTTCACAGAATATAAAAAAGTGTTTTCTTACGGCTTAAAATCATATTCTTTCATATATTGTAAGAAGTTACCACTCTAGTGTAGATGAATGCAGTATAGTTTTATACATTCTATACTTTCATAAAATATTGCTAAAGTTCTTTCAAAAATTAGGCAATGGCTTGTTTATCATATAGGCAGTAAGATGGAAAAATGGCACTTAGGAAAGAACTGATGAATTTGATGGAGACGATTCTGTTAATTCCAGCCCCCATCCTCCATCTCTCTCCCCTCTCTTCTAACACCACAGCCACTGCTCTGGCTCCAACCACTTCAGCTCTCACGTGATGGATTGTTGGTGGATGTGGTTCATCCACTAGCCTGAGGTCTATCAGGGAGGGCCTGTCAGTCTCATCTCTGTCCAGCACAGAGCCTGACATTGAATAGGTAGAAACAAACATTTGACTGATTGATCCTATTAAAATGGTAGTCCATTCCATGCCATGAGACCTCTCAAACATAATGCAGCATTGTTATAAATAAGTATAAATGTGTATTTCCTTATTTTGTCATAGATTTCTTCCTTGTCCTCAGGATATTTTTCAAATAAAAAGAAGGAGAAGAGATTGTGGCACGTCAGGGTGGTAGTTTGCAGGCACCCTGAGCACTCATTGATAACCTGGCTTCCATTTTATAGTTCGAGGGATGGTTAGAAAATTAATCAGGCACAAGGGTCATAGGGACCTAGAGCTCCTAAAATGCTTGTGGAACTTTTCTTGGTAATTCTACATATTCTTTGAAAGCTAAGAAGCATCCTGCTAAGAGGCTTGAAAGTTTTGTGTATGCTCATGAAAGAAACACAAAGAGGGGAATTTGAAATGTTTAGAAGAAAGGGTCTGTTTCCATGTAGGATGTTTCAGATTTGAAGCTAAAGAGCCTTTCATTTCAGGAAAGGGACTCAATGGCTGGGTTATTTTCCATCAAAGCTACTGATGCACTGGGGTAGAAGGTCTTGCTTACTTGGACCATTGAAGATAAAAAGAAGTAAAGGATATTTGAGAGTCGGCAACGGGCAGGCAAAGCCCTCTCCTATATTACTACTGCTAGAGTCAGAAGGAGGCACCTAGCTACCCTTTTAGTTTGGCTAGTTGTATGTAGAGGCCCACATTCCTGTAGTAGTATCATCTTAATATAGATCCATCTGCATTTTATCCTTCATGATGTGATTTCATGTTTATTAACCTAGTTACTCCCCACAAATCTATAAGGTAGATTTACAGATGAGAAAGTGCAGTTGCAGAGGATGTATGATTTGTCCAAACTCACACAGTGGTTAAGCAGTAGAGCTGGAATTGAGACCCACATTCTCCTGGGCTTGTTCCTGTCAGGACAACAGTTTCAGGAGCTGTGGCTGGCATGGGATTCCAAGAAGAAAATTCAAGAAGTCTTTGGGAAGTATTTGCTTGGGGACGTTACTGAAACAATTTTTTTTCTTTAATTTCACCTTAAATTTAGCAGGAGAGACGAATTAGTAGGGGAGGAGCCTATACCTATTTGCTATAATAGTTTTTATGACGATAGTATCTTTTCAACGGTAGAGAAGAGAACACTGGAAAATCAAATGACAAGTATTTCCAAGGGTTCTAGTAGCTCTTACCTTTACTTGCAGTCTTTGAAAACTCTCCTACAGGAATTGGTCCTGGGGAGACTCTACCTGTAAGCAACTGCACCAAAAAGAACAGACCTGCTGCCTACTTCCCCTTTCAATGCATTTCAGTGAAGAGTGACCTTATGCAAAGGTGTAAGGAGAATTTTGCAAAGATGTGCGATGGTCCTAATTAGTGAGGTTTTGTTGTATGGAGGCTTTGTCCTATACTGCAATGACTTCATTCCTTATGTCCACCTCATCTTGAGCAGGCGAAGGACCCTATACATCATTGGATAACATGCTATTTGGTTGGGTTTCTCTACCGCTAGGTATCTAACTTTCCCAGTCTCATAACCACCACCCCCGCACCCCGCACGCCCCGTCCCAGTGAAACTTATTCCTACAGCAGATATTTAGCACGTACTCTGTGGGAGGTTCTGTTCTAGGCTCTGAGGATACAGCAATGAACAAAAATCTTTATCTTCCTGGAGTTTATCTTCTAATGGAGGAGAAAGATAATAAATCAATAGACCAGAGTAGGTTAGATGGTGAAGAGGGCCAAGGGAAAACATTGAGCAATGGAGAGGGAAAGGGGGTGTTGTGGGGCAGGTTACATTTTATTAGGTTTTGCCATATACAGTTGACGTTTTTATAGGTTGGAAGATGGTGCCATATGGGCAATTCCCAATGGTTTATGGTAATAGAGTAGCCAGCTAAGGCCTCAAAAAGAAGGTGACTTTCTAGTTAACACCTGAAAGGAGTGTTAACACCTGAAAGCAAGCCATGTGGATTTGGGAGGAAGGATTCCAGACAAAAGGAAGAGCAGATGCAAAGTCCCTGAGGTAGGAACATATTGGGTGTGCTTGAGAAGCCATTATGGTTGGAGCAGAGTCAGCAGGGAACACCTAGTAGGAAAGGAGGGCAGAAAGGAACCAAGGATCAGAACACACAGAACTTGGAGAGGACTACAGCCAAGAAGATGTGAGCAGCTGTGGGACCATGTCAGCCGGCCCCTGCCCCTGTGGAATAGGCAGGAGATAGCCATGCTAGAAGCATTCACCATTATTTCTTCCTGCTTCCCACTGTCACATGAAGCCCCAGACAAGGCTCTCTGCTCTACTTCTGCAGATAACTTGGCTGATTTTCACTTCACATTGCCTCCTGTCACTTTTGCAGATACTGTGGAGGTCTTGTGGTATAGTTATGGCAAAACAACAAAAACAAAAAATCCACAAAGCAAAAAACCCACATAAGATTGGGATATTTTAAACTATAATACAATATTTGGGTTTTATTTCTCAACTTGGCCATTTACAGGTTGTGTGATCTTGGAGAATCCTCATTAAGTCTCATGTTTTTTATCTCTAAATAGTGAGGATAATTACTGCAGAATGTGTATGACAATCAAATAAGGGAATGAAATCTATCTGCTTTGATGAATAAATGAGATCTATATGCTTTGTAAAATACTATACAAAGTCAAGTTATTATCCATTAGGAAATACTTCCAAATATAGACTAATTACAATTTAGCACTACACTAAATCCTCACTGAGCTATATAGACTTACTGAGTGCAAAGGGCTACGTGTGAATGTGGCTTATGCACAAATGATCTGAAGTCTGTGTCTGGTGATGTCTGGTGCGTTCTTCAGTACTCTTATTCTTTTTTTCTTTTTTTTTTTTTTAAGGAGGGTGCAGCTCACACTGGCCCATGTGGGGATCCGACCGGCAACCTTGGTGTTATTAGCACCACGCTCTAACCGACTGAGCTAACTGGCCACCCCCTTTTATTATTTCTTAGTATTTATTTTTTAGTTGTTTAAAGCCAGCACATTTTAAACCTCCATCCTTATGAGATGGTTCTATATCCATTAATACCCAGATTGTTCCAGGAAAAGTCTGTGTCTCCTTGCTGAGCAGAGGAGGTGTGGTCAAATCTGAATATGAAGGAATTCCCATCTTGGAAGCCAAATCTAGTGGATGATTCAGTGCTCTCACACCCATCTGAGAGATACTTACATGCTGACACCTGGCACTAACAGATAAGGAAAGGAGTTGGGACTTTTCAGCAGCCTGGCATCAAAGATAATAACCCATGAGCCCATTCCCATGCAGCTGTGCTTGTTAGATTTGGAGCCAGCCTCTTGGTTTCCATTATCTGGTCCTGTTGGTATGTACAGGGCCTGGTGCTTGAAAAGGGCAGACGTAGAAAACGAAGACAGAATAAGGGATAGCAGTCTCAGGGCTTTGGGTTTTATATTTCATTGTGTTTATATGACCTCTAGCCAACCCATATTCCATCTTCAGTTACATTACAAATTATTTTGATCATCTAAAAGCATAAAATCATTAGACTGTCTTATTAGATTTACAATTGATAAGAGCAATTTCATTGTTAATATTTTTTGAAAAATTCTAAGTAAGAGTTTGTACTCAAAACTCATTGAAGCAACCCTGAAATCACTGAGGGTTTAGACGCTAATAAAAAGAAGTCTAATAAATATCAAAGTTTGGAAACATCTGGGACGAATTATCTGAGGATTAGTCTATTTATGAAAAGTAGTTTTGGATAAATATACTGGCAGCTGCTTGTTCTACTCAGACAATTAACAGTGAAATATTTTTTTTCCTCATGGTTTTCATTTGTCATCCTGTAATGAAAATGCCAGGCTTTGTATTAGGCATCCAAAGAAGTAGGACAGGATCTAGCCCTCTTTTGACTTAATGCTTTTTGCTTTACCCATTTTTATCCCAGGATATTCTTTTGCTACAGCTTCATTAATTTTTTTTAACTTTTTATTTGAATATTGGCAGGAACTACCACATGTAGCCTTCATTTCTCATACTCACAACTTTTAACAGTTCCCCCCATTTGCTTTATCATTATTCTCTCCTTCTTTCCCTCCTCCATCCCACTTCTTTTCTCCTCTCCTCTCCTTCTCTCTTCTGCTTTTCCTTCTTCATTATTTATTTATTGATCAGATCACACTGTGAGGTTACTTTGCATAGAACCAGTTTTTCATCTACAATCCATTCATTGGCCATTCAGTCAAATAGTCTACTGGCAAGTTGGCTTTTGGTAAGTTTGATGTTAATAAATTGACTTGGTGAATTGGCCTGCTTCCATCCTAAAAAGCAGAATCTTTCCAAAAATGAAGCTAAGAAAGAGCCAGTAAAGGGATAAGTTTACATTCTCTCTGTCAAGAATGGAGAGCATAGTAATATGTACGAACTATTTGATAGAGTTGGCAATATGTCATACTCATTTGCAGTTCATTCTGTGTAGGCTGTTCATAGGTTAGCTTGTGGTATGACTATAAAGGAGTGAAACTGATTTTAACATGTTAAAAAACAAACTTCAACCCAGTAAATTTGAAGATCTAATTGGCTTTAATTAAGTAATTCATGAATCAGGCAGCATCCCATTTAGCAACTAGAGGGGTACTGGGAGAGGTTGTACAAAATGGAAGGATTTTTATAGGGAGAAGGGTGGAGCAAGGGAACTATTAACAAAAGAAAAGGAATAGTTTTGGGCCCTGGACACCTTTTCTCTGAGGCAAGAGAATGCAGGTTGCCTCTTCTTTCTATGGGGGATGGAGAGGAGCCTGTGACAGATTACCCTACTGGTATTTGAACAGAAACTTCCATACTGGTTGATGAAGGCTATGTTTCTGTGAGAGGTTGAAACTGCAATTAGATCAGGCATTAAATCTGCGTTTTGTATCATGGGCTTTTAGCATGAGTGACATCATTTTGGGCCTGTGTTTTTTCTTTAACCAGAAGGATCAGTTTGTAGATTCAGGAGGTATTTACAAGTGTGCACTGTATACTGAACCCTGTAGCCATCCAACACCCCTCCCGCATTTTAACACTGGAGAGTCTGCTGCTTGGCTCTGAAGGAATAGAGAAATGATAGTGCATGCAGAACTCATCTTGGAGGAACACATTTTATAGGAGAGGGAATTAAAATCACAAAAGAACCATTTAAAAGCAAATCACAGTATCATACATTTAAGTGGAGCAGATACTTAGAGGAATGGAGCCATCAAAGGGAGAATGGTTAATGAGGGCACTTGAGATGATCACATTGGACTGTACAGATTACAAAGCACTTTTTCCAAACATTATTTTCTCTTGACAAGAACCTACAAGGTATGTATTATTAGTCTCACTTTAAACACTGGGAAATTGGGATTCAGGGAAGCTAAGAGACTTGCTCTATGTCTCGCAGCTAGGAAGTGTCAGAGTTGAGGTTTGAGCCCAAAGCTGCATGACCCCAAATTCTGTCCACCTTTCATGGCAGCTCTGTAATGCTGGACATGGTGGAGGCTGGGGAGAGTAGGCTGTTTTAAGCGTGATCCCTAGGGGACCACTTAAGAACATAGTGAGTCTTGGGGGGAGGTAGGTTCTGGAGACGCTAGTACTAACCCAGTTGTCAGGGATGGCTGAGATGCAGTTGGTCCTGCAGGAAAAGAGGATGCCTGCGGCTTCACCCAAGATTTTATGTTTCAGACAGGGTAGTAGTGGGTTTCCTCTGTGAACCTGCACACTGGCTTTGGCTAGTGTAATCTTAAAAATTAGCACCTTAAACTTTGGTCACAACCTGCAACCAAGAAGGGAAATCTGGGTTTCCTTTCTTCCATCACTTTAGATTAGATCATCTCAGCTGTAAATTAAACAAGGAGAGACATTTAAGATTATATTTGTACTGTCATCAGTTTCCTGACCCTCTGCCACAACTTCAAAAAACAACTTAATTTGTATTGCATTGGCATATGAAAGGACAGCATTCATCGGATATCTTTTTCATAGTTACAGTTTCATTTATATAGCAAGTAGAAGTACATGGGTTTTTTTCGTCCAAGAACAACCTTCCATTAAATTAATTCAGCTGTGTTGAGTATTTTACCAATGAATATCAAATCTTGGGAAAAGATTTAAAATGGAGAGAGAGTACAAAACATGAAGGGCCTAATTAAAGAGTAACACTTTGAAATTTTACATAAAGAGACTGAAGTACTTTTCTTTGTAAAATCAGAAGGTGTTCTTTTCATGTAAATATAACTAGCAAAAAGTTCTTTGATCATGTTCTTTCTTGAAAATTAACTGAAGCTATTTGGAAAAAAGAAAGTTCTGTTTGTATCTGTTCTTGACAAAAGGCCAGCAATGAATGCAACTGTAAACCCTTTGTTACGCGTCGTATCTTGAGCCTGAATTTATTATTTACATGCATAGACGAGTTACGTATGAAATACTCCTTAAGCTTTTGAATTACAATGTATGTACTTGTTTGTTACTTGTACATTCTGATTATAAGTCAAATATCTCCCATCTATATTGACTTATATAGAGAAGCATCAAATACAAATTTACAGAAGAATTTGGAAAACTTTTCTCTCTTTTATTTTACATTCTTGATAGCCAAGCCAGTGGACTTAAAGCATAACATAGATGTTTCGCAGTGTTCTACTGTCAAAGTCTGTGTCTTGTCCAGTACAACTCACTGTGTCTCTTGATACAACACTGTCAAATAGAAACTTCTATGACATGACAACTTCTATGACCTTTAATTTACTCTAAAACAGTAGTCACTAGCCACATGTAACTACTGAACACTTGAAATGTGGCTGCTGTAATTGAAGAACTAAATTTTAAATTTTAATTTGGCCACATATGGTTAATGGCTACCGTACTGGACATTCATTCACTTGCTGCACAGGTATAGATATTTACTATTTAGAAGCCCACATGAGGTCATTTAATTGCTTTTAAAAAACAGATAGAAGCCTCAGCTTATCGTTGAAAACAGTTGTGTCAAGTCAAGAACTGAGGTAAGGGGTGTGCAAATAGTTTAATTGAATTGACTTGTAAGTTTGTTTATTCCTTTAGTCACTCAGCAAATATTCACGAAGCACCTCGTAAGTGTTCATTGTGCGAGGTGCTGGGGATACAGGAGGTTCAAAGCATGTGCACTGCCTTCAAGAAATTCACCAGGTAGAAAAGGTGGACAAAATGTAGTAACAGACTTTCATACAGAACAGAAGAGACTTGAATGAGGGAAGAGTCAAAGATGACATGCAGGTTTCAGCCCGGAGTGACTGAGAGGAGGGTTGCACTATTCATCAATATATGAGACACTGGAGGAGGAAGAGGAAGAAGAGGAGGAGGAGTTAATTGGACCATGTTGAATTGAGGTATCTGTTAGACATCCAGACAACATGTCCTATAGGCAGTTGGGTATATGAGTCTGGCTCAGGGAGAGATTTGAAATGTATGAAGGTGGGAGAAAGTAAGGTGGGGATTGGGTTATAAAATAGTTAACAAGATTATCTGCTCTCTTGAGGGTGGTTATAGCTTCTGAGGGGTCTGAAAAATACGCATTTCAAAGGTGTGTTAACTTAGATTCACAAAAACAATAGACAGGACTTGCTTAAGGCAAAGATAAGTCTTTTAGTAAAGAAGTTATAGGCCTGGGATGTGACTGTCCACCATAACCTGCCCAGTTAGGAAATTATGATCAGATCACCCTGTGAGGTTCCTGTCAGTTAGACTTTTTGCAGCACCCCCTTTTCGTTCACAATGGTCTACAAGAGACATTATATAAAGAAAGAACAAAAAGTGAAGAGCAACCTTGAAGAAGTATCAACACTAAGTAAGAAAATATTCTCTTAGACTAAACTGGCTTATAAATTTAATCAAAGACTGAAAAAAATAAAATATAGATGATAATCTTTTAGGAATTTTATTTTTAAATGATGATGGGGCAAATTTATAAGTAACTCTTCTTATGTCTAAGTTACTTGGTGTTGAAAGTCAAACCAGTAAGAAATATATATTAGCCATTTTATAGCACCATTACACACACCAATTACTGAATTAACTCATTACTTAGTTGTTTTATGCTATTTAAATTAATACTTCCTGAATGTATATTTTGGTATTCAAAATATAGTTTTTGAAACTCTTCTTAATTTTCTACCATTATAAAGATGATATAAGTAAAATGGATTTTTTTCAGGGGGTCCTGTGAAATACAGAATGGAAAATTTCTCTTCATTGGATCTGTATTCCCTTTTGGAAACCATGCAGAATAATCCAGTTATTGTTATTTTTGTATCTTCTGAATGAATTGGGTTTCACAAATATCATTTTGTCACTGTTGCTACAGTGATGCCTTACTTTTTGTCATATCTGTTATGAGACTCCAGTTTCTCACTTTGTGGAGTGATAGAGATGTGGGGGAGGAGAAAATTTCCCCTTTTCCATCATAGTTATTCTGGCTAGTCAAGTAATTTAAAAGACATAAGACAGGTTAACAGGAGAAAATGACCACATTTAAATGTGTATGTACCTATGGGGGGGGGTCCATAAGAACGGGGCCTGAGGATGTATCATGCAGTTGAGGCTTACAAGCCTTCTTGAGCTAAGGAGAAAGGGGGTAGTGGTTTGGGGTTTCAAAGGGGAGGAAGGCAATTCACATGGAGATGAAAAAGCAAATGTTTGGTAAACAAATGTTTACTGGGCTGTCTTTAACAATGGGGCACAGAGAGGACTTTGATCAAATAGGCTTGTTAGGTTCCTCCCTGTCTGTCACACCTAGTCCATATAAAACTATAGTTATCTATGATAATAGCTCCCTTCCTGGAGCAGGTCTTCTGTCTAAATTCTTTTGGGCAATTAGAGGGAAGGTCAAAGATTCTTCCTGAATCTTTTCTTTCCTGAAAAACAGCCAGCTTAAAATAATATCCCAAAGAGGCATAGTTTTGGGTGGCAGACTCTGCTCCCCTTCAGGGGTTTTTCACTCTTTGGCCTGCAAAAGAAAAAACTGAACACAAAATACATTGTCATAATTGTCAGTTATGAAATTTTAAGGTTTGAAAAGTAATTTCAGTATTAAAAACAAGGTTCTCATTCATATTCTCTCTCTTTTGCTTTCTGTCTATTTGGTGAAAAGTAAGCTAGTATTTAGAATGGAGTGTGTCATGAAGCTGCATTCTCACCTTGGGCATCAAAATTATATAATTTTGATAGAAATAAATTGTTAATGAGCCAGAGAATGGAGAGTTTCTCTAATTACAGGAAACAAAATTAAATTTGGCCTGAAGGTATTTTTTTGTAATTGCAGTTGGTTTAAAAATTAAGAACGTTCACTGATACACCTCGGTTTTTTTTTAAGTTTGCTTTGCTCATCAATGTCAAAAGAGACATTGAGACCGCAGCAAACTTCATTCAAAGGAAGGTCCAGATGGTTTATTTTATAGATATGGCGCAGAACAACTTTCTCTGTAGGAAACACAACACCTCAAAGATTGATGATGTTATGTATTAAGAAAAATAAAATATTTTTCTAATTTGAACCTTATTTTACTGTAATTATAGAAAATTTTGATTTAAATGGCAAGTGAAATGTGCTTACCATCTCTCTTTTTACCAATTTACAGAAGTGCTCAAGGCCAAAGGAGTTCTAGGACTCGACCCCTGTTTGTTGAATGTCCTGCTGCCTCAAACGTATGTACATTGACAACCAGAAACTAAAAGCTTTTATCCCCATAATGTTGATTCTTTAGTTAATGTGTGTTGCCAATGTGGGGGAGGAAAATAATTTTTCCTTTATACTTCTAGGTTCTTGGCTGAGGTGCCCCTATACTAAAAAGATTCACAGGCTTAAAAATGCACAAGAGTTTAATAACATGGATGCCTCCTATATACATGGGAGAGACCCAAGAAATCTGAGAAATTCCTTGAAATGGCCCAAGCCACCACATTAAATATCATCTTCAGCTAAAGACAGAAGATGTTGAGCGGAGAGGGACTGGGAGGAGGCCAGTTATGGGAGGTTACCAGGCAAAGTACAGTGAACAAGGGTAAAGTGGTTACAAATATTTCATTCCTTGCCTTTGGCATTGATAAGTCTCTAGAGATGTGGCCATCCTCCTCTTCCTGGTACAAAGCAGGAGACGCCCTTACAAATAGAGGTTTCCCTTATAAATAGAAATGTTTCTTACCAAATGGTAACTTCTACTCAGTTTTCAGAGTTTTACCTGTGTCTGCTGTTGCTTAAAAATAACCAACTTGAAATAATCAATATGCCAAAGAAGCATATTTTGGGGTGACAAATACTGCTTCTCTTCACCAACATAGAAAGGTTATAATTTCAAAAAATATCCCATATGGGCATGGCACAATTGTTACACAATTGCCATTTTGTAGCTATTTCTTATTGGGAGCCAGTAACAGCCATGCTTGGAATGGTCCCTATACTAGCTTTAAAGACAATTAAGCTAAACTCTATGCCAGACATTGTTCAAGGTCTTTTTGACTTGTGAGTACATTTCAAGATAAAGTTTACTGACCTGCCTGCCGTATTAGGCTATGTGAATAGACTCATGAGACTGCATCATGCCATCATGAGCAGAGCCCAGTCCCTAATTAACCTAGATTGTCCCCCTTCCTCTTCCTAAGCCATTGAATGTATAATTCATTTATCCATTCACCAGACATTACTAGGAAGAATGCTATAGGGATACACATTAATGGAAAAATGAACCCTGGGTTTTTCCTCAATGATCTGAATCTAGTCTGAGAGATAAGATCAAACTGCAAGAAAAAAGGTATGGAAGAACAGAAAAAAACATCCCAGAAAGTCTTCCCAATGGATGGATGGTCTTTCATCTTACCCGCCACTCCATGGGTATGTAAGACAGCTGCATGTAAGACAGCGGCTAGGCTGGATCACTGCAGTGGTGACAGTACTGCAGAGGGAAAAGATGGCCTAGACATAAGAAGATAAGGGTTTGATTCCTGATTCTGCCAATTTTATGATCTGGGGATAGTTATTTTACCACAGAGAGACTCCGTTTCGTAATCTGTAAAATGGAAGTAATAATAATCTCTGCTAGGCTACCGCATATGGATGTAATAATGCTCAAAAGAAACCTCATTTATTAGTACATTGTCTATATTCCTGCAATAAAATGAAGCTTCTGTGAGAGCGGGGACTGTCTTGCTCATCAGCATATCCCAAATATCTTGAACAAGGCTTGCTACACGCAATAGGTGCTAATAAATTTAGATGCACAAATGAATATTAACTATCCTGCCCAAAACAGCCAAAAATGAAACACAAAATAAATGAAATAATAGTTTTCAAAATCATGGGCAGCAGGCAACAAAGGACAGAGACTCTTAATAGATGGGGAATGAATGAGGTGAGCCCTACAATTGCCACAGCTTGCTCCCTAATGAGTTTCCAGGCCACATGGTTAAGAGAGACAACACACAGGGATCCCAGTGGACTCTCTGAGTTGAGATTGAGGTGAGAGTATAGGGGGTCTAAGGTTGTTAGCAGAGCATCAGAGAAGAGAAGGCTGGATGGAGAGAGGATGCCAAGGATCAGTGAGAGGAAAGAACCATCCCGAAGGATTAGAGGTTACAGTGCCAGCATTCATACAAGGCTGGCAATAGTTCCTGTTTCTATCAGTCACACTGAAAATCCTCATAATACACAGGACATGAAGTATAAGGGTACACAGAAAGGTCTTGCCTTTGTTGTGGAGAAAAGTTAGCCCTAGGGGAACCAGTGCTCTGGTTCTATCAAATCATTAAGGCAAGACCAAAAAGGATCAAACGTTTCCAAGCAGTTTCACTACATTCCAGAACAAAGATGAAGCATGTTTATAGGAATGCAAAAACATCCACTACCCTAGAAGGTAAAAATGAACAATATTTGGCATTCAGCCAAAGATTACTAGGCATTCCAAGCAGTGATATATGATCCTTATTTAAGAGAAAAACCAATCAGTAGAAACCCACTCAGAACAAACACAGATTTTAGAATTAGTGGACAAGGATATTAAAAACAAATGTATTACATATGTTAAAAAACCTTAAATAGAAACATGGAAGATGGGGAAAAAAATCTCAAGTCAGAATTTGAGTAATGAAGACAACAATGGCTGGGATTGATGGCAGATTAAACACTGTAGACTTAGTAGATTAGTAGATTTAAACACAAAGCAATAGAAATTCTCCGAAATTAAACACAAGGAGAAAAAACTTTAACAGGAACGAGAAAAATGAAAAGAACATCAATTAGCTGTTAGAAACTTTAAGTGGACAAATACCGAGGGTGTCAAAAAAAATGTATACACATTTTAAGAAAGGAAAAATCTGTATTAATTGTAATACTCAATATGTACCTATAACAAAAGATGAATACAATTCATGTTTGACTTCTGCAGTTACAAGAGGTGCTCAAAGTGGTTACCATCAGCGTCCAGACACTTCTGATTATGGCAAACTACTGTTTGAGCATAGGTAACATCGCTTAAAATGTGTACACATTTTTGGCACCCCCGGTATACGTATAAATGAAATCTCCAAAGGGTAGACGGGTGTACACAAAATAATTGCTTGAAGTAATAATGGCCAGAAGTTTTCCGCATTTGGTGAATGCTGTAATATAAAGATCCAAGGATCTCAACTAAACCTAAGCAAAAGAAACATGATGAAACCCACACGATGCACACACTGGCCCCTGCCAGGGGTCATCATATTTTGACCTGTCATTTGTTACTACAGACAAGCCTGTAGTCAAAGAAGCATGTTCTATTGAAAACAACTGTTAATTGGCAAGGAATTGAAAATAAGGTGATGTATTCAGGACAAAGTTCCTTCCACAAAACCACCACCTCATTTGGACATCAATGGCAATCCAAACCAATTTTTTCCAAATTGACTGTCCCAAATACTTTAATGATGAATATAGGTGACTCGTGTTACCAGCTACTAACATTCTGTCATCTAAGCCTAGAGATCTGTTGCTCCTGAACCGTGTTGCACTGAACAGGCATTTTGGTAGAACTGGAACTTGCATATTTTCAGGTTGCTTTTTCACCAAAATCCGTTGTGTCTGGAGGTCACAGGCAAGTCTTCAGAAGTAGTTGGCTTTGAGCATGTACCAGGGAGCTGGGTGGGGTAGCAGAGCCATAGTACCCATCAGACTCAGAAGCGCTCTGCCCAAGCTGATGATGTGTTAATAGGGAGGACAGGACAAATCTAATTTAGGAAATGATCACAAAGATATCTACTGTTGGTTTTACAACCACTATGTGGTAGCCACTTAATCAACAGGTACTTAGGAAGTATCTAAAAAGTGGTTGTCACGCGGGGTGTCCGGCGGGGTCTCTGGTCCCGCTCCCCACACAAGAACGCAGGATATGGCTAGGCCAAAAAGGAACACCCACGGAGCCATAGGTAGGGGAGTCATACCACTATGGTCTCACTGGCGGCTGGGTTGGAGACACAGGAACCAGGAGCCACACAATTCTCAACCCTCACTGTGCCGCTTGCAGACTCAGCCACCATCTTCTTGCTAGCCCCCATTTTTTCTGCTAGCCTAGCCACAGCAGTTATATTCGTGGCCAATGGCTCACTGGTTACAGCTGACGGCCAACTAGCCACAGCTGCTGGCCATTTGATCACAGTCGACGGCCATTTACTACCTGAGCCAGCACCTTTCTTTGTGAGGCCAAGAGCCTGGAAACTGCTTTTTGGGGCTCTGTCCCCACAGTGGTCTAAGAAGGTCAGCCCTGACACAGACTAGGGGTGGGGAGTGAGATGGTACTCATGGTAAAGTGATAACAATACTAATAACTAAAGTTTATTGAGACTTAAGTATCAAGGATTGGGCTGCTTGGCCTTCACAGCAACTCTATGGGGCATTATCATTCTAGTTTTACAGGTAGTAAATCTTGGGTTCTTGCTATTGAATAACTTGTCCAAAGTCACACAAAGTGGCAGTGTCAGGATTCAAACCCAGGCCTGCCTGGTCCCAATAGCTGTCTATGTTTCTTACCACACAATGAGGCATCTACTTTCAAAGCTCTATTTTTTCACATTGTCCTATTCTGTTATGACTTCCGTTTCTTTATATTTTTGAACATTTCGAATGTATTTATTTTAAAGGCCTTTTCAGATTCATTCATTGATTGATTCATTGAACAAATATTTACTTAACACCTACTTTATACCAGATACCGTTTTAGGTGTAGGAAGTGGATACATCAGGTAAAAAAAAAAAAAAAAAAAAAAAAAAAAAAAAACCTGAAAATTTCCTTCTCTACAGGAGCTTACATTCTGGCAGGAGAAGATAGATGATAAACCAGATAAGTACATTAAACAAATAAATCACGTAGTAGAAGGTGAGAAGAGCTATTGAAAAGAAGTAGAGAAGGATGAGAAGGATTGGGAATATAGCAGGTGGGGGGAGTACAGTATTAAATATGAGAAAAGATTGAAGAAAGTGAGAAAGGTAGCCATGGAGACATCTGGGGGAAGATTCAAGAAGTGAAAGTGTGCCTAGTGTTTAGAGGAGTGTTAGCAAAAATTCAATTGGGGAAATTTGATGATCTAATTGGTTTTCTTGAGCGATTCGTGAATCAGGCGGTATCCCATCTGGCATGTAGAGAGAAGCTCCTGAAGAGTTGTACAAAATGGAAGGGCTTTATAGGCAGAAAGAGGGTGGAGCAAGGAAGTCATTAGCCAAAGAGAAGAAAGGATTGTTTCAGGCCAGGTCATCATCTTTCTGGGGGAAGGGAATGGCAGGGGTTTCATCATGCAGATGACCTCACTAGTTCTAATCAGGAAGTTTCAGATTGACTGTTTAAAGGTCACATTGCTGGGAGAGGTTGACGTTGCAATTACATGGGGGGCAAATGACTCCATCTTGGGCCTGTTATTTCTTTTTTTTTTTTTTTTAACAAGATGTTGACCCAAGAAATGAGCAAACCTGTAGAGAATTTTTTTAAGCGTTCATTTGAGCCGAACTGACATACGCTGGGGAGCAAGATCTCAAACGCTCTGGAGAATAATAGTTTTGCAGCTTCTTTTATGCATTTGAAATTAAGGAAGGAAATAGGGAAGATTACATGAGAGTGGGAGAAAGCAAGGCCAGGATTAGATTACAAGCTAGTTAAGATGATGTGTTCTTATCTTTTAAAAAGAGGGGTCTGAAAGGGGGCATTTCAAAAGTGTCCTAACTTAGATGCACAGAACCAATGGACAGGGCTACTTCAGGCAAAGATAAGCCTTTCTGAAAAGAATTTATAGGCCTGGGGCCGGACTACCCACCATGACCTGCCCAGTTAGGAATTTGTGATCAGATCACCCGGTGAGGTTACTTTCCACAGGACCCCTTATTTTTTCATCCATAGTTCCCCGTTTTGGTCACAAATCAATCTGAACGATGCGTTGATGAACAACCTTTTGGTCAGATAGTGTGGTCTTCTCACAGCACTAGGATGGCTCATTCATGGGAAATCTCAGTATTGACATCATCTTGCTGACCACTGGGGATGGGGCAATACCATTAACTATGGAATGTGAGCTGAGGCTGAGTTTTTCCCAAAAGGGAAGGGCAGGTAAATGGAAAGCAACCAGGTCGTCGTGCTTTCATTGTACAAAAAATACTCTGGATTTCTATCCTGTGAACTCTCATGATCCAAGTTTTGCCTTCTGTCTCATTGTTTTTGTATTTGGCATCTAGTATAACGTTTACATAAGCCATGAAAAGATTATTAACAGTTATACATGTAAACAGTTGGGCTATATAGAAAAACCCAAAGAACAAGTGTAACTATCATTATGACTAATATCATTGACAGGTAAAGACAATCAAGCAGAATGGATTCTGAGTTCAGCATCAATTCATAGCTATACAGGCATTTTCGATGTCTTGGGATAGCTATCTACCTCTGATGTCGGCAGCTTCTCAATCTCAATTAGTCTTTGATGTCCTGTTGTAGGTGGAGGCAAGTGTCAGAGACAAGGGTAGATGTCCATTTGTGAATAGGTGCCTGACAAGGTCTCTACCAGTGAGGTTGGAGAGTCTTTTGTTTGATGTTCTTTCCAATAAACAAAATCTAAAGTCTTTATCTCCTGGGAGTTCATTGTGAAAGGAGGTGGTTACCTATTTGGCATTTTCTTGAAGTGACTTTATCAAACCACAGCAATAGTGTAAGGTGTCTCCTTTTAATAACGTCAGCTCATAAATTTCTTCATCTAATTTAAGCGCAGCTTAAATGCTCTATGATACATGAAGGAATGTAAAAACTGAAAAATTGGGTATACTACGGAGCAGGGAAGAACCACGTGGCCATCTTGGGTTTCCCCTAGCTCTGACTGACTCATTTAATTTATAACCATTGTTTACCATACAATATATCTTAGAAGTTTTTTTTAGTCACTTATTTTTATAATGTTCCCCATGCAATTTATCATGAAAGACAAATCTTTTGAGATGTTATTCTGGAACACCACAAAGGTATTCCTACATCTATTAAGGTTTTTGACCCTTAAAACTTTAATTTCTAATGAAAACCAAGAAATAAGCAATTAGCATTCTTTAGCTTGGCAGAATCATAAAGATATTTATAACCTCTAGAAACATATTTCATAGACATGGACTTATTTTTATAAAACCCAGGTAAAATAAAGATATGTCCGTTTTATTTAAATCAACAAACTTAAGCTAGCTTTTGTTTACTAAGGATTAAGCTTAAGTCACATGAACTTGAAAAGCATGTTAGTTTCTGTATTTTTGAAAATTTAGAATACCCAATCTATACAAGTGCTTGCCTTTAAATTAATTTTAATAATACTATCCAAAGGTAGAAAATTATCTCACATTTACAACATACATATATAGACACACATAGACACAAACAGAGACCTTTTAGCCAGGAGAACAACTCACCAGTTTGTAAAAGAAAGGTTGGATCTAAATTGTGTTTTGCAGGTATTTTCAACTTGTATCTGTCCTTGACCATTCAAGTTCCAAATGACCTTCTTTCTCCTTTATAAAATAAGGACAGCCAATTTTAATACCTCAAAGAATTGGGTTGACACCTAAACGACATATTAGGTTGATCCATTTATCTAAATCCTTTTACATAGCTTCATTTTAGCTGAGGGGACAAGGCCTTTTCAGTTTTGAGACATTCTGTAATAGCTTTCTTTCCGTTCATTTTACCTAATTTTATAGCCAGCTTTTTCTAATCGTGTGTGCAAAAATTAATTTAGAAGTATCAAGGGATCCTCATCTCAGCCATCTTACTATTAATGGGTGGCTGACTGTTTGTGGGGTTGTTGCTTCAGAGGCATGATTTTCCACCTTAATTTTGAGATCTGTAGAGTCTAAACAAACTGCTAGGGCAATCCAGCCTTTTTGCGCATGTCTCCAGATAAGCCAAATGCGGTAAATATCCCTACAGGACTGCTTTACACCGTAAAGGAAATTTTCCTCAGGCAACCCCACAAAGATTCTTAAGAATACCCATGCAAGGGCCAGCAAGAGCTTACAGGACGCCACTGGAACCATGATGCTTACCAAGGCATGGGCCCCTCTCTGGGGGTGAACCCATTCCATGGCACCCTGCCCTGCCCTTCTCCCTAGGTCTCCTGCTGGCTTCTCCAGGATTGGCTGTGCTACTGCACTGGAGAGCTCTTGGTTCCCATCTCTGCCACTCTGGATTCAGGGATTTAAACAACTATCCTCACCCCTTTGGCTATTTGGGTTGGAAAAGCAAGTGTCATTTTTCCAAGCTAAAGAGAGTTCAGCCTCTCATTTAACCAGCAAAGATTTTGTTCAGACTCTCAGTAAGCAATCCAATTAAAAAGACAAATTAAAAGCAGCAACCCATTTTTTTCCTTCCTTTCCCTGGGTTATCGCAACCCTATCCACTTCAAGGATTTTCTAAGAACAGCTAAGATAAAGCCATGGCCTGCTGCTTTGAAGCAAGGAGGCCTGGGCTTCTGAGAGAAGTGTCACCCAAGTTTACCCGATGCAAAGCAGGGAGCCGGTGGGACACAATGAACCCTTGCTTGTAGCTGGCACCAGGTCTGGGCCTGCAGGGTGGTCTTTTGTGGGCTTCTTTGGAATTCTGCTGACTATGCCAAGTAAATGTTGACATAAGAAATGTCCAAAGCTGTAGAGAATTTTTATAAGAGTTTATTTGAGCCAAACTGATGACATATGCCGGGGAGCAAGATCTCAAATGCTCCAGAGAATAAAAGTTTTTGCAGCTTTTTTTAAGCATTTGAAATTAAGGAAGGAAACATAAGGAAGATTACATGGAGGTAGGAGAAAGCAAGGCCAGGATTGGATTACAAACTAGTTAAGATTATGTGCTCTGACACTTCAGAAGAAGGGATCTGAAAGGGTGATCAGGTACTAGAAAGAGAGGTCTGAAAGGGGGGCATTTCAAAGGAGTGTTAACCTAGATGCACAGAACCAATGGACAGGCCTTGCTTAAGGCAAAGATGAGCCTTTTAGTAAAGAAGTTATAGCCCTGGGGCGTGACTACCCACCATGACCTGCCTACTTAGGAATTTATGATCAGATCATCCTGTGAGGTTACTTTCCATAGAACCCCTTTTTTTGTCCACAGAGAATAGCAGGGAGGCCAGACGGGCTGGAGCAGAGAGAACAAAGGTGAGAGTAGGTATGAAGTCAGAGATGCAATGGTAGTTAATAGATTGTGGGTAGGAGATGCAAGAGTGGCAGCTAGGAGCCCAGTTAGGAGGTTATCAGCAATCCAAGTGAGAGATGATGATGGCTTGGACCAAGGTCTTAACAGTGGAAATTGTGAGAAGTGGTTGGGTTCTAGATATATTTTGAAGGAAGAGCCCATGGATTTGCTGACATTAGATAAGATGTGTGAGAAAAAGAGGGGAGTTAGGCATGACTTTAAGGTACTTGACCTGAGCAACTGGAAGGGTAGTGTTACATTAACTGAGATGGAGAAAACTGTGGGAAGAACTTGCAAGCTTAGGGGTGTTTGTTGGGGGTTGTAATAACAGAGTCTCAGTTTTGTGTTTGACATGCCTGTTAGGCAGCCAGTTGGAAATGTAGAGCAAGATTGGAGATAAGAATATGGAAATCATCAACATGGATGGTTTTAAAGGTATAAGCTTGGATGAGGTCACCAAGGGAGTAAGAACAGATAGAGGTAAAGACCAAGGACTAATCCTAGAGTACCCCCAAATTTAAGAGATTAGGGAGAAGAGAAGGAATCAGCAATGGAGATTGAGAGGAAGTGACCAGGTAGGTAAGAGGTAAACCAAGTGAAGTGATAATGATTATGACTTGAGACTTTAAGCAAACATGGGTCTGTGGGAGGAGCTAGGGTTTATGGGAGGAGTTCTCACACTCTGCATAATCACAAGAACCCTACAGGAAGAACTCTATGCTTACAATAAAGCTCTATGGTTGTAACTGTCCCTCCCCTTAACTTCCTTTCCCCTTCTCTTTATACTTCTCCATCTTGGCACGCAGTGCAGTGTTTTCACGTGCATCACCATATCTACATGCACTGGTTTGCAATCTTTTTCTCTTTTCCCAAATAAATCCTTTTTAGTGACAAAACACCAAGTCAATATTATTTTTCAGTTGATAGAAGAAAGTATTTTCGGGAGGAGGGAATGATGAACAGTGTCAAACACTGCTGATGGATTAGGTAGGTTCACAACTCAGAAGTGATTTAGGACCTGGAAGCCACTGCTGAACTTGAGAAAAGTTTTGGTGGAGTATGGACAGGGGCGGGCAGATAACATCTGATTGAGTAGATAGATTTTAGAGAGGCTGGTGGAATTGGAGACATTTGAGTACTTTCCCTTTTGAGAAGTTTTGCTCTCAAGGGAATCACATAAACCAGGTTGTAGGTGGAGGAGAGGAGAGATCCAGAGAGGACTTTTAATGGGGTATGTATATATTTTAAATTCTACTCAATTTTTTTTCAGTTATTAAATTTTTCAATTATAGTTGGCATTCAGTATTTTATATTAGTTTCAGATATACAGCGTATTGGTTACACATTTATATAATTTATGAAATGATCCCCTTGATAAGTCTAGTACCCACCTAGCACTATACATAGTCATTACAATATTATTTACCATATTCTACTCTATTTCATCTAGCATTTTCCCCATGTCTATTCAATCTGTCATCTTCATTGGACAACTTATAGCACTTTTTTTTTTCAAAAAGGAAAATGCTAGGATCTCTTAAAATTAGGCAGAGCACTTTTGACATTAAGCTAACAATGGAGAAACTGTGAAGACTGGAGGACATACTTCTAGATTGCCACCACCACAATGTATACCCACTTCTAGATCACATAACCATCAGGTATTGGAGCCTGCATTTGAAGCCTACTCTATGTAACCTCAAAGGCAATGCTTCTCTTTCCAAATCCTTTAGCATCCTGTTCATGGAGATAATTGTGGAATAAAAGTAAACCCAAAACTCCTCTTCAACTTGTGAAAGCATACTGTCCCCATGTACGCATTTTCATTTCATCTTTCTTTTTACCTTCTAGCTGCCTCTCTTGAAAGACTGTCTTCAGGCCTTAGTCCTAATTGTGTTTTAGACTAGTATCTTTTTGCTTCCAAAGTCATTTTTTTCCGCTTTGTTTTTTCTCAGACCAATTACCATTACTACACATGATTCTGTCATTTAAGTTTATTTAAGCTCACTGCATTTATATCGATAGGCTAAAACATATGAAAGCACAAAACGGACATCTTAATTAACGTCTGAGTGTATACATTTCTATTGAAAACCATCCAGGAAGTAAGGAGCTAGTGATTAAATTGATACGAGGCTATGTTAAAGAGCAGAAGAATGAGGGCGGAGAGAGGTCATATCCCACCTCAGTGAATACCACCCCACCAGAATATCTTTTTAAATAATGAAAACATTGCCACATCCTGCTTATTTTAAGGAGTACAAAACACAGTATATTTGAACAGTGAGGTTGCACAATTTCCTGAAGTTCAAATGTTGGGATTTGATCTGGATGAGTGTGCTCCAACAAACAGGTTCCTTGTAGAAAAATAAGCTTGGGTCTATGTCTTAATTTAGTCCAAAGCATACAAGCAAGCAAACTAACAGTCTTTTGGCAGAGATGTAAAAGATTTCATTGATAAATCAGGTGTTGTATTTAAATTTTATATAAGCAGTGAGCCCCAGACTATTCAAAAAAGATCCAGTTGTTAAGAAAGTGGAAGTGGATCACTAAATAGGAATACAATGTATACGATTTAAAGCAGTACATGGCTTAAGTTGAGGTAGCCAGGGTTAAGGGAATGAGCGCTGGGTTTGAAGTCACTGGATTCTCTCCCTTGCTCTGCTCCTAACTTGCTGTAACCTTCTCTTTGACATTGTGAAATGGGGGAGGTGGCACTAGAAGCTCTCCAGGGCTATTTCCGTCTCTTTGCTACTATAGTAAAGGTACTTCTGCTAATAACACTTTCAACTTTAATCTGTGTTTTAAAAACATGGAGTGAAAAAAAAAAAGAAAGAAAAAAAAAACATGGAGTAGTTGCTAAAAACATGGAGCAACAGCTCCCCAATTGGCCCTTCCTTGTTCTAAGCCTAGGCTGCATGTGCAGGACCTCTGGAAAAATGGCCCTGTCGGTGGTATTGTTCTCCCACAGCCTTCCCACTGCTCTGAACCAGCAGGTCAGCATCCTACTAACACTCTGGAAGGTGTATTTTCTTTCGTTCCATGGTCTTTGATTGACACACATTTTTATTATACTCGTGCTTTTAGCAAATCTATACTATGTTTCTCTTCTCAGTTTTCATAATGTATAGAATGGGGCACCCATAATCACTGATTGTTGTTCTGGCAATATTTTTCATGGACATATTTCGTGATGGTTTGGTGTTATGTATTCAATTATTGAAGCAATGTCAGAAATTGTTATGTGAAATGCACCAAAGTTTGTTCTGCCTGTGTTTCCTCTTATTTATATACCTCTTTGACTCCAAATTAAAATGGCATCTTTTTCTCTTTTGGAAATTCCTAGGATGAAGTTGCCATTATAAAGCTTGAGCAGTATGGATCACGAGAATGTACTCCTATAATAGACGTACATTCTGATACATCTTCTGAAACCAACACACCTACCCTGCTAAAGATGCTCGGATCGTCAAGTAGGTACATTTGGACATTTGGATAGGGTCTATTCAGAAAGAAAAGTAGTGGCCTTACATAGTAGTTACAGTTTTTAAAATGAAGATAATGTTCCATTTATAATGGTGTGAAATCAAAGGAGTGAATTCTAACTTTCTTCATCTTTAAATTTTTTGAGATGATTATTTGAGAGCAATGAAAGTGAACATTGCATCAATGGTTGAAGTGCTTGGGGGATGGTATTAGTCCCTCCCATTTAATTTTAATCTTCTAAAGATTGGTGCTAGATCGTAGTCCTTGAAAGAATAGCATCTTATCTTTTCATACTCACGCTGTCTTTTCTGCTATGACATAGTAGTTGCATTCCAAAGAAATCTCTTGTTTGTAAAACTGTACTATAAGAAGAATGGCTAGTTATGGAAGGCAGTGTGGAGGTTCCTCAAAAAATTACGAATAGAATTACCATATGACCCAGCAATCCCTTTCCTGGGTATCTTCCCAAAAAATCTGAAAACATTTATACATAAAGACACGTGTGCTCCAATGTTCATTGCAGCTTTGTTTACGGTGGCCAAGACGTGGAAACAACCAAAATGTCCTTCGATAGATGAATGGATAAAGAAGTTGTTGTATATATACACAATGGAATACTATTCGGCGATAAGAAAAGATTATATAGGAACATTTGTGACAACATGGATGGATCTTGAGAGTATAATGCTAAGCGAAATAAGTCAGGCAGAAAAAAGCAGAGAAGCATATGATTTCACTGATATGTGGTATATAAACCAAAAACAACAAAAGAACAAGACAAACAAATGAGAAACAAAAACTCTTAGACACAGACAATAGTTTAGTGGTTACCAGAGGGTAAGGGGGTTGGGGGGTGGGAGATGAGGGTAAGGGGGGTCAAATATATGGTGATGGAAGGAGAAAAAAATTCAATAAAAATAAATAATAATATATGTGGATTGAAAAAAAAAAGAATGGCTAGTAAAGAGCAAAAAGGATAGTCTCAAAACATGTGATATCTATTATGTAAGTATTAATATTAAAGATATTTCATAAACATAATTGTATTAAAATGCAAAACTTAAAGCAGTGGTAGATGCATAATGGAGAGTATGTCCTCTAATCACCTGAGCTTATTATAGATGTGGAATCTCTGTAATGGAGACGTGATACCTCAATTTTTTAAATACTCTAGTTAACAACTTTTCCATTATTGCTGTCAATCTCAAAACTTTGTTTAAAAAAATCTTTTCAAAATAATTGATTTTGGAGGGGCGAAGGCAAAGTCCATGGACCCACGATTGTGATTTCTAAAATGTATAAGAGCAATTTAGTTTTAAACTTGCATACAGTAGAATTCACTCTTTGAGAGGCGTATAGTTCTCTGGGTTTGACAAAGGCAAAGAGTCATGTATCTACCACCACAGTGCCAAGCAGAAAGTTTCTATTACCCCCAAATTCCTTTGTGCTGCCTCTTTGAACTCAAACTCTGTCCCCCATTCTCTGGCAACCATTGATCTGTATTCCACCTCTGTTTTTCTTTTTCCAGAATGTCATGTAAATAGAATCATACAACATCTAGCCTTTTTGGTCTGACTTTGTTAACAGAATGCATTTAAGATTCATTTATGTTGCATGAATCAATGGTTCATTTCTTTTTCTTTGCTGAGTAGTAATGCACCATGAGTGTACCACAGTTGTTTTTTAAAATTCGTTTGTCTGTAGAAGGACATCTGGGTTGTTTCCAAGTTTTCAGTGATTATAAATAGAGCTACTATAAACATCAGCATAGAGATTTTTGTGTGTGAATATAAATTTTTAAAACACTTGGAGAAATTACTGAGAGTGGGACTACTAGGTCATATGGGAAGCGTGTATGGAAAAAAAACTGCCAAACTATTTTCAAAAAATGACTCTACCATTTGGCATTATTTAAATAACGTTCTCCACTTTGCTTTTTGGGGCTGTTGAAAGAGCATCATGTTGCAACACCTCCAAGAGCACTTCACAAATTCCTGAGATCCCACATCCTGGGGAACTTGGTTTTTCAGAAGTGATTTATGACTAGGTTTAATTTTTTTTTTTGTATCAGTTGGAAGGTACCAAAAGAATTGTATAATGAAAAGACACTTAACACTAATGTGTTTGGGCACCGCTTATGCTTGAGTGAGTAGAGGTAAAGTCAGACACTGCCTCCTTTTTCTTCATTTTCAGATATGAACAGATTTTTAAGTAATTTCTGAATTACTCTTGGTACCTGGCATGTCTAATTCTTAACATGGAATAAAACCGGACTCTCTTGTTTTAATGGCTTATAAAATAGAAACCTATATAATCTCTTTGATAGCATTGGTACTTTTGCTTTTTTGGTCATGAATTTCAGTGTGCTTCTCTCCTTAGGCTCATCATCTTCTGAGAGTTATGATTTTCGTTTTGAGATGGGTGATACAGATGAGGTGGTTGAAGTGAAAGAGGAGGTCGAGTTGGAAGAGGTGATCCAAGTGATAGAATATGAAGAGGAAGAGGAGGACCAGAGGGAAGAGGTGGATGAGATGGATGAAGTGGAAAGAGAGGATGAAGAGGAAGATTATCAGATGGACCAGATGGAAGAGGTGGTGCAGGAGAGCCCCTCATCCTCCACTATGCCTGCTGACAGCAGTGCTGAGGTACCTCTGGAGTCTTACCCCACATATTTATCTGGACCACTAACCCTGCAAAGCTCCAAATTTCCACTCTTATGCCCAGTCTCACTTTGAAGAAAGCATGCTTTTTTTTTTTTTTAAGTGCATCACTGTTTCTGTTGTACTGGATTTTTAGATACAGCTGAGATTATAGGGGGTCCTAGCAAACAGGGAGGTTGGAGGTTCTCTAAGACCAAATCCCCATTCTCCTCTTAATGTGAAATATGCAAAGATACTCTGTGTTTGAAAGAAAGTTTGAGCTGAATAGGGAGCTTAACACTAAGAAAAGGCAGTATTTTTAAGAGCCATGTTCCTTATCACATGTAACAGGATCCTGACTATCTCAAGGGAGGTGATTTTTCTTTTTTAATTTTTTTTTTGTTGGGGAATATTGGGGAACAGTGTGTTTTTCCAGGACTCATCAACTCCAAGTCCAGTCGTCATTTTTTTTTTTCAATCTAGTTGTGGAGTCGTTTTCAATCTAGTTGTGGAGGGCACAGTTCAGCTCTAAGTCAAGCTGTTGTTTTCAGTCTAGTTGTGGTTCCCTTTTCACTGCTGACAGGTTTCTCTTTTGAATTAATTTATAACTGGAGTTTAAATATAATTTTTGTTTAATTTTTGTTTAAAATAGTCAAAATAACCAGCAATGAGTGTGTGTGGTCTGTCTCTGCATGTGGTAGCCTATTAGGCTTATTTGTGTGTGCCATGGATTGATAGACTAGAGTGCATCTAAAAGATGGAGACCAGGATGGAGAGGCACTAGAAAAAGTCATATGGTCAGTAATGGAAGGCACTGGAGAAAGGAGACTGGAGAGGGACAGGACAGTTTGATCCAAATAGCTATAGGGCCGTCCTGCTCCTGAAGTGGAAGATGTGTTTCCAATGGATCAAACTAGGGCAGAGAGAACAGCTCAGGGCAGGCTGCTTTCTGCTCCCTTCAAGGAAACCCTTCTGGGATGAGTTAGGTTGCCTCCCCAGGGGATGCGCCCCTCCCCTTTAATGGAATGGTTTGAGCAAAGGCTTGGTAGCTCATCTGCCAGGGACAGCAGAGAAAAAAAAATCCTGCCTGGAAAAGAGCGGGTAGATGTGATGACCTATAAGGTTTGTCTATTCCAGTCCTGAATGTAGAGATTTTGTTTAGTCTAATGAATGCCTGCTTTCTTATATGAAGACACACACAAACACACACACACACACACACACACACACACACTATATAGTGAAAGAGGACAATTTTTAATGGATTAATGATTAATTATAAATACATATATAATTTTTTTTTTACTCCACATGAGAAAAAGCAACTTGTATGGTTTCTCTCTCTCTCTTTGATTACTCAGCAATGTGCTTCCATTAATCATAAGGGTTGAAGGACGACTGTGTGATATAATAGACTGTCTTATATTTGTTCTCCAGCAGTTGCATTTATATGGTACTTTTTTCTCATCATTAATATTGAGATTGTGGATTGGGACTGTGGCTCTCTAATCTTGTTCATACAACAGTGTCTAGCATAGATCACGGCAAACAACAGTTGTTTCCAGGTCCTACTTATAGCTCTGACAGTTGTTTGCCAAGAATCCCACCTCTTTTCTCTCCCCTCAGCCAATCAGTTGAGAAGTCCTATCCACTTTGTTAATTTCTCTTAAATGTGTGCCTTCCTTTCTATGTCTCCTGCCTCTGGTCTGTTTCAGGCCCCTCTTATGTCTATCTAGAAATGACCCACACAGCCCTCTAATTGGCTTCTCTCTAACTCCGAGCTTGCTCTCTCTCTGGTCAATTCAGAAGGCTTGTTCTACAACATAGATCTGAGCATGCCACTTCTCCAGTCAGATCTGTGTTTTAAAACGCTCCTTTTGGAAGCAGCACAAGATGGCTGATGAATAAAATCCAAGTTCCTTGGCCTCCTACACTTGTATGGTGTGCACAAAGCTTTTTCCACTTTCCCTTCTACATGAGATTTGCCTCATTCCCTCTATGCCAGCCAACCTGAAGCATTGCTTTGTCACCGAACACCCTCTCTACTTTTATAAACCTGTCCATTTGTTTATTGCCAGATCTGAGGCTGTTAACTCAAGTTAAAATTAGATTCCCAGGGCCAAGAGGAGAGTATTCCTCCGAGTACTGTAACTGTATGTCTATAAAGTAGCTATTTTGTAGGGGGTTGTGAAGGTCAGATCTGTGAATTTCTGTACAGTGCTTAAAAGAGTGCCTGGAACAAGGAAGAGCCAGTTGAGCATTCTTTTTCTTATTGCATTGCTAAGGGGCATCCGATGGATGTTTCCCGCATGCCTCCTTTGTGATCTGACCCACTAGACTCTGACTCTTCCACTAAGGACTTTGGGCAGATTGCTTCACGTCTCTGGGCCAATTCTACAGCTTTATGTTGTTGAGGGGGAAAAAATCAGACTGAATGATCCCCATGATCCAGTTCTGATCTAGAGTTCCTGGATTCTCGAACCATTTCTTTAAACTTTCTAGTAATGAGTAGAATCAGGATTGGTGTGCCATTGTTCTCATTCTCCGTCTTTCAAAACTTAGAAATAAAACACTATGGTAGGGTTTGGAGAACCTGGTAACCCTATATATGAACTATAAGTGATTCCTCCCCACAGCTGCCGTTGAAATTTAAATTATACATCAAGAGACGTGAGCTACAACTTGCAAAGAAGTTTAAGAAGCAACTGGAAGAGAAGACTGAAATACTGCAGGCTGGTCTCAGACTCCAGCAAGAGAACATGAACATGATGAAGGAGCAGCTTAAGAACCTGCACAATTCCAAGTTGCAGGTGAGAGACCAGTTCCATGTAAGTGGGAGAAAGGGACACTCTTCAAGGAGTTAAGTCAATTGAGCCTGATAGTAGTGACAACTGCTGCCCCAGGGCAGCAAGGACCTCTGGAGAAATCTTCAGCAGGGACTTAAGGCTTTGCCCCTTTTCCCTAGGCTGCAGGAGCTGAGAAGGGCCCAGCAGGGCTCTGGCAGTGGCAGGTGAGGCTTATATATAGCCAGAGCTTCCTGTGGGCTTGCCTGTAGGCAATCTCCCTCCACGCCCAGCATGTCTTGTGCCCTAAGAAAAGGTGTGGCCCTGGAATAAGACCTTTGCGATACTTTGTCTTTACAGACGCTGGTAGCCCCAGTATGCTGCCCTGACAATCTTGAGTCCCAGCCTTCGGAGCCACTGTTCAAGAAACAACGCACTGAGGAGATGACAGTGAAGACGCTCCTCCCGGATCTTACTGTGACCAGATATTTCCAAAGTTCATGTTCATCTACCCCTTCGAAATTTCCTGAGGAGCTTGGGAAGACTTGCAGTGTCTCCACCCAGGTATGGAAAGTCTGTTTTCACTGTGTCAATGAAAGGGGATTTCATGTTCATGAAAATCTGGGCTCGCCTGGTTCTGCTGAGGGGTGAATGACTACTCAGTTGGATGCAATTCATTTGCCTGAGGAGATAAAAAACACCTTGGCTAACTAGACCTGGACACGCATGCACACATACATGTACATACATGCTGGATTGCAGCTTCTCACAGGCAGGAGCATGACTGTAGCTAGTCCTCCGCCAAACAAGGAGACAGTCACCCAGACACCTGTGCCCAGAGAGGCAGGACTACTGCTGCCTTCTGCTTTGCGAGAATGGGGAGTGTTCCATCAATTTCCGGGGGGCTGTTGTCGACACTGATGTACTTGGATCTTTTTCCTTTTGATGCAGCAGCATCTGCAGTGTAGCACCATTGGGGGAAAACTATGCACTGCAAATATGCTTGCCAAAACAAGCTGGCCTCTCTGGGCCCCTCTATAATGACTCTGTTACTTTCACGCAGACCCAGCCTCGCGTTCCTCTCGAATTAGTCGTTGAGAACGAGCCCTCTGGCTGCTGTAAAGAGGAAAACCTTGATGTCCAGAAAGATGAAAGGTAAGAAGTGCATGGAATGGTGATAAGGGCTAAGGTCACTGCTATCCCCTTGTGGCTGGACACCATGCCTGAGAACAATGGGCGACTTGCCCACAGGGCACCCAAAGTGCCCTCATCAAAAGCAGCATGCTCCCATGCATCTTGCTCTATGGGCACAGCCCCCCACCGCCCCCACCTCTGCATGCACAGTGCATGGCCAAGCATACATTGATGGGACCGAGGAGTCTCCACAGGAGGACTAGATAAGGAAGCCTCCCGTCTAGGGAATTCACATGCACATCTCGAATCTGCTAGGCTTCGTCCATTCAAGCTCAGTCTCATGGCACAGGGTATCTAAGAGAAGTCTTAAGTACCCACAGCCAAGTAACTCCTGGCCTCTCAGTTTCCTTCTGCCACTTCACTGGGATCTGATGATCACAGTAGACCAGGTAAACGGTCTGCCTGGCTTTGACGATCTATATGAAGGAAGTGGGCATGAAACAGTTGCTAGGTTGCTGCTGGATGCCTAAAGAGCCAAGAACACAGAAGGGCTAAGTCCTGCGAGACAGCTCTCTGCCCATAGCCCAGGACACGAACACATTTTTGGCTCAGTGATAAAGTCTTTGGTCCCAAATGCCAGAAAGAGAAGGTTCTGCTCAGCAATGAAGGGGCTGCGTAGCACATACTTGGTGCCTGATAAATATTTTTGAATGAATGCCAGCTCTCTGAGCAGGCCTACCAAAGCTCCCTGAATTTCTGTCTGGGCCTTCCTGTAGGATCAGAGGTGTGTCAGTGCCATGTTTCCCTGTGGCCTAATCAACAACCTGAGGACATTGTTGAAAGTGAAGGTACAGAGTCTGGAATGGGGCTCAAAAGTCTCAATTTATCACACGACCAACCCCCAGGCTTTGGGTCGTAGAGAGAACACTGGACTTGGAGTAAGAAAATCGACCTTGCAGCCCCTGTTAGCTGCTAACTTCTTTAGTGACAAATGGCAAGTTACTGGCTGGGGTAGGTGAAGTGACCTGCAAAAGACCATACAGATCACCATCGTGGCACAACCAGGACAGTCCAAGTAACAGAAATAAAACCACTTGAAACAAATGACTGTAATTTACCTCAATTTTTATATCTGCTTTACTTTGGCAAATCAAGTCTTATTCAGGCCAAAGTGAGAGTACAAAAAAGTAAATCCTGATTTAGCCACCAAAAACAAATGTGCCTTAAGCATCTACTGATGAGCAAGACAATGTTTCCTGGGCCGTTATTTCTAGATCCATGTCACTGTTATCTTCTGTTCCAGTTTTTGTCCTGAGGACCAGCAGGAGTTCTCCATTAATCCACTGCCACTAGCAAATGACCCAAACGTGGAGACAACTTCTGCCAACTTTTCTCAACCTCCTATCGCTTCTGACTCAAATGGAGTCACGCTGGAGACCCCCCAGGATTTTATCCAAATCTGGGAACAGTCATCGACTTCACCGAATTGCCTCTTTCTGAAAGTGAGTAATCGGACATGCAGTGAGGAGGACAAAGCCACCTGGCCACAGGTATAGCAGCCCCTTCTCCTCTGCCCTCCAGCCCAGGTCAGGGGTTCTTCACAGAGGCTTGGGACCATTCCCCGTAAGGTACACACCATAAGTATATGCTCTGTGTATGAAATCCAGACTTCAAAGCTCAAAAAAATTGAGGGCAGTTACTCACATGGTGGTAGCACTCACTGCTGTTTAAAAAGATTCTCTTTAGCCTTCCATGAAAAAGTGAGCAGTCCTCGTGGCTATTAAATGCAATCTGACTTAGAAACTTCTCAGAAATATATCACTTGGGAAAAGTGAGTCATGCTATATGCTGAGCCCGTTGCTCCAGCCCAGACCCCTTATGAACTTGTGGATCTTCAGTTCTGCTAGATAATCCAGGGCCTAGTGTGGGTATGTTCCCTCATACTGAAAATAAGCCAAGGGTCCTTCTGTTGAGTATGCTTGATATACATCCATGGGGTGCCTTGTATTTGGCAAGACATACCCCACCTCGGGGACCATCTGCAGTGGCCATATTTCCAGAGAAGTGGTGAGAGCTGGTCCAGATGGCAGTTATATAGCAGGCTTTGCTCCCAGGTACACCCCCAGAAGCCCCTTGGGGACCACACATTCTCAGTTTGACAAACAGCTGTTACAAAGGGTGTTTTGATTCTAGCTTTAGAAATCTTAATAGAGCCTAACCTCTCTTTAAAAAAAAAAAAACAGCAAGGGAAAAAACACACTAAGCTAAGGCAAAATGAAGGAGTTTGGATATTTGAAATGGCTAAGGATGTGATTTATTTCACATGCACATCCTGACCAACCAGGCCACCAGCCCTCTAGAAAGTTGATCCGTTAGAGGGACTGCCCACTCAAAGAGATCAGATGGTCAGTGGACCCTTGTGGTTCGGTTTCCACACCAGACTCTGGTGGGACCCTTCCTCATGCCTGCTCTCAAGGCACTTACCCTCTGGATGGGCCCAGAGAGGCAGAGCTCAGACAAAGCTGAGCACATATGCCAGGGAAGTAGAGAAGGGAGGACGCTGGAAGGGTGTGCAGATGGGAGGACACAGTGGAGCAGCCACGGGCAGGATGGTGTGAGAGCTTCCCTATCAACTAGGCTTCAGGAGCTCCCCACATCCTGCCCTGGCTCATCTCCACTGCCCTCTTGGCCCTGCCTCTCCCCAGGTCCAGACACCTCCAGCTCTCTGCCCATAGCCCAGCCCTACTCCTTCTGTTTCCTCTGTCTTCTTCTCTACCCTTTTGAGTTCCGCTTGTTGAAATCTTGCATCACCTTCAAAATCCAACCCAAAGGGGTCCCCCTTTCTCCAACAGAAAAGACTCCCACAGCACATTCTTTGTAACCCCACCTTTATGTTTGCTCCTCCTCCCCCTCCACAGCCCAGAGTGAGTTGTGACCTCTCCTGTCACATGGTTCAAGTAGGCCAGGTAGCTGCCAATCAGGCACAGCATTAAAGTCCCTTAATCTCAGCAGAGTAATGGCAAGGCCCAAGGGTAGGGGTGGGGACAGACCTTCCAAGGCCTTGGCTAGCCATGCCTGGCAGAGAAGCTGGGCTGGAGAGGGCCTGACATGGAAACTAGTAGCTTTAAGTATTCAGACAAGTTTGGGGGAGCCCAGACCTGCTTCTGCTGGTCTTTAAGCCAAGATGCTGTTGGGAGAGAGAAGTGGGGAGGAACCCACTTCCCCCAGCTCCACCTTCTACAAGCACCTTGCAGACTTGGGTTCCAAACAGGAGCTTTTCAATACCTTGCTGACTTGAACTAAGGGGTCCTCCCACTGTTGTAAAACAGGCCCAGGAACTCTAGCAAAGTACTCTACGTTGTTCCCCCTTTTCCCAGCAGGTGGTAGTTCCGGAGGCAGGAGCCCAGGAACCGTCAGGTGCACAAGCTGTCCAGGACCCCGCTGAATATTCGTCAGAAAATGTCACCTATTTCTTGTCTGGCGAGCAGCCTGACCTGCACGAGCAGTTCATTCATACCAAGCCTTGAGAGAAGAGGTGGAAACAGGCCAATGAAGCCTGTATGGCCAGGGAACCAAGGTTCAGAGCGTCCCCTGGTATAAGGGTTGGGGGCCCTTACTTATTTTTCTTTCTCGTGAAGTTCTTGTTTGTAATTGTTAGTTGAGTGCAACCTGTTTCTCAGAAATTGTGCTGCACAGGCAGCCTGTGATCCCTAGTGTGCTAACATGTGACAGCAGCCATGTCACGGCAGAAGACCACTGTCACCATATCCGCTGCCCAGTGTCTCACAGACACCTGTTCTACCATGGGCGGGCAGGCTGCAGAGTCTGCTCGAGTTCGGATACCCTTTTTATGCCAAGAAATATTTCTAGCATGGTTTGTAATCTAGTGAGAAGCTGTCTATCTTAAGAATTCCTAGGTCTTGGCCTTGACCATTAGGCACTGCGTTTCCCCCGTAGTCTTGTAGGGGAAACCCATAAGAAACAACATTCCAACTCTGAGAAACTGAAATAAGGTCAACAGAGGTACTCTAAGCTCAAAGAATCCCAGTTTTACTGTTAAATAAAAATTGTCTGTAAACTTATGACTGACTTTTGCATTCTAGAAATGGTACTGACCCAGCTGACTGGTGGCCGGGTCCTGAGAGAAGGCTTCATTTCCTGGTGTTGTGCCCCTTGCATGTGACCTGCTCCCCTCAGCCTCTCATTCCCACCTCAGCTCCCTGCCACACTTGCAGAGGCCGTGGGCTCCTGCCTTCCCAGGTGGCTGTGTGCCTAGGCCCTTGGTGTAGCTGAAGCCTGCTGCTCAGTCATCGGCAGGGAGGGCAGCTACAGACCCACCAGGCCCACAACAGTGGACCTAGGCGCTAGCCAGTCTGTAGACGGTGCTCATGCCTCATACCTGCCCTCAGAGGTGAGCATGGATGCTAAAGAACGACGTACCCATCCACTTTACACGTAGGTTCCTTCTCTCCTGCCATAGCCTTCTGGGCGGCAGGCGTACTCCCTGAAGGGAAAATGATTAAGCGATGTGCTCTCTGGTCAAGCACCAAGGAGAGCAGCTTCCCAGCTCTCCACACGGGGGGTGGGGAGCGCTAGGATAACTTTACCAGAAGTCATTGTGTACCTTTAATGTCAATCTTTAGGTAATGAACTATTGCTGGAAGAAGTCAAAGGAAACTTCCAGTCTCCAGTAGCAAGTGAAAAGAAAGGGGTCACATGAGTTCTCACACCCACAGGAGGAGCTTGACATTCTTCAGCCAGCCTGCTCTCTAGCAGGGTGCCATGGACTGAATGTGTTCCCCCCAAATTGATATGTCCGTCGAAGCACTACTCACAGTGTGATGGAATCTGGAGGTGGGGCCTTTGGGAGGTGCTAGGTTTAGATGAGGAAGTGAGGATGGGATCCTCATGATGGGATTCGTGCCCTTATTAGAGGAGACACACAGAACTTGCTCCCTCTTTCACCTTGTGTGCACAAAGAGTAGGTCATGGTAGCACACTGCAAGATGGTGGCCACCTACAAGCCGAAAGAAGAGGTCTCAGAATTAAACCTACCTTTCTGGCACCTTGATCTCCGACTTCCAGCCTGCAGAGCTGGGAGAAATAGAGGTCTGTTGCTGAAGCCCCACATCTATGGTATTTTGTTATGGCAGCTGGAGTTGACCAAGACACAGGGCTGTTTGCTTTCAGGCATGTCTCTTCGTAGCCATTGAAGGAGCAGCCGAAGGCCCCGCCACTTTTCTGAGTCACGACTTGGTACTCAAAGGTGCATCTCCCACTGAGTTCAGCAGCTGCAAGATGTGGCCAACAACCCAGTCTCTGGGGCTGCCCAGCAGAGATGGGAGCAGAGGTCAGGGGCATTCCTGATACCCTCTGATTTTCGATAGGCAGAGTTAGAAGTGACTGGCATTCTGCGGTGTTGGCAGGGAATTTGTTGCCTCCTGCGCTAGCAGCAGCCTCTCTTGAGAGACCAAGCTGGAAGGCGTTTGCCACCTCCTCTTGGGAGGTCATGGGGCCACTGTGCCCCTTCCTGCCAGACAGTACAGGAAGGACTACATATGTGTGAAAGTGGTGAGAGATTGCAAAGGAGTAAGAGGCACTGCTCCACTGGCATGACCCCTGGCCCAGGCTCGGGGGTCAAAGGCTACTTGGAGATGGGGCATTAAGGCATGCAGGCTCCTTCTGGCTATTCAGTCAGCTGGTAGCATTCCGACCGTGGGGGCAGCTCAGCTCAGAGGCTTACTGGATGGCATCAGTAGTTCCCATAGCTGGACCTGATGTTGGAGCAGGAAAAGGATTTGTCCCTGCCCTGTTTCTCTCTTTACATGGCAAGGGAGAGATGGTCAGGGAGACCCCGTTCTGCTTTGGGCAGGTCATTTAAGGTCTCTGGGCTTCAGTTTCTCCATTGGAAGTACAGGAGGGAGGAGGACACAATGCCTTTTCTACTTAGCTCTCAGAGATAAGGCTCACTGGAATGGTAGCACCGAAAAAGCTTTTGGGAAAGGTGCTATAAAAGCGGACTAGGCTGGAGCCATTCCATTGTGATGGTTGTTTGAATTCAGGGTGTGCCTGGGCCGAAATTTGTCTGATCTGGTCCAAGTGATGCTGGCTTCAGCACCGCCTGGGTTTCAGACAAGGGTCCTACACGCGGAAGTCTGTGGTCACCTCAGGCGCTGTCTCAATGCGCCGCTCAGCAGCCAGCTCAGCCCCAGAGCCAGGTTGCCACAGGGTCAGGGGGACCAGCTGCCCAGGCCTGCTTCTTCCCAGGGATCCCCTCAGGGGTAACTGCAAGGACACCCCATCTTAGCATGGGGGGCATTTGGGACTACGGGGGCCAAAGGCCAGAAGCAGTGCTCTCACACAGGATCGTCCAGTTGTGAGTTTGCTTCGTATATCACTGAAGTCAAACCATGGTGAGCACGTTCTCTGCAGCCTCTCAGGCAGTTCCAGGCCCAGTCCCTCCTCCGAGAAGACTGGGCACAAGACAAAATTTGAAGGCCACAGGTCAACCTGGAAATAGCTATGGCTGGCCCTGTGGTCTGTGCAAAACTGCACCAAGAGGCTCTGGGGACACTGCAGCCCATAGCACGTTTCACCAGGGAGCTCTTCAAATGCACCCTGCACCTGGAACTACTCAGGATAAGTGTTTTCTGTCCATCACCCTCCCTCCTGGCCCCACACGCTGCGCACACACAGTGCACAGCTCACACAAGCCATCTCTTCTTTACTTTGGGGCTCTTCTCAGGGGTGGGAAATACAACAGAGACAGATGAGCTGATCTCAGGGAAGAGGTTGGGAGGGAGAATCCAAAGGCAGAGCTGGCCTTGCTCCCGGGACACCACGCCCAGTGCCCCAGCCTCGGCCCCTGGCTCTCCTTCCTGGACAGCCTCTGAGAGGTAGATATGTTCCACCCCAGGCCTTGGGCACAGTGGCCCACACACTACTCAGTAGTGGGGCACGTGGCTTGGGACACGAGGGCTGCCTGTTGCCAGAGTTTCTGGACCTTGCTGTGCGCCTCTGCTGGGATAGCTGTGGCCTTCCCCCTCACCCCAGCTGCCTGGCCCACAGCAGCTACCCCCTTGAGCGAGAGGTATAGGCACAGGGGCTGGAGGTCTTGTAGACAGAGGGTTCCTGCAGCAAGAACGGGCCCAGACACAGCAGATCCCGAAGCCGCAGGTCCGGGTCTTCTTTCCTTGGCACAGCCACCAGCAGCCCCAAGATTCAAAGCGGGCAGCCCCCAGCAATGCTGTCAGCAATGTGCCCCTTGCCCAGACTATCATCCCCTTACCATTACCCCGCAAGACTTGATGGTGGCTTGGTGTGGATTTGTTTACCCCTCTAGCATGTCTGGAAAAGCATGGAGTTGCATTTCTCTTTGGGTTGGTGGGCGGAGGAAGTTGGAAGAACACAACAGAGGTGTCCTGGCTGCCAGCTGGCAGAGCTTCCAGACACAGCCGCCACGACCTCCCATCAGCTCATTCCCCCATAGGCAGCACAATCTCCTCACTGAGCAAGTCTCAGTTTGGATGTAATAGAATATTCCATGCATAGGCTTAACAGCTGAATATTCATGTGTTTTCTATGGCATCAACATTTTATAAATGTTACTCTTCCCAGATGCCTGTGATAATAAAGAAAGAGGAGTGTTATTAAAATTGCCAACCCCCACCCATGTTCCTCCTCGATTCCATTCGCAGCAGACAGCACAGCTAATGCCCTCTGCGGTATCTTAACTGTTCCAAGGATTTTGGAGACGCTGAAAGTGAAGGTAGACCTGGAATGTTCTGGGGTGTGAATGTTGTTCACCCCTGCCATAATCACTGGGAAGGAGAGGTTGAGGGAGACAAGGCGAAGGGGATAAGGTGGGCATGGTAGCTCAGGACTGCAGCTTCTCTTACTAAGGTGAGAGGATGGATTCGGTCCTCCAGCCTCAGGAGAGACCACAGCAGATGCCATCACCATGTCTCAAAATGGACTTCAACAACCTCAATGGAAACTCTCTGGTTTATAGCTAAGACTCAATGAAATGTTCCATAGGGGATATTAAATAATTGGGATGCGTTTCTGTTTTCACGGGCAAACAGCATGATGTTGAATGGTTCTCCATTGGTTTTCAGATAAAATCCAAGTTCTTAGCCTGGCTTGCTCTGACCTCCCCCTTCCTCCACGGCTGCATGCCTTCCTTTCATTCACTCTGCCCTCTGCCTCACTGGACCTTTGGGTTTGACACAAGCCCTGGCCTTTCTGCCCTCATGGATTTGTCACTTCTGTATACCCGGAATGTCCTCCTATCTCTGCAGTTCCAACCCTTGCCTATGATGCAAAGCCTCGTGGGGAGGCTCCCTTTTCTCCATGCTTCTCCCCACCACACCGCCTCTCCGTGCCTCACTCGAAGCACCCATGTGTCTATTCAGCTCCTGCCGTACTTGTGGCATCACCGCTTTCTAGGGCAAAGCCTGGGGCAGGTCTTGGAGGCCCCCATACCACAATGCCTTGTAGACAGAGCTTTCCCTCTACAGATGTTCTGTGAACATTTTTGTGACTGAGGTCCTTAGAAGTCACCTGGAAAAGGTTTCCCAAAGAAAAATAGCTTGAGACAGGATCATCCTGAGGGAAGTCAAGGCTCTCGAGTCTTATTGGGTAACTTCCCAGCAGCTTGAAGGGGCCAGGCAGGCCCTGGGGCCAAAAGGTAGCCCATACCCCCAGCCCTGGACCCCAGGAAAGCCTTGCTCCTCCACTCACCCTCTATTTAGCTCAGATATATGTGTTCTTAAGCTTCTCAACATTAGCCAGTAACTCGGCCACTCTTCAGGCTTCTTCCTCAGGGAGGGAGGGACTCAGAGATGAGGGTGCGCACAGCCTGCTGAAGTGCCCTGCAGTGGGGGTACAGGCCTGGCCCCCACACTGCCACTTTCCTATGGGACTGTGGGTAGGAGGGCGCTTGGTGGATAAGAGAGCAGGAGGGTATAAGTCAGGGAGCTCAAAGCACCCCGTGCGAGCTGGCAGGGTCCCTGGTGGTAGCTCCAGTGAACATCTGCAAATCCCAAAGGTGGGAACACTGCAGGGAGACTGGGAAGGAGGGCGGGGAATTGGCAATGACAAGCAAATGCCAAGAGGCCTGAAACTCTGGGAACCATGGATGCTTCCTGCCCAGATGCAGGCCCTGACCCTGAAGGTCAAAGGGTAATTAACCACATGGTCACACTGTTGATGAAACAAAACCCACAACCCTGCAGAATCAAAACATGTCAAAGGCATGGAGGCAAAGGTCAACAGACAGGACAGACAAATTGCAGTCCTTAGAATCACACACACAAGTGTTTATGTAATTTGTTTAGAGCTCTACCCTCAGCCGGTGGGGAAGGTAGGGGGGAGAGGGGCTGGAAGTTCAGTGCAATGGGCGTGACTTCAGCCGAGAACTGGGCTGGGGTCTCTGGGTAAGAGCTCGGCTCACGGACAGATTTACGCCCAGAATCTTGGAGCACGTGTCCTGCTAGGAAAGTTGGCTGCTTGCCAAGAGGGCTGTCTGTGGACAGCAGGGAACCTGGGCAGGTGAGGCCACCCAGTTTCGTGCTGCTCCTTTATCCTTTTCCCCTCACCTGCTTGCAGACAATGCCCACCGGTTACCATATGGGACATGGTGCCAAGGAGGGCAAGACATTGAACTTCTATTCTCGATTTCTACCTGCTACCTACTTGCGCTGAAACTTTGGGCAAATCACTTGACCACTCCGTGTCTCTTCTGATTCTCTGGAACAGAGAGGCAAAGATAAGAGGTCTGCTCTAGATGAAGGAACAAATGAAGGAATGAGCGAATAAATGTCAGTCTGTACCCTGCCAGTCTGGCCCCTTTGCCTGCCCCGCCCCTGCTCCCACAGCTTTAATGGAGACACAGAGGGGGTGCCTGGTCCCTGAGAAGACTGACATACTACAGAGACCACCCGCCTCCTTGTTGCATTCACCTCCCATTCCTCTCCTGCCCTGGTCCTTTCTGCTCAACTTACGTGCATGCTCAGGATAATAATCACCTGGAAGCCGCCCTTCAGACTCACCTTCTCTGACTGCTTCACTTTCTTCCTCCTCAGCTCCCAGCCCCCATCTGGGAAGTGATCCATGACTTCCAAACCTCAGTACCCCATCCCTGCACTCTCCACTGGCTTCCCGACCCTTAGATCCCATTGCACACCGGACACTTCCCAGGGGTGTCCTCCAGACATATCAACATCAACACAGCCCAAAACAGGCCCTTCAGCATCTCCTGAAAGCAGCTCCCCTCTCAGGGTCAGGTACTTTCATCGTTTCAGTAACCCAAGCTAATAGACGTTGGATTGGCCTTGACTCCCCCACTTTCCCCAGTCTAACCTCTTGGGCATAATTGTCTGTTTCTTCCATGGACACATAGTAGGGGGAAGGGAGGTGTGAATAACTGAGGGAATGAATGAGTGAACAGACAACAGTGTAGTCTTCATTGTGTGCCCAGCATGGGCTGGGCATACAGGAGGCATCAGTAAAGATCTGTTGCACAATGGGCTCTCTCCTCTCCACCAGAGACTTTCCAGGCATCTCCTGAAGCCAAACGCCTTTCCAGGCTCTGGGCACTTAGCTCTAGAGGCCTCTAGGTTGGGACAGCCTGTGAGGCTATATACCATGGTACCAGCCAAGGTTGATGGTTCAGTGCTCAGGGCCAGCCCATAGGTTGGGCTCTTGGTACCAGCTTCCCATACTTAAGGTTGCCCAAGAAAACTCAGAGTCTGTTCCTGTGGTTGCTCAGGGCTGGGGCACTGCCCAGAGCTCAGACATGGGCCAGGAACACAGGACCAGTAGAATGAAGGAGGTTCCCTAATCTGTCTCAGGGCTCATGGTTTCTTTTGTTCCTGCCCCACCCACCCCACCACCAGCCATGTGGTGGTACTCACAGTAGGCTCCAGCTTGGGTAGACAGCATCATTCACCTCCAAGCCACAGGGCAGCTTAGGTCCGGCAGAAGGGCAACCGGTGCTCTGGGTACATGACCCCCAAACTTCAGGTGGGGCTTGGTCGGACTCATTTCTTATCGTCTCTTGCCCCCTGGCGTGTGGTTGCAGTACTGCAGCTCTCCGGTGGCCTCCCTTGTGACCAATCTAGTTAATATTTCCTGAGCACCTAATCTGGGCCAGACCCTATGCCAGACAGAATTCTATTCTCAAGATCTCAGTCCAGCCCTTAGTCAGCTCCCTGGTATGTGTCCCCTCTCTCCTGTCCAAGTGCCCTCAGAGTCATGATCCATCATACAATCACTCCCTGTCCCCTCTTTCCCTCTGTCACAATCGACTGGCGAATCCCCAGCTTTGGATGAACCCAACTATTTGTGCTTTGTGTGTCTGCACTTAAGTGTCTCTGTGTTGCTAGAAAGAATCACACAAGCTGACAGACTTTGCACCCCTATAGAAATAGCGTCTTCAACCCCACCCAGGCACACCTCACTGCTCAGAAGGACTTCATGTTTTGTGTTTTTCCAGTCATATTCTTAGAACAGTGATTTGCTCTCTCTTCAAAGTCCCCATGTCTTCCCACTTTGCGCCTGCTTGCTTTGTCCATATTCAATTTAGAAATTAGAAGATACTGAATGGAAATTCCCTCATCATCTCATCACCAAGCCTATTAATCTGCCTTCCTCTGTCCTCAACCTTTCTTTCTTTGTTCAAGCTAAAATAGTGGAACTATCTCTTCTCCTAAGACTCATACTTTCCTTTTTTTTTAATTGGGGTGACAATTGTTAGTAAAATTACATAGATTTCAGGTGTACAATTCTGTATTACATCATCTATAAATCCCATTGTGTGTTCACCACCCAGAGTCAGTTCTCCTTCCACCACCATATATTTGATCCCCCTTACCCTCATCTGCCACCCCCCACCCCCCTTACCCTCTGGTAACCACTAAACTATTAAGACTTATACTTTCTCTGCATCTTGGATCCCATACCTTCCCACATACCCCTCTCTTCAGCATCACTGAATTTCCCTTCTCTGACTAGTTCCATCACCATGCAAACATGCTGTAATATTTCCCATCTTTAAAAACAATCAGCCCTTGACTCCCACATCTTCCCCCAGCAATTGCCACATTTCTCTGCTCCTTTTAAAGGCAATTGTCGGCAGGTACTGTCTTTACTCCCTCTCTCTTCCAAGGGCAGTCATCAACACACTCGAACCCAGTCTCAGCTCCTACCACTCTACTAAAATACCTCTTTTCAGGGTCGCCTATGAACTCCATGTTGTCAAGTTCACTCTTGACTTCTCTGCTTTAGTGTTACTCTGGCTTTCAGCAGTGTTGATTCACTGGACAACCCTTTCTCTCTGTTAAGATTCTATGACACCTCACTTCTGTTTCTGCCATCTCCTACTTGACTGGATGCTCCTTCTCATTCTCCTTTGCTAGTTCTTCCCCTTGACTTCTAAACATTGCAGGGCTCAGAACTTGGATCTTGGATTGCTTTCTACCTCCTTTCACACCCTCTGTGATCACATACATCCAGTCCCATAGCTTTAAATCTCTCTCTCTCTCTCTCTCTCTCTCTCTCTCTCTCTCTCTCTCTCTCTCTCACTCTCTCTCTCTCTCTCTCCCCCTGTCTCTCTCTCTCTTCCTCTCTCTCTCTCTCTCTCTCTCTCTCTCTCTCTCTCACATCATATATGCAACTGCTCACTTTATACCCCCAAACTCAGATACCTAATTGGTATTTCAAGCCTAATATGCCCAACATAAACCTTCTGATACCCCCACAAGCTTGCTTGTCCCATAGTCTCCCATCTTCAATAGATGAAACCGTCATTCCCCTAGTTCTCTAAGCCAGAATCTGGTGTTATGGGTTGAGTTGTGTCCCCCAAACATTAGTATTGTGAAGCCTTAACCCCCCAAGTACTTCAGAATGTGACCTTATTTGAAAATAAGGTCATTGTACATGTGATTAGTTAAAATGAGTTCATATCGGAGTGGGGCCCCAGTTGAATAAGACTGGTATCCTTATGAAAGGTAAAATTTGGACACAGGCACACACCCGAAGATAATGCCATGTGAACATGAAGCAGAAATTGACGGGCAGGAATGCTTCTATATTTTAAGGAATGCCTAAGATTTTCAGTGAACCACCAGAAGCTGGGGGAGAGACCTAAAAAAGATTCTCTGTCAGAGCCCTCAGAAGGAACAACCCTGCTGACATCTTAATCTTGGACATCTAACTTCTAGAACTGTGAGAAAATAAACTTATTTAAGCCACCATTGTGGACTTAATTGTGCCCCCCTATTTATATATTGAAACCCTAACCCCCAATGTGACTGGATTTGGAGATAGGCCTTTAGGGAAGTAATTAAAGTTCAGTGAAGTCAGAAGGGTGGGGACCTAATCCAATAGGACTGGTGTCCTTATAAGAGGAAGGAACACCAGAGATTCTTCTCTCACTGTGAGCACACAGAGCAAAGGCCATGTCATGTGAGGACACAGCAAAAAGCAGCCGTCTGCAAGCCAGGAAGAGAGCCCTCACCAATAACTGAATTTGGCAGCATCTTGGTCTTGGGCTTTTAGCCTCCAGAACTGTGAGAAAATAAATGTCTGGTTAAGCTGCCCAGTCTGTGGTATTTTGTTACGGCAGCTCGAGCTAAGACAGTCACCCAGTTTGTGTTACTCTTGCAAACGAATGCACTTGCTATCATCCTTAATTACTTCCTTTTCCTGAACTCTCCATATCCACTCAATATCCACATCTTATTGGCTCTAACTCCAAAATCTATCTAGAAGCCATCTACGGCTTTTCATCCACAAAGCTCCACCATCATCTCTCACATGTCTTACTGCTATAACTTTTTAACTAGTCCCCTTATTTCCATTCTTGCTCCTTACAGTTCATTCCCTACGCAGCATTCAAAGTGATCTTTAGAAAATATAAAACTGAGCACATCACTTGCTTGCTTAAAACCCTCAAATGCATGTCATTGCACTTAGAAAGACTGTGAACCCTTTTCAAAGTGCTCTAAGGCCCTGCAGCGATTGGCCCCTGCCCTTTCTCTGAGCTCATCTCCTCTTGTTAGTCATGCCCCAGCCACACTGGCCTCCTTTATGGCCCTAGCACATCAATCACTTTTATGTCTTGGGGTTTTGCACTTACTATTCCTTCTGCCTGAAATGCTTATCCCTACCCCCTCACACCAGCTTTACATGACTATGTGTCTTTAGGTCTCAGTGTAAATGTCACTTCCCTAGTGGCATAGTGCAATTGTGAATGGGATATTTTTCCCATTATATTTTCTAGCAGGTTATTGCTGATTTATAAGAAAGGTGTTGATTTTTTTGTAAATTGTCTTATAGTTATCTGCCTTGCGAAAAACGTGTTTCAGTTAATGATCTTTACCTTTCTAAGCAGACAATCACAGAATTTGCAAACACTGATACATTTTTGCAACATATCGTTTCCAATAGATATGCCTCTTGTTTCTTGGTCTAGTTTTGCTACATAATTTTAACTAAAATCCCCTCCCTTGTCATAAACCCTCATAACAACACAAATCATCCCATTTTGTACTTTTTGTTGAATAAATGAGTATAAATGGACTTAAATATATTGAATAAATAACTATTTGGCTTCTGCTCCCACCTCTGATTCCCCACTCTCTCCAGAGTCCAGGAAACAGGGTGGACAATTATTAGACGTATATTGAAAGAAAAATGAAAGAAATGGAGATGTTCTAATGGAAGCATGTAGTGGCTTGTTGAGTGAAGGTAAAAATGACAGAGAGACCATTTCTCACTAGAAGGGGTGTGTCAGCGCAGGCTTCTACTGGATCTCAGCTCCAAATGGATTTCACCAGTCGGAGAAGGAGCAGGGGTGAGGAAACAGCCACAGGAAAGGCCTGGGAGCTACGAAAGTGTTGTAAACCTCATCTCACTCTGTGAGCTTCCACCCTTTCTGGGTCTCTGGATTTATTTTTTGCTCCAACTATAAAGCTATAAGAAAACTAACAAAAGGATCTATGAAATATCTTTCCGATCCTGGATGGATGGGGCTTTCTATGTTTAAAAGAAATGGAAAAAATCACAAAGGAAGAAAAAAATAATAGATTGATCTACATTAAAACAATAAACTTCTGTATGCCAAGAAGATAAGCAACAATAAAAGACAAACAAGAAAGTAAGTATGTGCTATTTATCAGTGTACCTAATGTGCAAAGAGCATATGTGAATCAATAACAAAAGCACTAAGATCACAGCAAAAAAAAAAAAAAAAAGAAAACACACAGCTAATTCACAGAAAAGGAAAACGGTGAGTAAACGTGAACAATTAAGCATGATAAAAGCATAAACTAAAACAATGAAATACTTTATAAATTTTGCAAAGAAAATTGAATTACAATATTGCTTGCTTACAAGGGTGAGGTGAAAAAAATACTGACTACACACTGGAATTTGTTACAACTTTGTTGTATAACCACTCAGCTCTTCAGGGTCAGACCCTTTAAAGCAGGGGTGTCCAAACTTTTTTCAACGTTTTTCACCAAGGGCCATATGCGGTAAAATACACAAACGGCCGGGCCACTCACTCGAGGTGAAGTACGTATTGCCTCACCTGGTTTATTTAAGTAAACTAAATGTATTTTTGGAATTTGCTGCGGGCCAATTAAAAATGGATTGCGGGCCGCAGTTGGCCCACAGGCCGCAGTTTGGACACCCCTGCTTTAAAGGTACATGTTCTTTAACCAGGAATTTTACTGCTAGGGACCCATAATTCTGCTTTGAAGAAGTACATGCATATTCTCACATGAGGACGTACTGACCAAAAGATCCTCAAAGGCAGAGGCTGGGTAGACTCTGTCTTTAATCCATATCATCCCTGATTTACAAGAAGCATTTTTTAAAAAAGAAGAAGCAGCATTCAGTGGGTATTTATTGAGCTGAATTAGGCTAAAAACTGAATAGAATTCTAAAACAACATAATGAGACTACTCTGTCCGTGTTAGCTACCTCCTACTCACTGTGAAGTTCACCAAAACTTTGGTTAATTGCAACAAACACACACACACACACACACACACACACACACACACACACACCAGGGGTGCCAAAAAACTATATATAAGTGGACACTTTGGTCAGCGTTGTTCAAGCAGTAGTTCGCTGTTATCAGAAGTGTCTGGACGCTGATGGGAACCACTTTGAGCACCTCTTGTAACTGCAGAAGTCAAACGTAACTTGTATTCATCTTTTGTTATTGGTATATATTGAGTATTAAAAATTTAATAGTTTTTTTCCTTAAAATGTGTATACATTTTTTGGCACTATATATATGTACATATATATATAAAATCATATAATATATGTTATGTATAATATAACGTTATATACTATATAACATATAATAGTTTATACTGCATAATATTATGCTAACATATATAATATGTTATATATTATATATATATAAACTATACATAGAACATTCGAATATGCAGAACATATAAGAAGAAAACTAGAAAACCTTACTGAGAAACATCACACAAGATTTAGGAAAATAAACAGGAATTTCAAAAGGTTGATTGAAACGATTTATATTGTAAAGATACCAATTTCCCCAGATTTATTCCATAAATTTAATGCAATTACAAACAAGAAGGCAATAGTGTTATTTTTCTTTTGTAGCTTTATGAAACTATTTTAGAGTTTAAATAGAAGGATAAATAAGCAATGATAAAATGTTGGAGGGAAAGAAGTAGAAATATTTTGGGGCAAGGGGTTTGAGGGTGCTGGATCTACTATATATTAATAGGTGTGTTAAAGCTGCACTGGTCCTAATGGTATGACTGGCACAGGAAGAGATGGACTAGATCAGAAACAGAGCCACGGATATGCAAGAAAGACGTGGTAGGACTGGCGCTTCCATCAGTGTGGCATAGCTGTGGCTCCAGAGTTCCTTTCAAGGTGAATCTTCAGGGTGGTTCTCTGGTCAGTACGGAGGGGAGGGGATTCTTGAAGGCTGAGGAAGTATTAATTGTTCACATCAAAGAAATGCTGGGGGATGGATCGGTAATGGATATTACAGGGGATTGTGGGGACAGAGCCGGGAGTGCAGTTTCCAGGCTCTCGGCCTCACATGGAAAGGTGCTGGCTCGGGTAGTAAATGGCCATCAACTGTGATTGGATGGTCATCAACTGTGGCTAGATGGCTGTCAGCTGTAACCAGTGAGCCATTGGGCAATAATATAACTGCCATGGCTGCGCTAGCAGCGGATGGTGGCCGGCAAGCGGGGATTGTAGTTAGCACGGCGGATTGCAGTTGGCAAGTGATGTTGGTTGGCAGAAAAGCAGAGGGAAGGTTGCAGATCGTGTGGCTCCTGCTTCCTGTGTCTCCAACCCAGCCGCCAGCGAGAATATAGTGGTATGACTCCCCTACCTATGGCTCCGTGGGTGTTCCTTTTTGGCCTCACCATATCCTGCGTTCTTATGTGGGGAGCAGGACCAGAGACCCCACATGACACCCCGCGTGACAGGATCAAGTCCCCTAAGCCACCCCTTCTCTCCAACACTGGTGGAGAAATAATGGTGCTAGACTTATCGGGGGGAATCATTTAATAAACTATACAAATGTCTAACCACTATGCTGTACACCTGAAATTAATATAAAATAATATTGACTGTCAATTACAATTTAAAAATAGTCATGGGGATGTGAAGTACAGCAAAGGGAATATAGTCAATAATATTGTAATACCCATGTACAGTGTCAGGTGGGTAATAGACTTATAAGAGTTATCACTTTGTGAGGGATGTAAATGTCTAATCACTATGTTGTTTTGTACACCTGAAACTAACTAACTAAAGTCCCTCATGTAACTTAAAAAATATCTAACATTAGTACATGTTAACTAATGAAAACATAAAAATGCATGGTAGAAATAGTACATTTTTTTAAAATGTCAGAGGTGGAGAAGGCCTTTGTAAGCATGAAAGCAAAGGGAAATCATAGTCAAGTACCAAAGATATGTGTACAAGCAGGGTCATAACAGCGTTGCTTATAAAGGGAAAGAAAGAAATGAGAACAAGAGTAGGAAATACGAGAGAGTTGGTTCAGATACTCCCTTTATTGCCTTGACAAGAAGAGACACCCATGAGATCGCCAGATCTTGTTAAGAAAAAAAAGCAGTTCACAGTTCCTGTTTGTGAGAAAAATATGTACGTGGACGAAAACATACGGTGGGATCAATCTTAAATACCAAAGTGATTCTCACCAGATGGTGAGATTATGGGTGATTTTTAACTTTCTATTTTATGTATGTATATATTTTGCCTTAATATTTTAATAATGTGAATGTTATGATTTTTATAATCAGATAAAAACAAAGGAAATCAAAGACCTTTACATTTATGAACTAAATGATAGAAAATTGGATTTGTGTAGTGAAACACAGGAAGACTATATATTCAAATTTTAATCATGGCTTACTCTGACTGGTGGGATTGTGCGTGGTTATTTCTAAAATTGCCACAATGATAGGATGTTATTTTTAGAATTAGAACTCAAACAAATAGATACAATTCCTGGGCTATGTGGTGGGAAAAGAGATTGGAAAGGCAGGAAGGAGCTGAGGCTACAGAGAGCAGCTGACAATCTGGCGAGGAAACCGGAAATGAACCAGAAAAACTGCGGAGTGGTAGATACTGTAAAGGAAAGGCAGCAGCATCTGGGAAGTAACACAGAGGGGGAGAAGTGGCCTCATCTGAGTTCCTCTTTTACCACTCTTCCACACTGAGCTCCTGTCACCTCCTCATGTCCCTCATTCCCCAAGAGTCAGGTGACAGCAGCAAAACAGTTGTATAGTGTGCAGCTGCACCCTTAGGTGGGGGGAGGGCGTGGTGGAGAGCTCCATCCCTCACTGGAACCAGGGAAGTGGATGAGAAGCTGCCGCGTGTCAGTCTTGTGTGAGATGGAAAGGCACATGAGAAAGGGTCTTACGACAGCTCCTCACAAGATTGCCAATCTTCCCGGGCTCCCGGGAGGATCATGGGCCATTCCACCAAGACTTGAGTCAACCTGTGGTTGAGCCTTGTGTACGTGGCCTATTTGAAGACATGCAAAGTCGCCAGAGTGCCATGGCAGAGACCTTCCCTTGCACTCCTTGTACCTCAAATATGCAAAACACACTCTTGCCTCAGGGCCTTTGCACTTGTTCCTGTTTTCTAAAATACTCTTCTCCCGTTTGTCTGCACAGCTATCTCCATTACCTGCTTTAAATGCTGCTCAAATACTACCCCTCAGTGAGTGGTTCCCAATCCCTTACCTCCCCAGAACTTACCATCCCCCCTTTCTGCTTTCCTTTTTTTTTTCGGAGGCCTTATCACCATCTGACATGCTAAGAAGTATAATGCATTTTTACTTTTGCATTTGATTCATATTTCAGTCTCTGAAATAAGGATGACACTCATTTTACAACACTGCCAGCTGGACACCAATCACAACACACATACAAACATCAAAAGGACCAATCAAAACCTACAGGGTGAGTGTCGGTGTTGGAGAATAAATCTTGAGACAATAGGAAATCCCTCCTTTAAACTCTACTCTAGGAACCAATGGCTATGGGCACAGGGTGGGGAGGTGATGCCCAGGTGGTGAATAAAATGTGATGTGCTAAATTCGGTACATTCCCCAAGCAGGGATGCAAAGTGGGCTGGTATCTGGGAATCACAAAGCCTGCTTTAGGGCCTGCAGGCAGCCTCCCCAACAGTCCTGATGGCACAGAGGATGATGCTGGGTTGAAAAACAGGCCAGCAACAAGTCTGAGTCAAAAAGTGATTCAGTGAGTTGGCCTCGGAATGTAAGCAAGTTTACTTCAAGAAATTTATTTTGTTTATATTTTCCTTTTTATGCAAGCACCAGAGAGAACTGTGATAAAAAAAAACACCAAAAACAATGTCTTATGAAGTCTAAAAGAACTCTTTCAATAAGTAAAAAATAAAAATTGCATGTGCTAAGCAAGCATTGTTTCATGGCTTAATTGGAAGCACGGCTTAGTTGCTGGGTCATGCAATTAATTGATGTCATCTTTGATTTCATGGACTATGATCCATATTGTGCTTATTTATTACTGTGTTGTCTGTCTTCCCTCACTGTCACGTCCATGAAGGCCAGGCCTTGAGGTGACTTGGTTCACTGTTGTGCCCTCAGCCTCTAAAACATACCTGGGCACAGTGGCTGCTTAATAAACATTTGTTACATGCTTTGAACAGGGAATTAATTCCAGGCAAAGTGAACAGCAAGTACAACGCATCCTGAAGTGGGAACACGCTTTGGGTGCTCCCGGAATAGCAAGGAAGCCACGGTGGCTGGTAGTGTTACCTCTAATGCTTGATGAACATTCCAGTCAAGGCATTGGCTCCAGGAGGCTCAATGCCTTCTGAAAGCCGGCGTGATTCCAGCGCCCCACCCCTCATCAGAAGAGTCAGGAGTAAGGAATGTATTTGAATGTAAGTTCGGAGCCCTCAAGCATGGTTGGTGCAACTTATGAGCTAATGGCATTCAGAGGGGTCTGGCATAGGAAAGGAATGTCCTCACTGTTGCTGGTAGGGGTTGTGGGGCAGGGAGTGGGATTGTAGTGGTCCTGGTGGTAGCTACAGTGCCCACAGTGTCCAGGAGGTGGCAGTAAGGAATGAAATCTACAGGGGCTGAGGTCGTTGGGAGCTTGTTGCTTAAACATCTTTTCCTGAAGTAGGGTGTGTGTGTGTGTGTGTGTGTGTGTGTGTGTGTGTGTGTGTGTGTGCTGGAACGGAAAGAACATGTGGTTGTGTTGGGCTATATAATGGCCACCCAGCCCCGGACTGAGCCTGGGCCAGTTAACCCTACTCAGACCTCTCAGGAGCCCTGTCCCGGGCCCTGAGATGCTTTTGCTGACTCCTGGCGTTTCTAAAGACCTCATGTGCTTGTTCACTTGATTCTTAAATCTGAGGTCAGGCTACTTCCTCTTACAGTCCATCTTCTGGGAGCTCTCTCCTGTGTGTGTGTGTGTGTGTGAGAGAGAGAGAGAGAGAAAGAGAGAGAGAGAGAGAGAGAGAGAGAGAGAGAGAGAGAGAGAGAGAGAGAGAGAGAGACTTCCTGTGCAGAAAGTCAAGATTAGAGAAGTGTTTCTGAATGTTTGACCCACCTGGGGCGCTGCATCCACATCATCATGTGACCGGCATGCTGGCTATTGGGTCAGCTCCCCCTCAGACCGACTGTTTCTGTATGAGATGTCGTCCAAGACATGAGACCTGCCATGGTTAAAAGGCAACTCAGATGATTCCTGTGCATCACAGTCTTTGAGAAACATTAGTCTGGAAGTTCCTTTACTCCTATTCAGGGCAGATGGCCAAAGGGACTATGATTGCCCAGTGAAAGGGAGGAAATTCCACTGCCACGGCAGAGGTGCCAGGGACATTTCAAACCACTGAGGGAACTTTGAATTACTATTTAGGGAAGGCTCAGTCTCCAGTCTTGGGCAGTTCCTCAGCTATCCTCAAGTTCCCAAGATTCTGGCCCCTCAGACTTTGACTGCCCAAGGGAAACCCTGGGCCACATGGGAAGGATTCTCAGCCCTGGAGCTGATTGCTGAGAGGTAGTCCAACACCAGCTGGGGAGGTAGAAGCTGCTCTGCTACCCCTAGTTCTGTTACCTCACTATTTGTCCAACCTCCCCTACCAGTTTGTCTAAAGAACATCAGAGCTTTCTGAGAGCGTCCCAAGGCACCAGGTGGGGGTGGAGGGTGAGGGTAGAAACTCCCTTGTGATGATATGCAGATTTTCAGGCTGAGTTTCACCTTTGGGATGAAAGAAATCAACCCAGAAGCACCTGCTGTGCCAGACCATTTGGTCAAGACTAGTATATTTTTGTAGCTAGCATTGATTGAGACCCCATGGAACTAGGTGCTTCGCTAAACTCTTCACTTGCATTATCTCATCCAGTCCTCACAATGACTTTTGAAAGTGAGATCTCTTATTATTCCCATTCTTCATATGAGAAAACCGACACCTAGAGAGGTAGAGTCACTTGCCCAAGGCGCACAGTGAGCAAGTAGAAAGGGTGACTTTGAACCTGGGCAGTCTGATTCCAGAGCTTGTGCCCCTAGCCAGGAATGGTGTTAGAAAAGGAGATGGAGGAAACATAGGGAGGTGGTGTGTCGTCAGGGATGGGATCGGGAGAAGATGCAAGCTGAAGTGAGGGGCAGAGGTGCTGAGGGCGACTGAAGTGATAGAGAACAGGAGCAAGAGTAGGAGCTAGGATGGGAGTGAGGGAGGAGGCTGAGCAGCGTTATGGGGAGGATTGTGGTGGGGCTCAGGGATACACCTAGGACCAGGTGGGGTCCGGGTGAAGGAGGGGGTGAGGCTCAGGGACCAAGTTAGGAGGCATGCTTTCTGGAAGTGAGGGTCAGGGTGGGGGGAGCTTCTTCAAGGAAGTAAGCCTCTAGACAGTGTAAAACTGAGGGAGAAGATGAAGCTCCGTTGAGGGCTGAGAAATAGATGAGAATCAGGGATGTCACTGGGGGCTGGTCTGGGGTCAAACCCATGAAGGAGGTAAAGATCAGTGCTGTGGTTAGAGTGGGAACACTCTGGGGGAGTGATTAAAGCTACATATTGTCACCATGAGCTGGTCTGGGGTGACAGTCCTATGGACTGGGAGGCTCTAGGCTGGGGTTAGAGTCAGGATGAGGTAACAGTCACCGACCTGGCACTCCCTGCCCCCCTTCCCAGCTTTGTTTTCCTCCATCGCACCTCTGCCAACTGCTTTCTTAGATATTCTCTGTGTTTGCTAGTTTATTGTCTCTCTCTAACCAGAAGAGAAGCAGGGCAGAGACTTTGTCTGTTTGATTCACTTTTACGTCACCAACAACAGGCACAGTGCTTAGCACATTGTAGGTACTTAATTAAATGCTGAGGGGCAAGACTTAGGAAATGCCTGGCGGATTGGGACATGGGGTATCACTCTTGCTAGGACATACGCTCAGTGGTGGGGTGGCCTACAGAACAAGTGAGGTTGAGGGAGGTATGGGGCTATGGGAAGATGTGAAACTCAGGAATGGGGTGCCGTTCAGGTTCATGATGAATCCAAGGAATGGAGTGAGGGGTTGAGGAGAAGATAAGGCTTCAAGGGGTCTTACATAAGAGTTGGTTACACATGTACATTCTTGGTGATTCAAATATCCACATAGATAATTCAACTCCCTGGTGTTTCAGTCCCTTGACCTACTCTCCACCAATGCTCTCTCTCACTCCTCCCTACTGTAGCTCCTTACTCTTGTGGTCACATCCTAAGACCTTGCTGTGACCTATTATCACCACGGCCTCCATGATCTCCATTATATCCCTCCCTCTGAAAGCCAGCTTTTTCCTTTTAGTACTATAACTCCAACCATCCTTTGGCCACCACTGGAACCCTTCAACCAACAATCCCACTGTTTATTTCACTATCCTTCACCAAACCCTGACTTTATCCTTCCCTATTTACCCAGCCTAAAATTTATGATCAATCACCATAATTTCTCCCTTAAATCCACAAGAAACTCCTGTGTTTCTCTGTCATTTCTTTGTATTCATCCAGCAAAGCTTAACCTGATAAAATCCAACTTTTCACTTACTCTGGGTCTACATCCATAAGATTGATCGTGGCTGGAGAAAACCATGCAGACATGCTGAGTAATTTCACTTTAAATTAATGGCCATTAAATCTAAAGTGGGCCCTTAGTGCAGACCAACAATCACGCTACATTTCCGTGGAGCATTCAGCCTCACCATTTCCCAGAAGACTATTTCAATCCCTTCTCTCCTCAAACTGCCAACACCTCTGTTCCATCCTCACTCCCAGCTGGAGGCCTTGCTTCCTATTTCTCTGACAAAATAAAAGCTAGCAGAAGAGAACTGCTCCAAGCTGTACCATCACCTCTCCCAACTACCTGCATCTGTGCACCTCTCTCTTGCATCAGGAGTTTTTCTCTCTTTACTGGCTCATTGGCACACAAACAAGTCACCATGCTTTCATTTCTCCCATTAAAAAAAAAACTTTCATTTTGTCCCTTTGTAGCCTCACAACCACCACTCTCCCCTTTCTCTGCTCTCTTTTACAGCAGCAGAACTCTTCAAAAAAGTTTTCAGTTAGTACTCACTGTTTCCAATTTCTTTTTTTCCACTCTTGATTGAAAACACTTTGATTTGCCTTTGTGCTCCCAAGTCTCCCTGGAAATCGCTCTTGAAAGTCACCAATGACCTCCACGTTTGTAGAAACAATGGTCAGTTATTTGTCTCCTCTTATTTGACCAGTCAATAGGATTGAAGAATTGATCACTCCCGCCTTCTTTTTTTCTTTAACTTTTATTTATTTTAAGTGTGTTTTTCCAGGACCCATCAGCTCTAGGTCAAGTAGTTGTTTCAGTCTAGTTGTGGAGGGCGCAGCTCACAGTGGCCCCTGTGGGGATCGAACCGGCAACCTTGTTGTTAACAGCACCGCGCTCTAACCAACTGAGCTAACCAGCCACCCCACTTCCTCCTTCTTGATACGCTTTCTTCAGTTGGCTCCACATTCTTCTGCCCCACCCCCATCCCCACTGATCACTGTTTCCTAGTTTCATTTGCTAGTTCCTTCTCATTTACCCGACCTTTAAATGTTGGACTTCCCAGGGCTTGGTTCTTGGGTTGCTTTTCTTTTTCTGTACTCTCTCCCTAATTGATCCCATCCAGTCTCATGACTTTTAATACTGATTAGGTGCTACTTATTCTCCAGCCCTGATGTTGCCCAGATTCCTCATCCAACCTACTCCATCCTCCATTGCTATCTTCCTCAATTCAGCTAATGTACCTTCATCCTTTCCGATCCTCTGACTAAAATCCTGAGAGCTGTCCTTGACTCCTGTCTTTCTATCATAGCCCAATACCTATCTGTCATCAAACTTTAATGACTCCACTATCAAAGTTGACTCAGAATCTGCCTACCTCTCACCACCTCCACTGCATCGTCTAGTGTAAGCTACCATCGTCTCTCACCTGGATAATTATTTCAATAATTCCTAAGTAATCTCTCTGCTTCCACCCTTGCTGCTCTTCAATGTGTTCTCTTAAAGCAGTCAGATTGATCATATATATGAAAATAGAAATCAGATCATGTTACGCCATAACTCAGACCCTTCAGTGTCTTTCCACATCACTCTAATAGTCAAAGTCCTTACAATGGCCTGAGAAACCCTGCATGATCTCACGCCACCCCTATCATGGCTTCTCTGGCCTCATCCTCCATTATCTTCCTCTCTAACTCTCTCCATGTCAGCACATCAGCCTCCTGGCTGACTCAAGGATGTGCTAGGCATGCCCCTCATTCCAGGATTTTTGCACGTGTGGATCCCTCGACCTGGAACAGTATGGCCCCTCATCTCCTTTGCATCTTGGCTCAAATACCATCTTCTCAGTAGGGTCTTCCATGACCACTGTATGCTAACACTCCATGCCCCGAAGCCTCTGCTTCATTTTTCTCCATAGCACCAATCATCATCCAACATCCTGTATCTACAACTTCTTTGTTTCTTTGTGTAATCTCCACGAGGATAGGAGTTTTTGTTTATTTTGTGGGCTTCTGCAATCCTGGGTCCTAGCAATGTGCCTGGCACATAGTAGAACTGAGTAAATACTTGATGTCTTACTGTGTTTGGGCTGCCATAACAAAGTACCACAAATTGGGTGACTTAAACAACAGACATTTATTTTCTCCCAGTTTTTGAGGACAGAAGTCTGAGATCAAGGTGTCATCCAGGTTGGTTTATTAAGAAGCCTCACTCCTTGACCTATAGATGGCTGTCTTTTCCCTGTGTCCTCATATGGTCTGCACTCTGTGCGTCTGTGTCCTAATCTCCTCTTGTTATAAGGACACCAGTCAGACTGGAATAGGGCCCATACTAATGACCTTATTTTACCTTAATTACTGCTGTAAAGACCCTATGTACAAAGGTGGACACATGAATGGGGTGGGGGGCATCATTCAGCCCATAATAGTTGATCAATTGGTTAATTAGCGTGCAGAGATGAAATGAGGCTCTTATGGGGTAAGATCAATGTTTACGCTCAGGGATGGGGTGAGGCTTGGTGAGGACATAAGGGGATGGGGAACAATAGAGCCATAGAAGGGTTCAACTCTGGGGTGAATGAGAGTTAGGCAGAGAGTGAGGTACCAGGAGTGAATGAGGCTGGAAGACGGTACTTGTCTCAGACAAACGATGAGGCATAGGGATGGGGTTAGGGAGAGGCCATGTGGAGAAAGATGGAGTAATTGGTGCATTGAGCAGTGAGGAAATCAGGGACTGGTCAAAGCTGCAGAGAGGAGGATGAGAAGAGTAAGAAGAGTGGTAGGGTGGTTGAGACCTTGGGATAGGATGAAGGATATTGGGAATATCACTGATATTCACAAGATTGCCTACGTACTTTGCAGAGCCCAGTGCAAAATGAAAATGTAGGTCTTTTGTTCAAAAAGTATTAAGAATTCCAAGATGGCAACAGCAGAGCCTTAAACCAAGCATAGGGAACCCTACTAAGTGCTGGACACTGTCCGACTCCACAGGTCCAATACCTGTGAAGCTGGTCCTGCCAGATGGGATCTGGATCAGAAATGGAGACAGATTAGAAGTTTGAATAAGGTTGGGGTGGAAGGTCTGTCCTATCACACTGTATTGGAAATTTTTATTGAAACGTGACCTGTCTTTTTACATCTTTTTTAATTATTAGCAACTGTACTGGACACTCTTTTGGAGCTGGGTCCTCCCATGATCCTTAGTGCCCTACACATGTAATTTTGATGTGTGCCAAGGTGTGTTTCTTGAGATCATTAATGCAGCAAGAGAAAGGTATATGATGGATATGATGGAGATGGGGAAGAGGGAGTGAAGGCTCACAGGAACACCAGACTATCTCTCCAGGATTTAGATAATGAGGATCTGAACTGTACCAGTAATTATGATGTGGTTGAAAAAACATAAAGCCCATCAAGTGCACCAAACTGCCCAGTACCTGACCAAGGCAGAGCAGCCAGTGGCCAAGCCCTTCCTGTCCTAGGGCACAGGGGGGATGGTTCCAATCAAGCTCTAACAGAAGGTGTGGGGCCAGGGGGAACAGCCGAAGTCCTCCCCAGATAGTCCCCGGGAGTGCCTGAAGCCGTGCTGAGGAAAGCAGAAAGCTCTCTGAGGAAGCCAAGCTCTGGAAGAAGCCAAGACTCGGGCTCCCCATGGGGCCAGAGCTGCTGGAGGTATTGGGGGCAACATCTTGGTGGTAAGTTGAAGGCTGAGCCCCGCTCCAGCTCCACACCTTCATCCAGCCTCTCCCACCTCAGCTCTGTAAGCATCTAGTGAGATGAAGCTCTGCATTGGATGCTAGGGCTACATGAAGAGATAAGGTCTTTGATCCCAAGATAGAGAAGGTGAGTGTGCAACCCACGTGAGCAACCAAATGAACACAACACAACGAAGCTGGACATGGCCAAAGTCGACCTGTATTAGGTTCATACTAAGCACCAGGCACATCTGACGTGATTATCCATCCCTTTTGCCCTCCTCACCACTTTTTGAGGCAGGTACTATTATCATCATGCTCATTTGACAGATGAGGAAACTGAGCTGCAGACAGGTTAAATCACTTGCTGAGGATCACAGAGCTCAGCAGTGGTACCTCTAAGTGGGCAGCACGCTGCAAAGGTGCCGCTCTGCATCCTCCCTGCCCTTGGCATTCTCAGAAACCCCTTTTATAGTCTCTGCAGAGAAATGCTGAGAATGGAACAATCAACACAGGTGGGGGCGGAGAATCCCTTAAGACCCCTGAGCTGTGGGGAAAGATGGAATACAGTGCACAGAGGCTGACAGTGGGACGAAAGGCATTCTGGACCAAGAGGGAACTAGCAGCCTGGTGGTGCTGGAGTCAGAAGCTTAGGTGGGATGCCAGGAGGAGGGTGAAAGCCGTAGACCCTTGCTTCACACACTGAGAGCTGTGTGAAGTCCCCTGTGAACATGGTGGTTATTAAGATCAGAGTGGGGACATGGTGGCAGACTAGAAGACCCGGGAAGCAAATTCCTGAAGAGCCCCAAACAGTTGCTCCCATCAACCATGACCCAGGCTCCTTCCCCCTAAACGGAGGGTGCCTCTAAAACATATACAGTCCTTTGCGCCCCATTCTCATCATCACGTGATCTTCATTTCTTTCTGTGGAAGCCTGCCCCACAGGCCGTGGTCCTGCTGCCTTTAATTGGGGGGTGGGCGTGCAGAGGGTCTGTCCTGGGCAAGGAGAGATACTCCTGCAGCCATGGAAGAGTAAGCCAGCCAGGAGAGGACTCAGAACTGGCGGCAGAGATGGAAGGGAAAGCACCGCTGGGAGTGGGGGAAGGGGAGGAAGAGGAGAAGCTCAGCCCTGGCCAAGGCTGTTTTCTGCCAGCCCTGGGAGCTGAACTGGAAGAGGCGTGGGGTGACGGCGGTCTTCCTTCCCTATTTTCCCTGTCACCCTGTGGCAGGACAGGTTGCTGTTTCTCTACCTGTAATCTGCCCCAAAACACCAAATTGGGAGGCTGGGGGGAGCCAACTCCAGGGCTGGGCAGGGTTCCAAAGGTGCAGAGAGCAAAAAGAGCCCTGAAAACCCAGCACGGGTGCACTGGGCCCCTCCTTGGAGGCTTTGGCAGAGGAAACCCTGAGCTCCCTTAGAACTGTCCTGCCTCCTTTTAGCAGTCCACCTCTTGTGTGGTTCTCCCTAGACTGGTGTCATCTCTCTGCTACCAGCGTCTTGTTCTGTCATGCTGAACTTCCCACAGCGCTGCTTCCTGAGTGCCCCACCCACCCACCCAGCGCTCCCCTTGGAGACCCAGGAGATTCCTTCCTCTCCCCTTTCTGCACCTGAAGAGTTTCCCAAGCCAATTTCCACCTTTATTTCGCTGCAGCCCTGAGAGAGAGGCAGGATTCTCCCCATTTCCCAGATTTGACAGGAGAGAAGCCTGCTGTCCCAGGGCGGGGGCAGGTAAGTGACGAAGCCAAGGTCACCCAGTCATTGGCGGAACGCGGCCTCGACCCGGCCTTTCTTCAGCGGGCCGGCTGGAACCCTGGCACGGCGGACCCAGGCTGCTGGCCCGCGCCCCTCTTTTCTTAGCTGGCGTTCGGGGAAGGGCCAGTCGCAATGACAGGTGAGCAGGGGTAAGGAATAGTGGGGGGGGAAGGGGGTTGGGCTGTGCGGGGACGCCTGGCGCACCGCCCTTGGGTGCGGCCGCCCGAGCCCGCCGCAGCGACTGGGCTTCCGAGGGCCTGCGCCCGGGGACACGACGGGACACGCGCCTTTGGCTAAGGGTCCCTGACACGTCCCGGGCCCGCCGGCCAGGCCCCGCCCCCCAGCGGCACGGGAGGGGGCAGGGGCGGTGCCGGCGGAGTGGGGCGCGGGCGCGCGGTGCTCGGTGCGCGCCGCCGCCCCTCCGGCCCAGCTCGCCGGCCCGCCCTCCCTACCCCCTTGGCCCGCTCTCGTCGCCCCCACCCCTTCTCCTCTCCTTGGCCTGGCAGCCCGGTGCGGGGTGTGGTGCGACCATCGCGGCCTGGCGATTGGGGCACGGTGGTCGTGGCGCTTTAGGGTGGCGCGCCAGGCGCGGGGCGCGAGGCCAGACCTGGCACAGCAGGGTGTAGGGGGGCGGGCAGCGGCGGAGCCCTCAGAGGAGAGCAGGGCAGGGGGGTACCGAGGTAATGGGCAAGGCCTGGGCGCCCGACTGCGAAGGGCGGGAGCTCCAGGCGCACTTCGGCCCCAGCTGGGAAGGCACCAGGGCGCCCGGGGCGGCGGGAGGGCAGCGGGGCGGGGAGGGAGGGAGGAGGAGACGGCTGCGCTGGGCCGGGGGGCTTGGCCGACGGGGAGCAGGTGGGCGGGGACAGGGGCCCTGCTGGAAGAGGCGCAGCAGCGAGGTGGCGGGCTGCTTGCGCAAACAGGGCTGCCGCCTCCTGGGCCCGGAGAACGGTGAGGCCGTTGGGGTTGGGCGCCCCAGCCCCGAGGGCACGGTTCAGTGTCTAGGACCACTGAGCTGGGCGCGGGGCACCGCTGGGGGGCGGGATCTGGAGGTTCCGCTGGGCCAAGGCGTTGAGGGTCTTGAGTAAACCCGGGAGAAGAGTGTTGCTGGGCCAGAAGCCGGAGTTCCTGGGCAGGGCTCTGGTGGTGGGCGATGGAGGGCGAGGATAGGCACTTCTAGGGCTGGTATGAGTGCAAGGGGACAAGGAGGGTCCAGAGTTTGAGTAGGAGCATAATTTTGGAGTTCCGTGTCACTGGGTGGGTCGATGAGTCATGAGATTTGGAGATCACAGAACCTTTCCTAGCGATCAGTTCTGAGTGAGGGAAATAAAAAGAGCTTGAGCTTGGATTTGGAGAAGTGGTTTGGAGGCCACGTCTTGGGACACCAGGTCTGATGGCCGCCAGTTCCCATGCCAGGGACTTTGGGAGCCATGTCCCAGAGTGCTGTGATTCGGAAGCTCCAGCCTGGGGTGGGGTTAAGGAAGGTCTTTGTGGTGGCCTTCCTTCCTTTCCAGGCCTTCAGGATTCAGCTGTGTTCCTGTGGGGAGTGGGTTAAAAATTCCTTGGACCTACAGTCAGCCTTACAGTATCCACCAGGGGCAGGAGGGACATATACAGTGCGTGACTGCTGCAGCATTCTCTGTCGTGGAGCCCGCATGCTTCCTCACTGTTGCCATAGTAACAGCCTATGGATGGTGTATTTATAGGGGAAGAAGCAGGCGCTACATTTGGAGGAAGGAGGGGGAGGAGGCCTCATGGCAGCGGCAGCAGTGACGTTGCCTACAGAATTGTTAATGGAGTGGGGCCATGTCTTGTGAGCTGTTTGAGGGAGTTCCTAGCATGTTTGAAGCTTAAAAATGAACTAATGACTTTTGCAGGTGTCAGGATAGCTCACATTTGGGGCTATGAGATGTGTGGGTGTGCAGCCACCAAAGTCAGGTGTGTCTGGGACAGGAGGTGGCTATGTGTAAGCTGTTATGTAATTTTCCCACATAAAATTAAAAAAAAAACTGCAGTTCTCTTTGATAAGCAATGAAACATATTTTTCTATCTTCACTTATTAGTAAAGCCTTTACTCATGCTCTTCAAACCCTGACACAAGGGCTCCATTTTTCTTCAATCAAAAACCTTGCTGTTAGGCATTGCAACCCACACCCTGATCACATGGCTGGCGCTGGCTCTGGGGGAACCTCAGAGATCCGCAATGGAAGCAGAATTTAGATACAATATTCCATCTTCACTCTCATAAACAATGAGGGTGAACTTTTCTCACAACGGCAGTCCTATCTGTTGACAGATTCACACGTTGCTAGTTTTGGGTGGGATTGTTGTGGGGTTCAAAAGAGAAGAGCCCCCTTGACCTGGTGTTTCCATAGATGGATGTTAGATTTACTGTTTTTCCTTTACTTTGAATTTTAGTTATGATTTATGTTCTGTTTTCCAAAAGGATTAGAAGATATATTTTAAATACACTTAAGACTCTGAAAACATAAATAGAAAAGTGTATATATCACGTCGCAAGGGGGAAGCATATGTGCTTAACATATGGGCGGCCAGGACATTTGTGCTTGATGGTCAATTTTACCGCTGAAGTTCCTGACAGCCTGGGCAAAAAGGGTAGCACAACGGATTACACCATTCATGGGTCGGGCATCCAGTTAGTCATAAAAGCAGAGCTTCTACTTGGGTTGGGAGCAGTGGGGTGATTGCTCCTGGGTGTGGACAGCTGGGCCAGTGGTCTGGAATATGTGCACGAGTGGGAGTGTGTGTTTAGGAGAGCAGTGTGCAGTGGTCGGGGGTTTACATACTGGCTGCATAATTCCTGAGTAGGAGCAAAGCCTCCAGGCAATAGCTAACATCAGAAGCAACACTTGCATTGAGTTAGTGTTTCAGTTTTGCTCACGTCAATCATGTCTTGGTACTCTGTGGCAGTGTTCTTTAATGCAAAGAGAGGAGAGGTGACTGGCTGCAGGAGATCCTTGCCACCCTGTCTGGTGAAGACGAATGCAGCAGATCATCTGGGTTTGGGCCATGACTTTTGAGATGGTTGTTGTCACCATGTTAAGCTTTGCCAGTGCCTGCTTCTTAAAGTCATGCTGCCTGTTTGCAAGGAATGTGCTTGTCATTAGAAGTATCTGGGACTTGCCATCGTGAGCAAAATTAGTTCCCCAAATGGATCCTGTCTTTTTCGCTGTTGATTTGCTTGACCTCGCCTAAGTCCCCATCTCTCTGAGCTCCTCGCCAACTCAAAAGTGCGCAGATCCCCATGAGGGAAGCGAGGAAGGAGGAGCGTCGGCCTACAGGAGTTTTTCTTTATAAAAGGAAAAAGTCACGGTCTAGGTCTTCTAGACTCTTAATGTTCTTGGAGGAGAGGGCTAGAAAATTTGCTTTGGGCTCTGCAGGGCTTCAGGGAGCTCTGGAGAAGAGCTCAGGGCAGAATGGGGAATAGTAGGGCTGTGCAGAGGGCACTGTGCCTCATAAGGCACTGCTTTGACCTTTGACCAGGCTGCTGGGGAGTAGGGGTCACATTTGAGGGCCAAGAGGGCGCCCTGTAGGTTTTGGGACGTGATCTCACTGTGATTGTGCTTTTCTCCTTTGCCAGGCAAGTGAGACACTGGATCTGAGGGAGCACCATGGCAGGTGAGCTTTTCTGCGCCCAGGTGGAATGGTGAAGGGCCACGTGTAAGGGCTCAGGGGAAAGGTGCATTCCACCTTTCAGGTTCTTCCAAGTTTTCCTCTCCCCGGAGTGTCTGATCTACCCCTGCCTGGATTTGCCCTAGATTGTCTTGGGCAAGACCGTCGATGCCAGGCAATCTGATGGCACTGGTGTTTATTCAGGTGGGGGGATGCCACTTTGATAGAGTCTTATGAGGCTATTTGGTATTGGTCACCAGCATCAGCCTCAAAGGAGAATAAATTCTCATGATAAGGGCTCCGATTTTGTCATTTTGAGGTAAGGCAGGAGATACTGGGTGTTTTTTTTTACTGATGACTACAATCCTGAAAATCCTTCATGTCTGTCATTCCTATGCAACATGCACTTCTCATTTTCCTCCATAGCACCAGAGGCCTGAGTCTTATTGGGTCCTTGACATTCAAGGCATATACATCATGGCATCACAGAAAGTCAGCCCTTCCATCCCCGTTACAGAGGGCCAGCTTTGTCCGGGGTGGTGGCTAGCCCACTGGCTTTGGCTTTGTCTTGCTTCCCTCCATCTTTGTGCTTCTGTGCCTGGGCTGAGTCTGGTTTGAAGGAGCCTCTGGGCACCTCCCCATTCCAGGCCTCAGTGCAGCTCTCTCGACAGTGTTTCTGGAGGCCAAGAATGCCCATTCTGTCCTGAAACGGTTCCCTCGTGCCAATGAGTTCTTGGAGGAGCTGCGCCAAGGTACCATCGAGCGGGAGTGCATGGAGGAGATCTGCAGCTACGAAGAGGTCAAGGAGGTGTTTGAGGACAAAGAGAAAACGGCACGTACTGCCCTGGGGCTGGGTTATGGGAGTGGTGGTAACCTCAGGATTAAGAAGAGCGGGCCCAGGTGCCTCAGATGAATCAGAAGCCAGGAAGGAAAGCCAGCGCCATCCAGAGCAGGGCCATTGGGCTGTAGAAAAACAGACGTGTCCTTAGAACAAGAAGAACATGTCCTTAGAGTCCCATCTGCCTCACTCTGGGAGTATCCTCGCTTGGTACATTTGGTCCTTTGTTCTTGGTACATTCCAGAGCCTCTCTGTTAGCTCTCAGAGGCCAGTCAGATCGGGCGGGGTGGGGAGCCGCCTTGCGGAAGGTCTCTGGGGTTCATCTGGGGCATGAGCAGTTGCATGTAAGTGTACATGTAAATGATCCTTCTTCTTCTGCAGATGGAGTTCTGGAAGGGGTACCCAAATGCAGTCTACTCAGTCCGAGACCCTGCGCAGAGCTCGGATGCCATGTATGTGGTGGTGCCTCTTCTGGGGGTGGCGTTGCTGATTGTCATTGCCTTGTTCATCATCTGGAGGTGCCAGCTGCAGAAAGCCACCCGTCATCACCCCTCATATGCTCAGAACCGGTACCTAGCCAGTCGCGCCGGGCACAGCCTGCCCCGGGTCATGGTGTACCGGGGCACTGTGCACAGCCAGGGGGAGTCTTCTGGGCACCGGGAGGCTGGGAGCAACCCACAGGTGGTGCTGGGGCCCAGTCGGGGGGCCAGAACCACGGTCCGCCTCGAGAGCACCCTCTACCTTCCGGAGCTCTCTCTGTCCAGACTGTCCAGTGCCACCCCTCCCCCATCATACGAGGAGGTGACTGCGCCCCAGGAGAGCAGCAGTGAGGAGGCCAGTGTCTCTTACAGTGACCCGCCCCCAAAGTATGAGGAGATAGTGGCTGCCAACCCTGGCTCAGACAAGTAATGGGACTCGTGTCCTGTCTGCTGTGAATGCCTCTTTTAGGGGTCTCCTGTTTTCTTTTTAACTTTTTAAAGACTGTGCCACCACAAAACAGCCTTAGCCTCCTTGTTGCCAAATAATTTCCTAACCATGGATTTGTAGGAAGACAGTTGTCAGAGACAGGTGGAGGGGGTAGGGAACACGCATGCCCCTGGGGAGAGCCATAGGCTAGAGAGCCCAGCTTTTCCAGAAGCCACCACGCCCACCATCCTGTCATCCTGTCAGGGACTGGCTTCTCTTAATGCCAAAGGAATCCCCCCATGAGTTGACTGTGGCCAGAATGTCCATAGACTCAGGCCCCGGGGCCACTCAGCCAGCTGGACACCTGTCTGTGTCTGGAAACCTAGGCCACAGAGATGAGGGAGACAGGCCCGCCCTCAGCACCCTTCCTTTCCCCTCAACAGTCTTGTGCTTTCTGTCCCTGGCTCACCTTTGGAGAACAGGGTCAAGGACTGAACAAAAAACAAAAAGAGTAATAACAAACAAATAAATAACAAACACAATGAAACAAAACACTTTTACCTGGGCCACTTATAAGGGACCAAAGGAAATCAGTCGCACAGATCTGAGACACTCGCCTCCCCCAACACCCAGCCCACCCTCCTGACCAGGTTAAAAGCAACATCTAGAAAAACCTGGAAGGGGGACAGGGTGTGTGAAAGATGAGGAATGGGGGCCTGGCTGGCAGAGCTGCCACCTTCAGATCGAGCGAGGGGCCCACATGAACTTTGCCACCCTGAAAGGGAGCTCTGGTTCTACTGTGCTTGGCCTCCCCCAGGCCTTGGCTCTCCAGACACAGGGACTGGCTGTGCTAAAAGTGCTACTGATTGGCATGAGCCCAATCACAGCCCCGGGAAAACCGATATGGCTGACCCTGCCTGTGGAGCCCATAGCCTCTGAATGGTTGGGGTACAGGCTGGGGCGGAGAGCTGAAGTTTTCTCCTGGTGAGCTTGATCAGCCCATGGCATGATTAAACCCATGAACTTGGCCCCCTCATCACTGTGCTCTCTGGCGTTGAACTTTTAAGATACTTCCCTCTTCATGAGTAGGTGCGTTGGGTTGAAGTTGAACTTCAGATGGCTGATTTCCCCTTAATGATAGTGTCCACCTGGGGAGAAAACCCTAAAGTGTCCGTTTTTTGAAATTTCTTTGCGAGGGAGATGGGGAAGCCCATGACCTGGGGTAGAAGGTCCATCCAGGATTTACCCTGTCATTGCCAGGTGCTGGTCTATTTTTAGTAACCCCTTTCTGTGGCCCAGGAGCTGTCCATCTTTCCATTTCAGTGATGCTTCAGACAGCAGTGGGGCAGAGATGACCTGTCCTTTGGCTGTCAGAGACCACACAAAAAGACACTGTTGACACCGCCTCCCCCACCCTTCCTTCTCCATCCTCTTGGCCTTGGTGCCAAACCATTTTTCCTCTGTGGTGCTTTAAAAAAATGTAGCAACATTTTGTGGAGCCCAAAAGAGTGCACAGCCAGGGTCTCTTGGCAACCACAGCAGTTCAAAACCCACTGAAAAGACAAGCTTCTTTCTGTCTAAACAGCTCTCTAAGCCAGGTATTGCGCCTTGTTGTTTGAATGCAGCCCTGCCTTCAAGGCCACAGATGACTTCTGGAGGCCCCTCCAGTCCCGAGAGCTTGCCCTGAGACTTGCTTCAAGTCAGGAGGCTTGTGTTCTCATCCAGGGAAGCCACTGGCTTGGACAGCTCGACCCTGTGGCTGGGGTTTTCCATCTTTCCCCCTACCTCACAGGCCTATTTAGAGGCTTACTGAGCTAATGCCTGTGCAGTGAGGTTTGCCCTTAGGAAGATTCTAGAAATGTGTAGGTTATTGGGGACCAGTCTTCGTGGAGGCTTCATATGACTGTGATGTGGAGTTTCAATCTGGGGAGTCAGTCTCCTGCCAGTTGACCCTTTCTGTCCAGTCCCCCCTCCCCTGAGAGTTCCCTGACGCTAGAGGTGCTGACCAGGTGGCATTCCACCTTTCCTTCCTCTTTTCATCCCTCTGGGCCTGTAGCACTGCACTCCTACCCTTCTCCTTGAAGGCATTTGTGGCCTAGGAAGCCCCTGCTTTTTTCATGATGGAAGCTGCGGTCAATACAATTTGGCCATGTTGGAGGACCTGGGGCAGCCTGAAGCTCTGGGGCCAGCCCCTGCTCTCCCAGCATTTCTTTGGGCAGGTGCCTGTGTGGGACCTGGGAGAAGACACCCCTATGTGTCTCCTCCGCACTGAGCAGAGAGCCAGGCATGAACCCCACCAACCAGAGCTGAGGAATGCCTGCTGCCTTTGGCATCTGTCAGTCCCTTCCCGGCACAGCTGCCAGGTAGTTTGCAGCTGGGTGGAGACCAGAGAGAGCTGGCTGGAAGCAGGGACCTGGCCCGGGGGAGGGTGGCAAGTGTCCTTCAGGCACTGAGCACAGGCCTGCAGGGAGTGCTCACTCAGAGGTCTTCCTTAATGCTCTGTGTTCTCTAGTTCAGGTGCTTTGCAGCAATCTTCTGGGTGGGGTTGCCACCGTGGTCTCTGGGACGTTTTTTGCAGTATATTGTAGAAAAAGACTGTGCAGTCTATAATGGTCATTACTCCTCGCGGTGCACATTTGGCTTTTATGAATGCCCTGTACATATCTTTCAAACTCTGTCTTTGTATGGACGTTGATTTGATACAATGCTAACGCTGCAGTAAGTAACATTTTTGTTGTTTTTGGATGTGTGTCTGTGTGTGTGTGTGTGCGCGCGCGTGTGTGTGTGCGTATACATGTGTGCATGTTGCCTTTTCTCACATGCTTATCTGAAACAATAGCTGGTGTGTGGCTATATTTGTATCAAGAGGGTTCCGGTCTGACGGGAGGAATGTCCCCTCCCAGTCCGGAGCAGCCTGATGACAAGGCCCTGAGCCAGGAAAGCCGAGATACGCTGTTGGAGTCCCCCCAAAGTTGCCACCTTCTGCCTCCCTTTCACAAAGCACTTTGAAAGCAGCTCCATCCTGTGGGCCTCTGCCCGCTGGGACCCCCACTCACACACCCATTTAGCGCCGTGCCCTTGGCCTTGGCCCCTGTTCTGTGGGCGTCAGCAGCTGAAGGAAATCTGAAGCACTACCGAGCCTTTTTATTTTTATTTTTGGTGGAAAGATGTGTGACTATTGACTTTGGAAATGGCAGGGCTAGTTATTTAGCTAGTTTTCATTTTTTAAAAAAGAAAAGGCTTTAAAACATTTCTTGAACTGTGACTGTCATACTTGTTTTCAACCAAAAACTTTTTAAGAATTTTTAAAACAAGAATCACAATCTTGTTCCCCCACCCAGTGCTCCCCACCATCCGGGGTTTTCAAAACTAAAGCACAAGAGAAAGAGTGGAGCACATAGGCGCCTAGCATGCCTGGCACCAGCGTTGCGCCCTGGGTGACCGAAACGGAAATGTGACACCGAGCAGTCTGACCAGAGGCGAGGGCCTCCTCTTCTACTTGCCAATCCCACTGCCATTAGTGTGAATTCCTTAGGGTGCTGCTTTCGAAAACAGGAATCTGCCCGATTTATTGGACGTTGTCTTTTTTGTAGTCTGAATACGAGGAATTCAGGACGGCAAAGTGTCTGTTCAGGACTAGGAGCCAGATGGTCCCTCTCTGGCTGGGATTTGATCTTTGAACAACCAAATGGCATCTCACGAGAAGAAGAAGAAAACAACACTGCCTCTCGATTGTTCTTTTGTCCGAGAGAGAGAGATCATCGAGAAAGACACTCTGACTCACCTGCACTCTGTCTTTCTAGGAGTGTGCGTGTGTGCTATGTCTTATGTGTGTGCCCTCACGTTCAAGGGCGAGATGGAGAGCTACGCAGCAGAGCTGCGGGTGTAGGGTGCTTTTCAGCTTGACAAGTAATGAAGCTCCATTTCAGGATTGCGCTGATTCAGAAACAAGCACATCCTCCCCACTGAAGTCTCCTCGTACTAATTAGTGTAATTAACTAATTCAAAAGTACTGTAATCAGACTGCCTGCAACCATGGCAAAAGCCCATTATCTTGAAGCCGACTAATTCAGAACTTAGAGAAAATCACAACTTAATTCATGGTATCTGCGATTCTTGTTCCATAGAAATATTTAAAATAATCTTCCCTTTAGTCAATTTTCAGGGTCATATGTGTAAGAGGGATCTAGTATAAAATGAGTACCTTTTTCAAACAAAAAGCTCCAGATCTTAAGGATCCCTGCACTGTGCCTTCAGCTTTGGGGGGGGGGGGTGTTCAGCAATTCTCACATGTGAGGCTCTTTGTGTACTGGACCATCTCGTTCTGTCTCCATCGTGGGGATGTTAAGTATTGCAGCTTTGCATTCTACTCCTTTACCCTAGGAATTACATAGTTTGTGAACTAGGCTGCAACTTAAAGTAATATAACTGTATCTTGCTAAATATTCTGTAAAGCAAATGTTTCGCTGTCAGACTGGCGCTCCTATCATTCACCCCCAAATATTCAAAAGTAGGGAGCCTCTCATTTTACAGGCTGTGGGCGGTGAGTCTCTCTCTAGCAAGAATTTCTCTGACAAAGATATGCAAACAGCACACCCCCTCAGGCTCAATGCCTCAACAGTTGTCCCATTGTACTGAGGTATCTGCTCCTTGAACAGTGCCTGCCCTTCTCCCACCCCCAGCCAGAGTATTAACGCAGATATTCAAGATTGGGATGAATCCCACAGCTGCTTTTGCCTCCAAATCTGTCTTCCCTTATGGATGCCACTTTCCCAGGCCTGAACACACCTGCTATTTCACTCTGTGATCGTGAATTCGTGACAGTGGAAACTCTATGTGCAACTGAGCTTATAGACAAGATTACTGTGAAATGGATTAATTTTGGTACCACTTTGAACTGCTCATACTCATGTGTTGACCCATGTCAGCTGGGAAATTTGTGCATTCAGTGATACGTCAGGATTTCATTGCAGCCTGGGGGCAACAAACAAACTTGCTTCTGATCTCTCAGTCTCTCTCTCTCTCTCTCTCTCTCTCTCTCTCTCTCTCTCTCTCTCTCTCTCTCTCTCTCTCTCTCTCTCTCTCTCTTGCGCTCTCTCTCTCTCTGTAATTGTTGAGTTTAGTTGTTAAATTTCGTCTCTTTCTGTACACGACAATGAATAATAATAAAGAAATGGCATTCATTTCTGTCCTGTTGTCATCTATTTTGGATCCCCAAACTTCCATGGGGCATGGATGGTTGTGGGCCAAACTTGTTTTTCCAAAAGCCAGACTGTAGATAAGGAAACAGCCCAAACCAGTTTGGAAGCAGGAAGCAGAGATGTCCTGAGTCCTAAAGTTTGTATGTGAGATGTGTGTAAGATGATCTCTAGACCCATCCCCCTGGGATAAGGTAAGATCTGTCAAAAATCACTTGAGCAACTTCCCTGTCACCTGATCCCTGGCTACTAACAGAGGTGTCCCTTGCTAGAAGGATGCCCTGTTTTGTTTAAGAGCTGGGGGAGGGGCTGGAGGGAGTGTTTTCCCGGGCCCTATGTAGGTGGGGCATGATACTCAGGCTTTGCCCTGGCTCAGCTTCCCGAATTCTAAGGCTGGCAAGAGTCAGAGACTGTTCAGAGGGTAACGTTGCCCTAGCCTCTCCCTTGGGGGAAGTGCAGGCTTAGCTCCAAACACACACTTCCAGCTGTTGGTATGGAGAGAGATACAGCCATGGGAAGTCGCCGGCGCAAGTTGTGCCAATCCCCAGTAATGAAAATAACCCACTTTTAATAGGAAAAGCCATGGCAGTGTTGAGACAATGGCAATGAAATTCAGCGCCTCCTTTGAGGATTGAATGGAGAGGCTAATGCCAGGAATGACAGCCAGGAGACTGGGGTTCCATTCTTATCCCAGGCTGGCTTTTTGAGTGATGCCAACTTTCTGGGAATGCTAGGAAGTCAATTGAAGAGTCCGCAAGCAGACTCTAGCACACAGAGGGGTTTGGGACTTTTAGGCTCTTTTTTGTCAGGAAGAAGCATTCTAGGCAGTGACTTAGGGTCCCATGATAACCCATGCAAGGAAGGTAGTACTTGAGAGAGGCCCCAGCCTTCCAAAGTCCCCCTTGGGGTACCATCCAAGAAATTGAGCCTCCCTTTCTTATTTGCCCTTTGTACCATAAGACCATGGGTTTCAGGGCCAAGGCAGTTGGATTGCTTGCAGAGGGTGAGGGTAAATGGTAAGTGTCAGGGACTTATAGGAGTGATGGTGAGGAGACAGGGTCGTATCCCAGTCTCTCCCAGTCCCTGCTGGAGCAGACACAGGGAATCAGGTAAAGGGCAGAGACTGTGCTTCAGGAATGTGGCTTGGGAAGGTGGGACAACCCCCTTCTTACCCTTTGCTCACTGCCACACCCTTTATAGCAGTTGGCCTGAGACTGCCTGGAGCGAAAGGACGGAAAAAGAGTAGAGAGGATCCATGAGCTGTGCTTAGGGTGGGCAGTGCCAGAGAATGCCTCCCTGTGCAAGCCGTGCCTGACTTAAAGCTTGAAGGATGAGTAGAAATCAGTTAGGCAAAGAGCATGGAAGACAATTAAACCAGTGAGAGGAACAGCATGTAAAGAGGCCTAGAATCTAGCAAGGCCGTCATGTTTTTAAGGAAACAGAAGCCAGAATAGAATAAGGGGAAAGACTCGCGCAAGGTGAGATTGGAAAGGTAGGGGGAAGTCCATGCAGAGTCACCCTAGGCTACACTTAGAGCTGTAGTCTTTATTCTAGTGAAAATGGGTGGGACGGGGGTGGAGGGCACTGAAGAGCGCTTTAAGGAGCAAGACTACATGACCAGGCCTATTATATTTAAAACAATCTCTCTACCTACTATGTGGAGAATGGACTGAAGTGGCCACGACAGGATCAGAGAGACAAGGTAGGAGGCTATTGCAGTCATGCAGGCAAGAGATGGTGATGGGATTGGCTAGGATGGTGACAGAGGAGGCAGAGAGAAGTCAACTACTGAGAAGAGTTTTGCTCCAACACTGAATTATATATTTAGGAGGTTGTATTAGGGTTCTCCAGAGATGCAGAATCAATGGGAGATATATGTGTGTATATATTGACAATGAGAGAGAGATATATACATATAGAGCTAGAGATATATAGGTATATCTATATACAATTGACCCTTGTGACCCTTGAACAACACAGGTTTAAACTGCATGGGTCCACTTACACCCAGAAGTTTTTCAATAAATATACATAGAGTCAGCCCTCCGTATCCCCAGGTTTCACATCTGCAGATTCAACCAACCTCAAATCAAAAACACTGTTTTCGATCTGTGGCTGGGGATCTGCGGATATGGAGAGCCAACTGTATGAATAGTTCTACATATGTCATTTTATATGAGACACTTGAGCATCCGAGGATTTCGGTATCTGCGGATTTCGGTCCTGAAACCAATCCCCCATGTATACCGAGGGACTGTAGTGAAGTGTTTGGGGAGTCAAAAGTTATACGTGGATTTTCAACTGTGCAGAGGTCAGCACCCCTAATCCCTCATTGTTCATGCATGGGTCAACTGTATAGAGATATACCTACATATCTGTATCTGTCTAGGGATTTGTTTATTATAAGGAATCAGTTCATGCAGTTGCAATTATGGAGGATGAGAAGTTTCGCAATCTGCCCTCTGCAAGCTGGAGACCCAGGAAAGCCAGTGGTGTAATTCCAATCAGAGTCCAAAGGCCTGAGAAGCAGAGAACCAATGGTGTAAGTTCAAGTTTAAAGACAGGAGAAGACCAATGTCCCAGCTTAAGTAGTCAGGGAGAGAGAGAGAGAGAGAGAGAGAGAGAGAGAGAGAGAGAGAGAGAGAGAGAGAACTCCTTCTTCTGCCTTTTTATTCTATTCAGGCTCTTAATGAAGTGTATGATGCCCACCCACCCACATTGGAGAGGACCATCTGCTTTACTTAGTCTGTCCATTCAAATGTTGATCTCTTCTGGAAGCACCCTCACAGACACATTGAAAAATAACATTTGAGTAAATATCTGGGAACCCCGTGGTCCAGTCAGGTTGACACATAAAATTAGTGATCACAGATGGGACAGAACCACGCATAGTGACTAATTGCACTGGGATAGGTGGAGAGGAGTCCCAGATGACTGTGAGGTTTGGGGACTCAGACAGTGGGGTAGATGGTGGGACCATTCACCAGGAAGGATCACACTGGAGCAGGAACAGTTTCAGGGGAGCATGTTCAGTGTGGTGTGGAGGGGAACTAAGGAGAGAGGACTAGACTGAACCAAGAGATATCAGAGTTGCTTAAGTTATCATAAAGATGATACATGAAGTCTTGGGTGTGGATTTCATGAGCCAGGAGAGAAGCCAGATAGGCAGGGGAAACACTATGGCAGTGTGGAGTCCTGGAAACCAAGGGAGGAATACGTTTCTAGAAAGACAGAAGACAATGATATGAAGTGCTTCCAAGGAGTCAAATAAAATGAAGAGTGAAGTGGGTTCATTGGCTCGAGCTACCAAGAGGTCATTGGTGACCTTGGCCTGGGGTGGTTTCAGTTGAATGGTGGATGAGGAAGGCGGACTCAAAGGAGGAGAGGAATGTCTGGGAGGTAAGAGTAGAGACAGTGTGCATGGTGGGGTGACACTTTCAAGGATCTGAGAGAGGACAGTAGCATGAGTGTGACAAGACACTAAGGGAGACAGTTTTGTTTTTTGTTTTTTGGCTTTTTTTTAAATGCTCAGGTCATTTTAGTTCAGCAACTATTTAATGAGCTCCTACCATGAGTCAGGCAGACAGTGCGCTAAATGCAGGGGAGACAGACAGAGGTAAGAGCAGCCAACAAGGTGCTGGGAAAGACGTGACAGCATTTCCATGCTGGAGAGAAACATCCTGGCCAGGGCCAGGGAGGGAACTGAAGGCCCAGGGGAATGCAGAGATAGGCCACTGCTAGAGCTGTGGTTGGAGCCTGAGCACAGGGCCACCAGCCTTGCTAGTGGCACAGACAGCTCATCTTTTGTAACAGAGAAGCAGGAAGGCCTTGTGGACCATGGGAAAATCCTAGCAGCTTAGACTTGAAGTACTGGCTCTGCTAGGGGCTGAGTGCTTCACATTCCATCAGTCCATACCTGCCTTTTCCAGGCAGGATCACTGAGGCACATTGCCTCCAGTCACCCAGCTACTAAGTGAGGAGTTAGGACTCAAATCCCATGGCAGGGCCAGGGGACTGGTGATGTGCATTGTTTGTGTGATGACCTGCCTCCTGGCTCTGTCTTGCGAGAGTGAAGGCAGGTCAGAGTGGGATAGGTCTGGAGGATGTTTGCTGAAACTCTCTTGAGCTAGTTCCTCAGTGGGACCTACCGGTGTTCTAGCAAAGACCCTGGATTGCCAGACGGCAGACACTGGTTTGCATCTCACCTTGCCAATGCTAAGTGAACTGAGTCACATGCCAGCCCTCTGTGAGCCCCAGCTTGTCCATCTATAAAATGGAGGATACTGGGAAGAGTGTCTGCTTTATAGGTGGGAGGGCTTGTCATTAGCTTCCCCACTTTCTTCCACCCCCCCCACTCCGGTTCAAGCTGTTGTTTCTCAGTCTAGTTGTGTAGGACACAGCTCCCTGGCCCAGGCTGGTATTGTGAGCCTTGCGCTCTCCCCGGCTGAAGCAGTTGGTCACCAGTCCTCAGTCGGCTGCTCACAGCAGCTCACGGCAGCTCTCACCAGCTGCCAGCCACTCACGATGGCCACCCGCTGCTCCTGGCAGCACATGGTAGCCCACGGCAGCACACAGCAGCCCAGCTCCAGGGAGAGCCGTTGTTGACAATCTTAGCTGTAGAGGGCGCAGCTCAATGACCCATGTGGGAATCAAACCAGCTATCTCGGCGTTAGGAGCACAGCGCTCCAACCACCTGAAAAGAAAAAAAAAAAGCATGCAGCTTCTCAGACTTGTTTCTCATCTTGGGTTTCTCCTCTCCTCGTGTTTCTCCAGCCCAGAGGGCCGGCTGCTGCTCATGCTTTGAGCTGGTTAGTGTCTTGAGACTCCGCACCACTTTTTCCACCTCTTTGTTATTGGCCATTTTCCTTTGGTCTCTGATGCCCCTGAATTCTGCATTCACATCACATTTCAGCCACTGGACATGGAACCAATTGAAAGCAGATGCCTTTCAACCTGAGGAGTCACCCAGGAGGCAAGGCCAAGGGCTCTTCGAAGTCGCTTGGTCCAACACCGCCCCCCCCACCCCGCCAAGGATCAGGAAAGAGGGCCTTCCCCACCCGCTCCAAGGGTTCCCTGTACATGGGACAAGGGTGACTGACAGACAGGTGACTAAACCTCTCTGGTTTCCAAATTTGTTTCCAGCTTTTGGGGGAAGGGATTCTTAGGTCAACAGAGTGACAAGGAGAGGAAGAAGGAGCAGCAGGGACATCAGCTGGCTGTACTACAAGGTAGGAGGCGAGTAGCGCCTCATGGCTTTTCAGGGCTGCTCTTAGCTGCACACACAGGGCGGTCCTGAGTTACCCATCAGTAACAATTACCCAGCAACAATTACCCTAAATTCATTGCACTTCCACCGGAGTTGTTCAGGCAGCCCTCCCCCTGCAGGGGGAACTTTTAGGGGCTGATCTGAAGGAACCCAGAGGCACATAGCATTTCAGCCCCCAGGGTCCTGCCTGCAGGTTTGTCAGCCTAGGCTGTGGCTCTGTCAGTGTCTTTAACACACCTCTGCTGGAGCTGCTCCCCGCAGACTGGACGAGAGTTCAGGGGGTGTGACCAGCGTTTCTACCCAACTTGGGGAAGACTTTTCTACCAATCTTAGCCTTCTCGAGAGGTAGTGAGCTGCCCTGAAGGTGTGCAGGCAGAGGCTACAGGTGCCAGGCACAAGGGTCAGGCCCTTTTTCTTAGGTTGACAGAGCTCTAGGAACCCATCTGTCACGTGGGGACTCTGGTCCCGCTCCCCGCACCAGAACACAGGATATGGTGAGGCCAAAAAGGAACACCCACGGAGCCATGGATGGGGGGTTCATACCACTATATTCTCGCTGGTGGCTGGGTTGTAGATACAGGAAGCAGGCTCCACACGATGCACAATCCACCATCTGCTTCTCTGCCAACCAACCAACCAACCAACCAACTGAGCAACCCAACTTGCTAGCTGCAATCCACTCTTGCTAGCTTAGCCACAGCAGTTATATCAGTGGCCAATGGCTAACTAGTCACAGCTGATGGCCAACTAGTCACAGCTGATGGCCAGATACTACCCAAGCCAGCACCTTTCCACGTGAGATTGAGAGCCTGGAAACTGCTCTCTGGGACTCTGTCCCCACGCCATTGCACTCCCAAGGAGGCAGAATATGGCAAGATTTAAGGCAGGACCCCCACAGAGACAATCCCTGCCGTCTCCACTCCGCATGGACTTTCTGCCTATCCGACTGTTTCTGTCTGCCCTCTATAGCATGAGTTTCCTGAGGACAGGGACCTTATCCCTACCTCCAGTGCCTGGCACCCAGTCTTGATTCAACATAGCCATACTGAATGAGAAGAACCCACATTTTGAAATTGAGGTGTTCCCTGTAACCTCTTGTTGCTGGACCTGTCCCCATGGGGGCTGGGTCCTAAGGGCTACCCCAAGTGTTCCTGACATTTATTTCTTTCTCTGCTCATGAGGTGACCCTCCTTCCCCGGACCAGCTACAGTCTGTGCATTTTGTTCCTCTGTTTTTCCTGTCTCTTTAAGGAATGGAAGGACGGCTGTGAGGCTCTGCTAGTCCCCCTATCCCTTCCCCTCTGGCTGGGGAGGGCCTGGGGCTCCAGTCATGACCTCAGTACCAGCTGCTTCCAGGAGCAGTAAGGAGAATTGTTTACAGGTTCGTAAGTTTTATTAGCAAGTGAAGAGGAAGCTACCAGATGCCTAGAAGATCTGGGTTTGCAGCCAAAATCAGGCTTTCTTGCTTGGGCTTGGGATTGTAGCTGCCTGAGACTAGGCTCTGAACAGAGCTAGGAGTCAGCAGACAATCGTACCCATTGACTTTGAATGGCCTCTTCCATAGGACCCGAGTTTAAGACAGTGAGAAAGGGCAGGACTGCTCTGGGGAAAAAGAAGCTGGCGTCGGCCCTGAAGCCCAGGTAGCCCCAATACACCTCCCTGAAACCAAGAAACACAGTTTAAAACTGGGTTTTAGCCCAATTTTCCATTTGAAGATGGGAAACTGAGCCTCAGAGCAAGGGAAACAAGTTGCCTAAGACGGCCCAGCATATGAGCTAGAAGTTACTCCCAGGTGTATTGACCCTGGGTCTGAGTATCCTGCCGCCTCCCACTGCTCTTTGCAAGGGAAGTGGGAGCAGGTAGCTGATAGGTCATCAGACCTCAAGCCGGCTGGTGGGAACCTGAGTAGAGTGCACGGCTGGCTGAACAGCTGAAAGAGACCAGTGGTGGGGAGACACTGGTGGAGGCAGGTGGTTTGGCAGGCAGAGAGACAGACACATGACAAGGGCAGACAAGTAGGCAACAGCCTGAGTTGGACACCTGTTCTGTAGGGGACTGGATACCCTCTAGATTTCAGCACAAACTTGGATGCAATTAACTGTATTTGTTTGGTCCCCAGCGGAGGCTCTGTGCTCACAATCACTTTTAGGGAAGACAATGATAGGTTTTCTTTGGAGACAGTTAGCTTGAAGGGAGGGAGAGCTTTCACCTCCATTCCTTTTTGCTAATAAAACAGCTCTTATTTTAATAAAGACCCAAGCCCTCCAGCAGACAGTTCACAGGAAAGAAACACAGAAGATCAATAAACATATGAAAAATTACTCAGGTTGATTCATAATTAAAGCAATATAAATTAAAGCAAAATGTGATAGATATCATTTTTCACTCAACATAATGATGTCTTCTAAAAAATTTCATAATACAGTATCTTCCATTGATAAGGTTGTGAAGAAATCAGCACTTTCTTCCCATTGGTGAGGTCCCCTTAGTGTAACCTCTTCAGAGAGGACATTGACAATATCAGTCCATATTGGTCAAAATTGTCAGCACACATATTTTAGGACCCCACAATTCCACCATTAGGCACCTGCTCTACCAAAACATTTACCCACTTGTGCAAACAGACAAGGCCAGCAATGGTCACTGCTACATTGTTTACAAAAGGGAAAAGTTGCATCTATTTCTGCATTTTTCTGTGGCTCATTTATACAACAGAGTATTACACAGCCATAAATAAGAATGAAATCTTACTATTTGCAATGACATGGATGGACCTAGAGAACACTATGCTAAGTGAAATAAATCAGACAGAGAAAGACAAATACCACTTATATGTGGAACCTAAAGAACAGAATAAACAAACAAACAAAACAGAAGTAGACTCAGAGGTATAGGGGAAAAAAACTGAGCGTTGCTAGGTGGGAGAGGGGTGCGGATGGGGGAGAAGGTAAAGGGATTAGAAAGTACAAATTAGTAATAACAATATATGAAATACAGTTTAGGGAATATAATCAATAACATTGTAAAGATTTTGTAGGGGGTCAGGTGGGCACTTGTCTTATTAGGGAGACCACGTCATGGATGGTGTAGATGCCTGACCACTGCACTGTACACTGGAAGCTGAAGCAGAATAATACTGAATGTCAACTATAATTGAATATATATATATATATATATATATATATATATATATATAGTCACAGGATGTGGAGTACAGCATAGGGAATAGAGTCACTGGAAATTTAACAGCTATATATGATGTCAGAGGGGTAGTAGATTGGGGGAGGGGGTTATCACTTTGTGAGGGGTGAAATGTCTAGCTATACCATTGTTTTGTACACCTGAAACTAATAAAAGAGAGAGAGAGAGAGAGAGGAGAGAAGATGAGAGAGGAGAGAGAGGAGAGAGGAGAGAGAGAGAGAGGAGAGGAGAGAAGAGAAAGAAAGAAAGAAAGAAAGAAAGGAAAGAAGAAAGAAGAAGAAAGAAGAAGAAAGGAAAGAGAAAGAAAGAGAAGAAGAAGAAAGAAAGAAAGAAGAAAAGAAAGAAGAAAGAAAGAAAGAAAGAAAGAAGAAGAAAGAAGAAAGAAAGAAGAAAGAAAGAAAGAAAGAAAGAAAGAAAGAAGAAAGAAAGAAAAAGAAGAAAGAAAGAGAAAAGCTGTAACTTTGCCTGGAGAACAGAATGCAACCAGTGCAAGGCGCTGAAGCCTGAAGGCGTCCTCCCATCCTCCTCCCCAGTCCCCCCAGGCAGAGGTGGTCTGGTGGCATGCGGGGAGGAAGAGGTGCCTTCTTCGACCAAGGTGGTCCCAGTGGAATGATCAGAGGTGGCTGTGGTGGCTTCTGTGGCATGGACCGAGGTGGCTTTGGTAGAGGAAGACGAGATGGCGCTGGGGGTCCGTCCCCTGGACCTTTTGAACAGATGGGAGGAAAAAGAGGCAGGCATGGAGGACCCGGTAAAACGGACAAAGGCAGAGACCGGTCCTACTAGAGGCAGAGACCCCGCAGAGCTGCACTGTCTACTGGATTTATTTTTTAAACCAGGAACTGTTTTAAATTTACAATTCTATATTTATAATATTGACCACAACAGTATGATTATTCCTGGTCTGTACTTTAGAATTGTTCACCATTTGTGAAGAAACATTGAAACAGGTTAAATGGTAAAAAATAAAATAAAATAAAAATAAAAAAATAAGGGCAAAGCTTTAGACACCCAAAATGTCCATGAGCAGGCCCATAAACAGCTGTGCAGCAGAATACTGTGCTGTGTTTAAGAGACGTGAGGTAGATTTGTTCTGACATGGGACATCCCCAAGGCACACAGTTCACTTAAAAAAGTAAGCTGCAGAACATCACGTACCTCAAATGTATGATCTCATTTGTGTAAAACACTGCAAACATATACATACACATCTAAGCCAGATGTTCTCTGGGCCCCTCCCTCCCCTTCCCAGAGGCATCTGTCTAACAGCCGGGGCAGGAAGAGCTTCGGGTCCCCTGGCCCTGTGCTTTGGGAGCCTTCCACCGGGGTCTAGGTCTCTGCAGCCCATCATTTACACTTGGCCCTGAGCCATCCTCCTGGCCCCCTAAGGCTTGACAGAGCTCTCTGTACCTGGGGTACGCTAGCCCTTCAGGCCCCTGAGGCTGGCATACCAGACATTGGGGGCTTTTGGGAGTGTTTGGGGCAATTTCAGAAGGAAATTATGATAGAGGGTAAAGGTTAGCATGCTAGAGAGACATGCTAAGGGACAAATTCAAAGTCCCGCAGCAAATTCTGCCTCTCACCTCCTAGCCATCCTTGGTGCCCAAGGTGAATTGCCAGGGTTTCTGGGTGGCGTTGGGGGCTTAGACATTGTGAAGGAAGTCTCCCCACCCACTTTGTTTGACTTTAGGTGGTGGGTTCCTTTGCCACCAGGGGGCAGTGCCTCTGCATACACCTGGCCTGGTGCCACAGTGCCCAGGGAGCCCCAACTGGTCAAGGCAAGTTGGCAGTTAGAGGGTAATCTGATCTGAGGTTAATAGTGCCAGGTCTTGCCTGCACCTGCCCACACAGTTAAGCTCTGCTGACTTGAGTGCTGTTCCAATCCAGCCACCCTGTGGGGAGAGGATTCTTAGCTCCATCGTCTGTCGAATGGGGAGACTGAGGCTCAAAGAAAGGAAAGACTTGCTCCAGGTCAAATGTTGAGATCATGGCAAGGATGGGCAGGGCATAGGGTTGTCAGATAAAACACAGGATACCCAGTTAAATGTGAATGTCAGCTTAACCACAAACAATTTTTAGTGTAGGTATGTGCCAAATATTGCTTGGAGCATACTTACACTAAAAAATTATTTGTTTATTTGAAATTCAAATTCATTTGGTGTCCTGTATTTTTATTTCTTCAATCTGGCAACCCTGGCCTGGCAGAAACCCATGGCTCCTGCTTCCCAAGCTCCTGAGTCCCACAGAACACACTTCTCTGCCCATAAGATGCCCTCCAGAAAGCTCAGATTTCATAGCAGCTGCTCTGTTGGAGCTGGGAAGGGCTTCTCCAGGGATCCTTGGGAATGCAGGCAGGGCTTATATCAGCTCTGTTCCGGAGAGCTTGGTCCCAGAGTGGGACAGGTGGGGCCAGGGAAGGGGGGCAGGCAGACTAGACCATGCCACCCTCTCTAAGCAAGTCCGGCCCCCTCCCTTTCCTCTCCCTTGCCCTTTCCTCTCCCCCTTTCTCCTTCCCTCCCCACCTTTGTCTTTTCCTCCCCGGGCCCCAGCTGTGCTTGGTTCCTTTTACAAATATCCTTCTCTCCCCTCCCCCCCGGGACTCTTCCCAAGAGCTGAGGGATCCCAAGGGCTGACTGAGACAACCTTTGGTGGTCATATCAGTCAGGGTTCCCCAGAGAAAAGGAACCGATAGGATGGATGGATGGATGTACAAGTACATACACATGCATGTGTATGTGCATAGAGACTGACTTTGAGGAATTGGCTCATGCCATTGTGGGGCTAAATAAGGCCAACATTTGCAAGGCGGGCCAGCAGGCTGGATGGAATCTTAGGTAGGGGTCGATACTGCAGTCTCAGTGTAGAATTCTTCTATGGGAAACCCTAGTGTTTGCTCTTAAGGCCTTTCAACTGATTGGATGAGGCCCACCCACATCCAGGGTTAGTATTCTTCTTAATTAAAGTCCACTGATTGTAGATGTTAACCACAGGTATAAAACACCTTCATAGCAATACCCAGACTAGTGTTTAATTGAATAACTGAAGAGTATAGGTTAGCCAAGTGTCCATATAAACCTCACAGTGGTTTAACCCGTGGGGAAGCTAAGAGAGAATTTGGACTTACATCAGGGAGTGCAGGGCCTGGGAACACTGGGGACTCTAGCGGCTGTAGGCAAGTCCTTCCTCTCTGGCATTTCCCTCCTTTGGTTCTCATGGTTCCTGCCCAGGCTGACCCAGGGCATCCAAAGGCTATCTCTCCCATGGGGGAACTCAGGACTGGGAGAGGCAGGATATACTCTGCAGAGGACACCTTTGGAGGGGTCCCGTGGCAGGGATTATTAGCCAGAGTTGGATTTGCAGAAACTATGACAGGCTTGGGATCTAACTCTGCTTTGGCCACTGACTGACTTGGGTCCTGTGCCAGTCCCTACCTCTCTCTAGAAATGATGGAGGGTGGACCCCACCTGTCCGTCCCCCACCCCCATAGGGCCAAATCAGGTGATCTGAGAGCCAGGGCAGTTCTTGCAGGACAAAGTTTTGAGCCTTATCTCTTCTCCTATGTTGCTTACAGAGTAGCAGAGGAGAAGGCCGTGAATGTAGCCAACAAGATACAGCAGGAACAGAAGGTGCTGGTCCAAGGTTTGCACCCAATTGGGAGTATGGCTCCACCCCCCATGTCAGGATATATTTTCCCTGAGCCCCTACCCCTGGAAGAGCTGATTTTCCAAGTGCTTCTTCTCTGTCCTGCTTCGTGTGCATCCTTAGCCGTAGCTTACAAGTGAACAAGTGGTTGTGATGGCAGAAAGCCCCTCTAACGTCAAGCAGGAGCTGGCTCCTGAAAGCCATGGGCAACGTCAAGAGACCCTGATGATAGATGGTGAGGATCCCCTGAAAAGTCCCTTCCTTGGGTGTCTGCACTTGTGTATGTGTGTTAGAGATGTGTGTGTGGCTGGGCAGTAATATATATGCATGTTTCTGTTTGCATGGAAGTGTGGCTATGTGTGATTGCGTCTTGGTGTGCATATATATGTATTTCTGGCTTGAGTGACAGGGAGTTCGGGGGAAAGGGATTGATGTGAGCATTTTGTAGCCCATGACGGAAGAGGAGGATGGGACCAACATGTGTGGTCCCTTGCTTTCCCCTTCGTCCAAGCCACCACTTTGTCTGTCTATTGCAAAACATTCAGAGGGCTCAGTTTATAAGATCAATCAGATCAATCTCTCCTAACCCTCCAATGCCTTCTCCTGCCCTTTAGAGTGAAATCCAAACTTCTTACCATGATCTATAAAATCTGATCAAGGTCACCTCCTCAACATATTTCATGCTGTGACCCACTCCACACTGCATTTGTGCTTGTCCTTATAACACCTCAAGACTGGTTCTTCCTCACAGCCCTTGTGCTAGCTGTTCCTTCTGCCAGGAATACCCTTTCCCTAGATTTTCCATGGCTGGCCTCTTTCTCGTTCAGGTCTCTACCTCCATGTTGTTTCTAACTTTTCTAGAAGTAGCCCCTTCCTTCTGTCATGTTGCCCTGTTTTTATCATTTTGGAAGCATGTGTCTCTTGATCTGAATCTACACTGGTGTACACACAGACAGTCAGTTTCTTTATTGCTCCAATCTTGTCTCTTGGTCATTGTTCTGTCCAGTAACTTTCTTAGCCCGGAGCTTGGCCCTCAGTAATTACTTGCTATACTTTTGAACAGATGAAAAACCTGAGGCCTGGGATTGGCCAGTGGACAGCAGTGAATGGATGTTGAGTGACTCCTAAGAAGTTTGGGGACCCAACCTCTTTCTGGTGTGTCCTGTGCCCAGGAAGCCTCTTTGGGTATTCCTAGGGCCTTTGTTTTTCTTCCCAGAAATATTAGAGCGTGCATACTCGTCCCTGGGGGCCTCTCAGCGACGACAGAAGTTGAATTCAAATGCTGCTGGCTCCGCTGCAGGCCAGACGATTAGGAATATGACTGCCACCTGGCCCAAGAAAGTGGTACTTTATGGGGCCCTTGCTATATGGTGGTTGGGTTGCGGTTGGGAGTACTGGCTATAGAGGCTCCAGCCTGACAATGTCAGGTGGAGCAGGGCGAGATGTTGACTTGGGGGAGGAGGAAAAAGGCAAATGAGGGGAAGGACATCCAGCAAGAGATCAGAGTCGTACTTTGGTAGGCTGAGAGTTCAACCTTGGGAGTCCAGAATGCCTGAAGTGCATATTGCTTGGGGAGTACATATATACTGTACTCTGCAAAGCTCCAGTGTGTGTGAAATGACATTTTCCTTTATTAAAAAATAAATCAGTATGTATATTCTTATGTCTATATAGCTAAATATATCTATATTTCTCTATATATCAATATTTGATATATTACATATAAATATATTTCTACATATAAATATATAATAGAGAAATATAAACATATTTAAATAAAAAATTATATATTTCAGGGCTGGAACAAGAGTAAGGCAAATGAGGTTCCTATGCTTTCTGGCTGTTAGGAAATCCAGTCAATTGAATCTAACCATTTTGTAGCCAATCCTTTAAGCTACATTCACCATGAGTTGAAGGAATGTTCTAGAAAAAAATGTTGGGCATATTGTTGCAAAAGATACTGGGAAAAGTCAGCTATTTTGGAGAGGAGGAGGACCTGTCTGTTCTAAGGAATCACATGAGTCCAGTAACTCTGACTCAGATTATGGCAGATTATGTTAGCTACATTCACCATGGCTGAGGGCAAATTTTAGAAGAATGGTTGTTACACTCTTTCAAAGGTTACTGGGAAAAGGCAACAAGGTTGGAGAATGGGGGAACTGACTGTTCTAGAGAATGGGTCAAGATAAATGCTGAAATGATTCCTTCCACTCCCAATAAATAAAGAGAAAAAGGGTTCCCAGGTCAATGACCTCCTGAGAATGAAAATAAGCCAGAAATATTGAATTGGCTTCTTGTGTCCAAATGTTGAAGCCAAATCAATCTTCTCCAGCAAGTCAGACTCCAGCAAGCCATTCATACCCCTAAGACTGAGGGGGTGATGGTGGTGGTGATAGTTTAACCTCTGGATTAATTAAAGTTACCTGTTAGGACCAGAGGAGTACACTTTAAAAAAAACCAGAGTTATTATATTAACCTTAGATATAAATTTAGACATTTAAAATTAGGAAATTTAATTTATCAATTCTATTTATTTATCAATTATTTTTTTAGATAAAAAAAAATGGAACTCTTACTGCCTTTGAAAGAACCACAGGTTTTGGTATCAGGGTAATACTGGCCTCAAAATGAGTTAGGGAGCGCTGTCTCTTCTTCAATTTTTTGGAAGAGTTTGAGCAGGATTGGTATTAGATACTCTTTGAAGGTTTGGTAGAATTCACTAGTGAAGCCATCTGCTACTTACCCGTTGTGTGACTTGGGCAAGTTATTTGACCTCTCTGTGTCTCCGTTTTCCCATCTTTCAAAATGGGGTGATAGTAATACCTGTTTCAAAGGGTCATAATGAGATTTAATGACTTGATATTGGTAAAGGGATGACATGGTCCCTGGCATGTGGTAGGTCTGTGTTAAAGAAGCCTTTTGTGAAATATCTCATCTTGCACTGGAAACCATGTGACTCCTGGGGGGTAGAGGTGGGCCTTTGGTCCTGAACAAAGTGTGGGGCAGCCCCTCAGCTGGGGCTGAGCAGGCTACTTTGACTGACTGTCCCTTTCCTTAGGGGGCCCAGCTGCAGATACCCATAATGTCGAGTGAACCAAGCCATGAGAATGTCCAACGCCAGGAGTATCCTGGCAGCCTCCAAGGCACGAGAGTCCGTTATGAGTGGTAAGATGGATCCCAGAAACTGTGCAAGAAGAAAGGAAGAGCTCTTTGGGCAGGGACCAAGGTGGGCCAGTGGGGCTGGTAAGCAGACTGTGCAGGCAGGACTTGAGAGCAGCTGGAAAGTGCTCCAGCTTGGAGAGTTGAGGACCTGCTCCCTCCTCACCACAGCCCTTGAGCCTCCTGGCCCCTTCCCATTTGAGCCCTCCAAGTGTTCTGCAGCTGGACTGGGCTGGCTTGCAGCCCTCAGGCCCCAGGACCTACTTACCAAGAAAGGGAATGACTGGAGGCTGACAGACACTGTCCAAGGAATCTCCTGTCCATACACACTTGCCTTCATGGCCTTCCTGTGCTTCCTGCAAGGCTTGGCCTGGGACAACCAGCTGCTCTGACCCGCTGTCTTTTCTTATTTTCCAGCAACCCGGAGGCAGATTTGATTGCAGAGATTGGCCTGGAAGAGCTCACTGGACTGGAGATGGAAGTCATGAGAAGGCAGGTGAGTGTCTACTGTGCCAGGGACCCACTTGGAGGGTGGAAGCAGAATCATGGTGTCTTGGTGTGGGTGGGCCTTGACAGTGATGAGGCTGCCCACCTGGAGGTTGTGCAGCCATGTCAGTCATCTTACCCTCTAACAGCCGAGGTGAGGTCAGGTTCCCCTCCCCTTCCTACCAGTCCCTGTGGCTCTGGCGTCCCATCTTGCTGCTCAGTCTTAGCCTGTGTCTTTCGGGAGATGTGGAAAGGAAATAGGAAAAGAGAAAAGAAGGACAAAGAGGGAACGTAGGAATATGGAGAAGTCTGCAGAGGGTATGGAGCTCAGAGGTCTGAGAGAGGCGTCTCAGACCAACCCCAGGTCTTCTCAGGCAGAGAGCACAGCAGCCTTGGGCATGGGGGGAGGGCCTTGGCCTGGTGGCCCTCTCTGGCCCCCATGTGTCACCCCATCCTGGGGCCCTCACTCCCGTCCTGCTGCTTCCCCCACGCCAGTACACCCCAGCATTGAAATGTCCGTTCCCGCTCTGCACAGCTGGGAAGGGCTGGCTTCTTCCAGACAACTTGAAGCACACTGAGAAGGGGGCAAGGCAGGTGGGCCTGGCAACACAGGCAGCTCGGCCCACCCCACACCCCAGCCCCCTGGTCTCAGTGCTCTGCCTGCTTCTTACCAGGAGGCACTTTGGCCTCCCAAAATGCAGCAAAGGCTCTTCCTGTTCGAACTTCATACATTTCCTACTGGCAGACCGTGGGCCTCCCCAAAAGAGCCTTGCTCACCAGCCTTCTCTTGGTCTCTCTGCAGATGCATATGATCATGGAGCGTCTGTGCGCCCTGGAGAACCAGGTCATTGCCTGGCGCTACAAGGGAGTTGTGTTCCTTTCCGTGCTGGTGTCAGCCTGCGCAGTCAACCTGTGGCAGTGGCTGCGCCACTAATGCTTCACGCGGCACGCTGCCACCAGAGCCCTCTCTTCCTTCCCCTTCTTCCCTTCTCTCCCTGGGCCGCCCCTGCCCATCCTCCTTCAGTTTCCCAGCAGCCCCCAGCAATGGCAGGGCCATTTTCCAACTCTGGGGAAGACCCTAACTGCTGGGAGGTAAAGGAGGTATGCCCTTTGGAAGGTCTGAATGGGCTGAGATGCAGCCCTTTTGGAGGGCGAGGAGGGTGGCATCTGGTCTCCCCAGTAACACCAGTGGCAGACACTTCCTGCCTGCCCGTCAGGGCTCCACGGTGACCCTCTCGTCCCTTCTGTTCCATCCTATGTGGCAGGCTACACGGGCTTGGCTACATGTTCCCGGTTTCTTCCACATTGTGTACAGGGCTCTGCTTAGAGAAAATGCTCAATAAAAGTTTAGTGATAGCAGCAAACTGTGGTGGCTGAGCTTCTTGTATCCAGGACTCATGTGGGGCCCTGGTTCCCCCTCCCACCCCTTCTCGCACTGTCCCCAGCCCAAGCAGGGGCCTCCTTAGGGGCAGGGCTTGTAAGGTCCTTCCTGTTGGACTCAGAATAGCGAGTACCTGCCAAGAAGTGCTTCTGCAGCAGCTTGTCCTGGCCAGGCGTAGCAGGGACTCAATCAGAGGAAATCTCCTGGAAGGGACCAGAAAACTTTCCATTTCCCCAGGAAGAAATTGAGTCCCACAGAACCAGAGAAGGCGAACATGGCTCCGGGGTTGTCCAGCAAGACCGGGTCAGGGCTGGGTCTGGGATGTGTTCTCCTGAGTCCCTCCTACAGACTTGCTGGGGATGAGGCTCTGACTCATCTCTGGAGGCTGGATGGGAGGCCACACAGTGGGGCTTTGAACCCCATGTCCACAGCTCTGTGAAGCTCACCTCAGACAGGGTGGATTGCTAGGTAGAGCAGTAGGGATAGATATGCTGGGCTGCAGGAAGCCTTTGGAAGGGCTGCTGCCCCTTTCCCTGGGACCAAGGGATACATTGATGTCTCTTGGGGGGCAGGGGTCCAGAACATTCTCTTTTGCTTTAGTGATTAACCAGACCATCTCTAATCCCCCAAAGTTGTCATGACTTCTTCATCTATAAAGATGAGAGAGTGTGTTAGTCATGAGATATAAAATAAACATGATCGTGGGGCAAGGGGGGTGGTGAGGGAGAGTGAGAGAAGGAGGGTGGAGGGAAGGAGACAGGGAGAAACTTGAGTCTTCAAGCCTGCTCTGCCCCTGCCCCACTCCTCTCTGGTCCTCTGTGGCTCTCGTACAGTGAGGGGGTTCCATCACTCCTGATTCTCTGGGGCCTGCAATACTTCTGAGAGCCAAGAAATCTGGGAAGAACCTGGAGTCTCTCTGCCCCCTTCAAATGGGCCCTGGCACCCCAGGAATCACTAGAGGGCTAGGAGGAAAGTTGGGGGACCTCCTTGCTGGTCACACCCCCACTCCCCGTAGTCTCAGGACAGGCCCAAGGTGCAGGAACTGATTAAGGAGAGCAGCTCACCATTCAGGTTCAGTGAGGGGCAGCATGCATGGCTTCCTGCCATCAGCCCCAAACCCTCCCCCTCCCCCGCCTTTGATGACATCAAAGGCAAGCCACGCAGACTGGAGTGGCCTGGAGCTAAGGATGGCAGGAGGCCTATTCTCAAGTGGCCCTCCTAAGGCTGCCTCATTCTTCTTTTCCAGCCAGAAAGCTAAGAGGAAGAGGAGGCTGCTTGGGGGCAGGGCAAGGCCTGCCTTTGGGACATGGCTGCACGTGAGCAGACACAAACCTGTTTGCAGAAAAAGTCTGCTTGAAAATATGTTGTGAAACAAAGGTTCACCCTTGGGAGCAATTTAGCCGAGATGCAAACAAACAGTGTGGCGGCCCCTTGGAGAAACACCGCCTGGGCTGGGGGAGCTACGGCGGAGCCCTTGCCTGGGCCCTGACTGTCCCTCCACTCACCCTGAGGTGTGAATGCTTGGCTGTTCCTAGCGTGGCCTGCTTGCTCCATCTCCAGGGGCCTCCAGAGGGAAGTGGGAGCCAGAGCTGCCCCATGCTGGCCTCTATGGCAGCCTGGGAGACAGTCAGTGGACTCTCTGCAGGGTTCTGTGAGGGGTCCTAGTGTGGGATCTGGCACCTCCTGACTGACCCTCTAGCTATTATCTGTCTGGGACATCTGCCTCCTTGATGCTATTTCCTTACCAAGATGCCATGGCCTTGCCCAAACCCTCCAGCATGAGGCCAACCCTCTCCCAAGAAGCCTGGAACTTCCCCATGGATAAGTGTAGGGGGAGGGCGGCACTCATTTATAGTTGGACGTGAGGGAAAGGGATCTTCTGTAGCATGTTGTTTATTGCTCCTCTGTGAAAATTCCGACGGTTTGCCTAGGTTTGGTATTAGAGGGGTACACAGCCAGTCCCCCCACTGGATCACAAGCTGCCAGAGGGCAGGGGCTAGCTTCCATTGCCTTCCACATCCATGGCACCCAGCAGAAGTAAATGGCTGGCCAGAAGGCCTCCGACCAGGCTCCCCAGAGACCAATTCTGGCCTGATTGCTTCCTGAAGGGACAGCTGGCTTTGTTTGGTCATACAGGCCTGACTTTTAGGGCATGCCCTCTCTGGAAAATCCTTCTATATAAGTCAGCCAATTCTGACCACTACGTTCTCTGGTGCCCCTACTACGTGCTAGCACGTTGCATTTTAAAAATATTGAATTACACAAATCCTGCTTGATGATATCTTCCTCCTGAAAAACGCCAACATTACAGGTGTAGCTAACAAAGCTCCTTGTCTCTCAATATCAAGCTCCCCCACCCCCAAGCTAACTCCTGTGCTTGGCTTGGGGTGCATCCTTGCCAACTCTCACTGTCACGTGCAGATATGTGCACCTGTATGTGCCCCAGGCTTGGTGCACAGGGTCACATGTAAGCTGCCCCGTGTAGCCCTCTGAGAGAGGAGCCAGTCCCCCAAGCTCCGTGTGCAGGTGAGGAAAAGTGTAAGTCTCTGGTTATGCTACCCTGCTGCACTGGCCCCAGCAGACGTCCAAACTCAGTATTCCAGGTTTTCTCTCTCAGGTTGGCTTCCCAGCAGCTGTGGGGAGGCGGGCAGAAGAAGGTGGGCATGTGGGTGGGGGAGGTGAGGGTGCGTGGAGGGGATTTTGCTGTACCTGGGATCAGCCTGAAATCCTGGCTTCATCAAAAGGAGCCAATGACTCGCCATCCGAGGGCTCTTGCCCATTTTCCCTTCCCCAACCCCAGCCCCTCTTGGAGGCCAAGTCCAGGGAGTTCTGGAGGGGAAGGAATGGATTTCCCCTCAACCCTGACTCAGTCCAGGTACCTCGTCTCTCTCCAAAGTTTCTCCCTAGCTGGCTCTCTGGCCAGGTAGTCTAACTGTGGCTGTGACTAAGGCTGGGAGGCAGGTGCATGAGGGCAGTGAGCTGGTGGCTTTGAGTCCCCAGACAAAAAGCTCTGAGCGATGCATGTTCCATGTAACGGAGGGCTCCTCAGGGAGCTTGGGAGGGGCTGGTGCTTGGATCTAAGCAGACAAGCAGCTTCCACAGCTGGGCAGCCCAGCAGCCAGCCCTCACCTGCTGATAGACAGGGCCACAGTGAGAGGGTCAGGCGTCCAGCCAGCAGGCAGGAGTCTTCTCCAGTGGGCAGGTGCCACCCTGGGCCAGGGCCTCAAGCCTGCCTCAGCTGTGGGCATGAGCTCCACCGGGCCACCGCCAGCCTCCCCTGCTGGCATCGGGCAAGGTGGGGCAGTTCTCTGACTGGGAGGCTACCAGCTGCGTGGGGGTTCAGAGACCCTACTGAGCTGGGGACAAGAGCACCAGGAGGTCTCTGCTGGCTTCATGTGCTGATGCATCCCCAAGGGCTTGTCTTTGATTGGAGGCTTTGCAGAGAGACCAACGGATGCTGACTGGCCAGGAACATCCTGCCTCTGAAGCCGTCTGATTGGTGAGGAAAGGGGCTGGCACTGGGCCGAGGTAGCCACTGACCAAGGGCTGGCACCTTCCTATGGCCACAGGCCAGTGGCCTCCACGGGGTTGGGGCTGGAGCTCATGAGAGTGTGCAGGTCCCAGAGCTGGGCTTGTCATGGGCCCTCGTGTGCCTGAGGGACAGTGGCTGTGTGGGGAAATTTTGTCCTTTGTCAAAGCACCCAAATGAAATCCTCGGGGCTCTAGGAGTATGGAGGCCCTGAGTGCTACGTGAGGCTTGCCCCAAAGCAGCTGAACCTTTGTTTTCTCCTAGGAGTGCCCCAAGGAGGGTGGCTAGAGAAGGCTTGGAGCAGAGGGGTCAAGGGGCTACCTGGCCAGGCAGGGTTTGGTGGGAGAGAAGGAGGAGCCTGTGGGCCTTACCACCTGCGCCCACCTTCACTGTCTGCCTGGCCTAGGGCATTTCTGGGCATCCCAGGCTCAGAGCATGGGGGTGTGCCACTTAGAGCTCCATGGCTCTCTGCATATGAGGAGTAATAGAGGTAGGGGTGGAGGGTTATGTATGTTTCTCCCAGAAAGCCTGGTAGGATTGTGGCCTTTGCTCTCAACCCTTCAAGCTGCATCTGGTGTTCTCAGAAGAGCCTTGAGGTAAAGACCCTGCTGTGAGCCTCTTAGGCTTTGGGAGCCTGCCCCTCGGCCATCTGGGCAAATGCATCTGCAGTGAAGCCTTTGCAGCTTCTGGCTGAGGGAAGATTCTAGCGCCAGGCAGCAAGCCTGGGCCAGAAACAGGCTCCCCATTTTGTCCCTCTAGCTGAGCTTGCCTTCCATCTCAGCTTGAACCCATACCAGCAAGTGTCGACTCCATCCATGTCAGACTGTGGCCATAGGAGACAGCTTGTGCTGGGGTGGCCTATTCTCCAGCCCTCCTGCCAGCATCTGGGCCCTGCTGTTGGCAGAACATGGGCAGAGTCCTTAGTGCCACTTGTCAAATGGAGGCTTCCAGGGTGGTGTCTGCCTTCTCCAGAGGAAGGGACACTGAGTGCTTGGACTATACACATGTGCTTCGAGTTCCCAATGGGGGCTGACAGGATGTGTCCCTGGTTGGCCCTCAGGTGCCATGTCGGCATCAGAACTGCTAAAACTAGCCATGGCCACACCCTATCAGGCTCCGCCATGAGATGACACCACAGGAGATGAGGCTGCAAAGATGGGTCTGGTGAGATCCGCAAGGGGTTTGAATGCCCAAGTAGAGTTTGGAATTTAATGTGTTGATGATACTACCTCTATCCATTCAACCAGTACCCGACACTCTCCTTAGTCCTAGGACCCAGCAGGGAACAAGTTCCACCTGGTCCCTGCTCACGTGAATGTGATCATCTTGTGGGGGATAGACAATAAGCAAGTAAATCACTGTCAGGTAATGATAGGTCTGTGATACAAATAAAGTGAGAGAAAGTGGACATGAAACATGGTGTGGATTTGGGAAAGTGCAGAGCAAGTTTAGGAAATCCATCCATTCATTCATTCACTTTCCAAATGCATACGTGCTTACCACTAGGCTCTGTGGATTAATGACTGAAGAAAACAGACAAGTCCCTGCCTTGGAAAGTTGATTTCTAGGGGGAGGGCATATGTCCATGGGTTTTAGAATCAGGAGTGACAGGCAGACCCAGGTGTGGACTGCCTGTACTGACCCTGCTATGGAAGGTAGAGAAGAGGAATGGCAGGGGATCTGAAGGCCGAGAAGTAATGAGTCAAAAGGTTGTGACAAGGGTTGAGTCCAGGCCTAGGGCAGCAGGAGTCAAGATGGACAGGGAGAAGGTACTGGAGAGATTTCAGCAGAGGAACCAATAGGATTCGGGGCCGAGTTGGGGTTATCAAAGATGACTCTTAGGTTTCTAGATTGATCACATGTGGGGAGAGATGTGTGTTTTTCGAGAGAAGGCATCGGGAAGACAGGAACTGGGGCTGGGGTGAGAAGGTCATGTCAATTTGGGATATGTGGAGTCCAGGGGCCCAGTGACTGCCCCCAGGAAACAGAGATGTCGCCTGGATACCTGGGGATGTGGAGCACATAGGAGGAGCTTCTCAGTGAGGACAGCAGGGGCTAGGGGATGACCTACTCTTTCCAGAGTCCAGCCTGTCCTGGCGTATGGATTGAGTGTTCCTGATGTCATATATACTTACTACTCCAGCCCTATCTTTGTAAAGAAATGAAGCTTGTCTTGGCAAAAGCAGCCCAACCATGGCAACTTTCTGATGTAATGGAGTTTGTACTAGACACTCCTTTGTGTCGCACTAGGCAACTTTGTCAAAGTAGTGATCATCCACGCAGGCCTGCCAGGCCTCTTGTGCAAAACCCTGCCTTCTCTGTGCCTTACTGGAGATTTTATTCACTGAAAAAATAGCTCTCAAGCATCTATTTCATGAAGGTGCTGGCTGGAACCTGACCTCAGGGTGGCTGATGATAGCCAAAGGCGAATCAACACCAAGGACCCACTGCCTGCCTGGTGAATGACAGGCACTCTCTCCGCCTCCAGCTGGGGGCTGCCTACCCCCAGCTCCTGCAACTCTCCTTTGCCATGGCGGATGCCCCTCCCCATTTATCCCCCCAGGCCTGGGGCACAAAGGGTCATTGCAGCTTCAGCTCTACCCTCAAAAGTTAGCCCCAAGATCCTGTTGGGCCTGGTGCAGTTCTGACCTAACTCTCCTCTTGATATTGCCCAAGTCCCTGGCTCTGTTTACTGGCCAGGCTGGCCCTGTGGCTGAGTGTGCTTTTGCAGCCAGATTGCTTGCCTGTGAATCTGTGCAATGGGGATAACAATAGTAACAGCCTTGTCAGGTTGTTGTGAGGTTTCAGTGAGTTAACTTAGGTCAAGGGCTTAGCAGGTAGTAGCTGTTCAATGAATAAGAAGTTGCCCCTCACCCTCAAATTCTAGCTTCCCATTGGCTCTCCTTGGCCTGCCCTGCTTGCCTGCCTAGCTCCCTGATTTCCTGCCTGCCTACCGTATGCCCTGCCATTAATGATGTGCATGACGCTCCCGTTGGCACCATCCTCTGCCTGCTGCCCAAGATTTTTTCCACTGCAGTGGCCAGAATTGAATATCTGGGACACTAGTTTCTGGCTGAGACTTGGAGCCTGCCTCTCTAGGCTGTTAGTCATGGACGAGTTCCCTTCCCAATCCCAGTGGAAAAACTCTGCCTGCTACTAACTTGAATCTGAGGCCAGGATGGGACACTGTCATATGGGGCCTCTGGACCCGCTCCCTGCACCAGAATGCAGGATATGGTGAGGCCAAAAAGGAACACCCACAGAGCCATAAATAGGGGAGTTATACCACTATATTCTCACTGGCGGCTGTGTTGGAGACACAGGAAACAGGAGCTACACGACCCGCCATCTGCCGTCTGCTTCTCTGCCAACCAACCAACCAATCTAGCTATGGCAGTTATATCAGTGGCTAATGGCTAACTGGTAACAGCTGATAGCCAACTAGTCACAGCTGATGGCCATCTACTACCTGAGCCAGCACCTCCCCACGTGAGGCCGAGAGCCTGGAAACTGCTCTCTGGGACTCTGTCCCCATAGACACCAAGTCACCTGGGGGGTTTCATGAGCCCTCTGGGAAGACCCACTGGAGCTAGTATGCAGCTCTCTCTTCTCCAGTACTCTGTTCTGCAAACTCTAGCTGCCTTGGTCTCCTTCTCTTCTCTGTCTTCTCAACCTAGGTAAATCTGTCAGGCTCCACCTGGGTCCCTTCTCTGTTGTTTCATACATTTTGCCTGAGTTTGGTTATTTCCTTCTGGAGGGTATATCTGGTCCCTGTTACTCCATCTTGTCCAGAAGTAGAAGTGTTGCATATTCCTTTAAAATCAACTAATTGATATAGTGGAAGCCTGAGCTGTCCTTGGTCTCCTCTGCCCTATTCTTGTCAGCACAGCTCACTCCCCACCCCGGGCCCAGCCTCCCCACACCTCCATCCCCGAAATGGACTTGCCTTTCACTGCCCCTCCTCTCTCCCTGCCCTTCATTCACTGTGTTATGTCCTCTCTTCATCTCCAGGCTTCCAGGAGGCTAGCCCTGAAACCCTGATCAACGTGAGTGGCCTCAGCTTTGTTTGTGTTGCTTGGAAGTTTTGGTCTCCATGGGCAGCTGCCTCTAGGGCCCAAGCAGGTTCTTCTCCCTCAGGTCTGCCCGTTAGCATCCCGGTACTGTAGTCCCCCGAGAGCACCAGGTGAGCAGTTCTGAGGCTGCTTGTTATTACCACCCACCACAGAGGCCAATGCGCCTTCTGTCACCATGGTGACAGCTCCAGAAGCTGGAACAAGCTTCTTGTTCAAGGGGGGCAGGTCACAGACAATCTGGCGGTTGTTCTGACCACTGCTGACCAAATATGGGAGGGCGTACCAACCAGCCTCAGCGGGGAAGAGCTGCTCTGAGTCTCTCCTGCCCCAGCCTCCCTGACTCCCTGGCAAGAGACTGAGAAACACCATCTCCTGTCTCTCTTTCTTCTGGATTTTTCCCTCTCAAGCTGCTTCTTCTAAGTCTATTTTGTGGACACGTCCTCCTCTACTAGATTCTTAAATGTTGAGGCTCTCCAGGGCTCTGCCCTGGACCCTTACTCTGTATTCTCTTCCTGCATGATCCCACCCACTTGCTCTGCCTTGTTCCCCATACCCAATCCTTCTCTGAGTCCAGTTCATTCTCCTTTCTAAATAGCTCTCCACTCTGCCCTGTCTCGGGCTTCAGTGGCACCATCTTCTCCAGCCTTCTTCCTGTTATCTCGCTTCTGCTCTCGCTTCCCCTATAATCCAGTCTCCACCTAGCAGCCATCAGGATCTTTCCAGAATATAATGTTGTCCTTGTTGTGTTCCTGCTCAGCTCTTCCAAGGCTCCCCATAGCCCAAAGGAGACAGTCCTGACGTGGACCACTGCCTATGAAGCCCACTGGAGCTCCTCTCTGTTCCTCAGCTTCAGCGACATTACTGGGCGGGGGGGGGGGGAGGGATGGGGGACGGGGGTGCTGGACAGAATGTGATTGGAGCTGAAAGGAAGGAACCCAGACACGGTGTCCCTGGTTGAAGAAGTCAGTGAGAGATGGGACTCCTACCCAAGGAGCACGAGCTCTAGGGTGGTCTTCGGTGAGGAGAACCAGAGAACTGGGGTGGGACGGGGTGATGTCAGCTGCTTTAGGCCAAGGAGATACATCTGCTCCGATGGGGCAGGAGTTTGGGGGCAGCGGCTGGTTTGGAGGTGCTCAGTAGCCTAAGTATGTGCCAGACATCTGCAAAGCAGGACACCAGAAGATGGCTTAAACAGGTGTTTGTTTTTTTTTGTATTAGCTTTAGTAGATAGTTTAGATAGTTCATAGATCAAAAAATTCACTCAATTAAATGAAAAAGAAACGCATTTTGCAATTTAGCATTGTTAGCCTTTTAAATTCCCTATAAGGGTGGGAGAGCGTTATCTTCTTGGTGCTTGGAGCCTGGCACTTAGGCAATGCGGGGTCCCCTGCTCTGCACTGCCATAGCAGTACCCAATGGTGCTGGTGTTTGCCAGGTGGGCCCTGGCTCTCTTCTCACTGTTCACCTGCAGCTCTACTGCCTTATATGGGTGCTAGGGTCCTCTGTGACGTTCTTCTTTACCCTCTCCTGTCAGGTGAGGGTCCCAGCTGTACATGGACGATGACAGAAAAATCTAATGGCGTGAAGAGCTCCCCAGCCAATAATCACAACCATCATGCACCTCCTGCCATCAAGGCCAACGGCAAAGATGACCGAGGGACCAGTAGCAGGTGAGTCTGCTGAGGCTGGGTCATTTCAGGATGGCCTGGAGGCTGCTACTTCCTCCCAGCTCTGCCTCATTGTCACAGAGCAAATGATTTTTGAGTCAAGGACACTCTCTAAAGGGACCGTGGGGTGTCTAGGCCCCTCCCAGGAAGGGACAGTGCTGATAAGAGATAAAGCATGCCCAGAGAACTCTTGATCAACTCTGCTCCTCCCTCTGCAGGCCGCAGTCTGCACCCGAAGATGACACCTCCTCAGAACTGCAGAGGCTGGCAGAAGTGGATGCCCCCCAGCGGGGGAGAGGTGGTTTTCGAAGGTGGGTTCCACCATGGCCCTGCTGCTACCTCTTCCCACCCAGGGGGACTGCCAACATGGCTAACACAGCTCTCCTCTTCTCAGTCCCACTGGGACTTTCCACCAAGACCTCCAGGAAGCAGTGTCAGTGCTATCCTAGCTCAACTTTTTCTTCCTGAGGAGGCTCCTATGAACACGTTTGGAGTGACCATTGGAAGTTTCCCTTTAGACTTGCCTGTCTTAGCATTGGAGGTGGGGGGGTGGCAGGGTGATCCTTCCCAGCAGAGGGGCCGACATGGAGGGCCCTGAGGTCCACAGCCCAGAGTTGTAAGTTTCCTAGGGAAATCAGGAAGCCTCGGCCAACCTTCCTCCTGGCCTGTCTTCTCTTAGCACCTCTTCCATCTTGCCCTGGAGACCTATTTGTTCTTCAACTGAGACTGCGTCTCCTACAGGAAGTCTTCTCTTTCCCCTTGGGCTGCATTCAGAGTCATACCTGACCCCCAGCTTGCTGTCCTCAGCATTAGCCCTGATCCCGGCTCTAAGTTTCCCAACTCCCTCACCAGACACTGGACTCCTGGGGGCAGGTTCTGAACACTTGGTTCTCTCTGGCTCATGATCCCTCTCTCACCTCTAGGATTGTTCGCCTGGTGGGGGTCATCAGAGAGTGGGCCAGCAAGAATTTCCGCGAGGAGGACCCTAGACCTGATTCATTCCTCGAGCGTTTTCGTGGGCCTGAGCTCCAGACTGTGACGACACAGCAAGGGGATGGCAAAGGCGAAAAGGACGGCGAGGGCAAGGGCACCAAGTATAGCTATCCAGCCTGTGGGACTGGAAGGGCTCCCAAGCATGCAAGCAGATGGCTCAGTGGGGTTTCTTATGCCACCACCAGGGGCAGACTAGGCTCTAAAGTTTAGAGTCTAAACCAAGTCCTGACATGGCAGGGAAATGGATCAGCAGGGGAGACCTGCTATGGTTTTAACTCTAGAATATTTCCACTGTCCTCGCCCACAGCCTGACCAACAGCCAGTGGCCCGCTTGCCATAGGAGTCCCTCGTGGCTTTTCTCACCTAAGCTGCCCCTTGCCAGATATCCCCTTGTTGCTCATGAAACAAGTGTCAAGTGCACCTAAAAGTGGGTAAGGGAAGGGCTTGGATGCAGCTGCTGTTCTACCAGTCAGTAAATGCAGAGGAGGGCACAGTTAGGGAGTGCTGTTGAGAGTGTGGCCATACCAGTGCCAATGTGGGCACAGAGGTAGGCTTTTGAAGAGGTCATGCTGAAGGCTGGCTGGCAGGAAAGGCCCAGGAACAACTGAGCACGAGGGGATGGGGAGGGCAGAGAAGGCAGAGCTGAAGGGTCTGTTCTAGGAGGAAGGAGTGGGCGACTGCAGCTGTCTGGCCAAACTGACATTCCCCACCTCTGGCCTGTGTAGGAAAGAGCTCTTGCCGAATCAGGATGCAGCATCTGGCAAAGTGATTTGGAGGCTGGAGGCCAGGGAGCAAAAAGGGCTGGGGTGGCGTGGGCAGGAAGCATGTGGCGTTCACTTGCTTGGAGTTCCTCCCTCTTTTGGGGAGAGATATGGGAACAGGTCCCGAGCCTTCATGATCATACTTGGAAGTCTCTCCCAAGGCTCTGAGGCCCACCCCAATAAAAACACTGCCCCTTGTCCTGCCCTCTAGGCAAGGGGCCTCCCAAAGGCATGGGGGCTAGAACAGGAAAAGGGGTGTCCCTTGCCCATCTGAACTCTCATTAGATGCCCAGTTCTAGCTTGTGGCTTCCTGAGAAGTGGGCCCTAAGCCAACCTTGCCCTCACTCTGCACATCCTCTTGAGCATTACTTTTTAGGGACCCCTGGCCTCTGGGAATGGGAGGTTTTGCCACACTGGGGACCTGCTCCTCAAGCCTGGCCCCTGTCTGTCTCCTCAGGAAGAAATTTGAACTATTTGTCTTGGACCCGGCTGGGGACTGGTATTACCGCTGGCTATTTGTCGTCGCCATGCCTGTCCTCTACAACTGGTGCCTGCTGGTGGCCAGGTGAGCAGGGAGTGGGCTGGGAACGGGTGGCCAAAGCAGTCCACAGGCCTTGGGGTGGAGAGCATACCAGTCCTAGCTGTGGACACAGAGCTCACCCCAAGTTAGCCCTCCTTCTGGATTCCCCCTTGCTAATGGCACCTCCTTCTGCCCTATTAACCCCGCCCCCCAACCCACCCCCAATTTAATATGCTACCAAAGCTTCATGTCTATCCTGTTGTCCTTTTCCTGGTGTCTGTAATCTGTTCCTATTTCTCTGACCACACCAGTACTGTCCTAGGCGAGGCCTCCATCCTCTCTCCCTGGCATAACTACAACAGCACCAAAACCGTTCCTGGCAAGCACTCTCGCCCACTCCAATACATCTTCCACACTTGCAATGAGTTGGTGGACACTGGGATTTGATTATGTCACTACCTCCTCACAAACCCTTCAATGCCCCCCGCCCTTGCCCACAGGATGAGGTTCAAACCCTCAGCATGGCCTTCAAGGCCCTCTGGACCTGGCTTTCCCTCTAGCTCCACCTTCTAGACACACCCCAACCCCAGCACTCACTACTTTTGAACATGGTGTTTCCTCAAAAGAAAATTTCCTCTCCCCATTTTCAACCTTGCAGTCTCAGTTCCAAAGCCACTCTACGCAAACTTTCCCTGACAGCATTTTCCACCCGACCCATCCCCTATTCCAGTCATTCATTCAGTCAGGATTTCAATGAGCAACTATTGGGTGCTAAGCAATGTGCTCCATGCTGGGAATGATGTGCTGAACGACACACACATGGTCTCTGTTCTCCCAGAGTTCTCAGGCTGGTGGGGGGGGGCACTGATAGTAAACATTAACGAAACAAGTGCCCAACATGATTCCAGGAACTAGAAGCAGGGAGCTACTAGAGTCAGGATAGATCTCTCTGAGGAGGTGATACCTTTTAGCTGAGATGTGGGTGGTGAGAGGGAGTCAGACAGGTAGGCACAGGGCAGTTCTGCAGAGTCTATGTGCCAGGGATGGGAGCTAGAGTTTTATTCTAAATGTGACCAGTCAGAATTAACTGTTCCCCTCTTTGACCCAGTACACTCACTGGGGCATAATCCTGAGTTCTATCCTCTACTCTGCCCTCTCCCTAGGCCTCTATGCATTCAGTCATCAAATCTTGCAAATTCTTCCTAAAACTCTGCTGCAGTCTCCAACCTCTCCCCATTCCCACTGCCTCTAGCCTAAGCCAGGCTAGCACCCTCTCTCTCACTTGGATTGGCCAGTGCTCTATGTTGGGTTCTCAATAGGTGTATGTTGAAGAGATGAGCATGGAGGCTATTCATCATTGTATTATAGCTCATTCTTCCAACAGCTTAGTTTTCATTCAACTAACACTGGTTGAACACATGAATCCTGGTGCTCTGGGCTAGGGCACGGAGTATGCAGTAATGACTAAGAGATATGTCTTCTGGGAGCTCACAGTCCAGTGGATGAGACAGACAAGTAACGATCAGTGGTGATGTCTATGTAGTGATGTCCATATAATAATAAGGGTTGAAGTAGAAGTTGCTTGTCAATAAGTGTCTCCCATGGCACCAGGCTGACTGTGTCTCATCAGGTCCCCCTGGTAGCCATCCCAAGCCCCCCACACAGTGGGAACTCAGTTTGGAGCCTCTGGGGGACCTTGGCTGGCTTTGAGGGTAAAGTCCAGCCCTGTCTTTCTATAGAGCCTGCTTCAATGACCTACAGAAAGACTACTACATAGTGTGGTTGGTGCTGGACTACTACTCAGATGTGGTCTACATCACGGACATCTTCATCCGATTGCGCACAGGTAAGTGAGCACCTGAGATGCACAAGCAGGAGCATGACCCCTATGTCCAAAGGCCTGAGTCCACGTTTTCAGGAAGTCCTTTTGACATAGTGTTAGACTCAACTGCCTGGTGGGACTTGGGTTGGTGCCTGCCCCTTTTTGAATGTCATGGTCCTCCCATGCTTAGTGAGGTTCAGATTGGGGGTGATCTCTTAGGGTCCTTCTGGTCAGCCCTGCTACATGAGTTTCCTATGCCCCTCCTTGAGAAGAAGGGTTAAATGAGCACTTTGTGCATTTGCCTATTGGGAGGAACAGCCCTGAGGGCTGAGGTGGTATGTTGGCTTGCATCTCTACTAGGTTTCCTAGAGCAGGGGCTGCTGGTCAAAGATACCAAGAAGTTGCGGGACAACTACATCCACACCTTGCAGTTCAAGCTGGATATGGCTTCTATCATCCCCACAGACCTGGTCTATTTTGCTGTGGGCATCCACATCCCTGAGCTGCGCTTTAACCGCCTGCTGCACTTTGCCCGCATGTTTGAATTCTTTGACCGTACTGAGACACGCACCAGTTACCCCAATATCTTCCGCATCAGTAATCTGGTTCTCTACATCTTGATCATCATCCACTGGAATGCCTGCATCTACTATGCCATCTCCAACTCTATTGGCTTTGGGGTTGACACCTGGGTTTACCCCAACATCACTGACCCTGAGTATGGCTACCTGGCTAGGGAATACATCTACTGCCTTTACTGGTCTACACTGACCCTCACCACCATTGGGGAGACACCACCCCCTGTAAAGGATGAGGAGTACCTGTTTGTCATCTTCGATTTCCTGATTGGTGTCCTCATCTTTGCCACCATTGTGGGAAATGTGGGCTCCATGATCTCCAACATGAATGCCACCCGGGCTGAGTTCCAGGCTAAAATTGATGCTGTCAAACATTACATGCAGTTCCGCAAGGTCAGCAAGGAGATGGAAGCCAAGGTCATTAAGTGGTTTGACTACCTGTGGACCAATAAGAAGACTGTGGATGAGCGGGAAGTTCTCAAAAACCTGCCAGCCAAGCTGAGAGCTGAGATAGCCATCAACGTTCACCTGTCCACACTCAAGAAAGTGCGAATCTTCCACGATTGCGAGGCTGGCCTGCTGGTGGAGCTTGTATTGAAGCTCCGTCCTCAGGTCTTCAGCCCTGGGGATTACATTTGCCGCAAGGGAGATATTGGCAAGGAGATGTACATAATCAATGAGGGCAAGTTGGCAGTGGTGGCTGATGATGGTGTCACTCAGTATGCCCTGCTCTCAGCTGGGAGTTGTTTTGGAGAGATCAGTATCCTTAACATTAAGGGTAGCAAAATGGGCAATCGACGCACAGCCAATATCCGCAGCCTGGGCTACTCAGATCTCTTCTGCTTGTCCAAGGATGATCTCATGGAAGCTGTGACTGAGTACCCTGACGCCAAGAAGGTCTTGGAGGAGAGGGGCCGGGAGATCCTAATGAAGGAGGGGCTGCTGGATGAGAATGAGGTGGCAGCCAGCATGGAGGTGGGTGTGCAGGAGAAGCTAGAGCAACTGGAGACCAACATGGAGACCTTGTATACTCGCTTTGGCCGCCTGCTGGCCGAGTACACGGGGGCCCAGCAGAAGCTCAAGCAACGTATCACGGTTCTGGAAACCAAGATGAAGCAGAACAATGAGGACGATTACCTTTCCGATGAGATGAACAGCCCTGAGCCAGTTGTTGCCGAGAAGCCATAAGGGCTTAGGCCCAACTGCCTCTCCAACATTGGCCTTGATCCCAGGAGCTAGAAGAGCTGAGTAGGTCTTCACATTTGAATACATTATCCCCTTGTCACCTTGAATTCTCCCCAAAACCTCTCTGTCCCCAGGTTTCTGGCTCAATCACCCAGGAGCCCTCTTCTAATCCAGCTAATAGCTAAGCTTGTGCACAGCGCAGACCGTGTTGGATGGGCTTTCAGGAGCTTCAGCCTGTCCAAGTCTGAGGAAGGAAGAGAGGAGCAGCTGAATTGTCTTCAAGGGGTCTGTCCTGCGACTGGGAGCTAAGCAACAGTCTACTCTGAAGAAGCCCATCTGCAGATGGGATGGCGTGCATTCTGCTGCAGCACTCTTCTCTCTCCGGGCGTCTTTGCACTTAGCCACTTCCCGTTTGGTTCTGACCCTTGCTTTTCTAGTATATGTTCTGAATATCTCCATTTCCATGCACATGTATGTAATTCAAACATTGGCTGCAGACACTTGGCACAGGTACCCAGTGTCTGTTTCCCAAGGCAGGCAAAGGGTGGGGAGGAGGGCAAGAAAGAGGGTGCTGACTTAGGGAGGCCTCTCACTGCCAGGCACCCCAACTCCTACTCTGTTGATCTGTCTTTCTGCCAACCAGAGGTGAAATCTCTGCAGTCTTCTCTGGACCAGGGATATGATGATGAACCTGGCTTTTGGTCTACCCCAGGGCAGGGAGTGAGGAGCAAGGTAACTGGCAGAGCCACTGGGAGAAGGAGGTGGTCAGGAGCTCTTGACCACCATCCCTCTACACAGCACATTTCTGAAGAGGCCCTGAAGGCTGGTAGTGGGTGGGAGACTCTTCAAGTTAATATCTGCATTAGAGGCACTTACAAGTTAATAAATTCCTTTGAACTGTTAGTGGTTGTTGCTCAACTCTGCTATCACATTCTCTCCCTTCCTCCCTCAACCCCTCTCTTCCCCCATAGTTCTCCTTTCACTTTATCCAGGACTCAGTTGCCTGGAATACACTCTGCTGTCTTCCGCTGCCGGCCTAAGCCCTATTGGTCCTTCAGGACTCAGCTCAGGCACCACCTTTTTGGATAGGAGCCTCCTTGACTGTACCCATTCCTGCATGAGGCAGTCAATCACCCCCTCTCTAGGCATTCACAGTGCTCGGTGGCTCATATCACACTATGTGGTTGGTTTTGATGGATCTGGTTTTCCCTCCAGACCGTAGGCTCTGAGGGCAGGGCCAATCTCCCTCACTGCTCTGTCTGTAGCCTTGGCAACATGTCTGGCACAGAGAAGAATGTTTATTCACTGGGGAAGCAAGCAAACACTCCAAAACCCCTATGCTTCCATTTGCCAGCAGCCGTGTCTTGACAGAAACACTGGCTACATCTGAGGAGTTGGGGAGGATTTCTCGGAGGAGCAGTATTTGAGTGGGCACCACTGGATGATCAGGAACTCGAAGGACAAGTGCTAATTAGTGGGCAAGAAGATCTAGGTGCAGACTCAGGTGCCTTTGTGCATACCAGGTCTCCACCTCCATTAATTGTGGTACAATACACATAAAATTGACCATCTTGACTATTTTTAAGTATACAGTTTGGTCGTATAAAGTACATTCACATTGTTGTGAAACAAATCTCCAGAAGTTTTTCATCTTCCCAAACTGAAATTCTGTACCCATCAAATAACTCCCTATTTCCCCTCCCCCAACCCCCGGCACCCACCAATCTACTTTCTGTCTCTATGAATTTGACTACTCTAAATGTCTCATGTAAGTGGTATCATACACTATTTATCCTTTTGTGGCTGGCTTATTTCACTTAGTGTATCGTTCTCAAAGTTCATCCATGTTTCAGCATGTGCCTTCCATTTTAGGGCTGAATAATATTCCATTGTATTAACTGCATTTTGTTTATTCATTTATCCATCATTGGACACTTGGGTTGTTTCCACCTTTTGGCTACTGTGAATAATACTGCTATGCACATGACTGTACAAATATCTGTTCAATTTTCTGCTTTTTCTTGTTTTGAGTATATATCCAGAAGGGGAATTGCTGTATCATATCATAATTCTATTTTTAATTTTTTGAGGAACCACCGTACTGCTTTCCATAGAAACTGCTCACATTCACATATAGTGCACAGGGTTCCAATTTCCCCACATCCTCGCCAGCATTTGTTTTCTTTCTTTTTTTTTAACAGTAGCCATCCTTATGGGTGTGAGATGGTATTTCATTGCAGTTTTGATATTCATTTCCCTGATGATTAGTGATGTTGAGCATCTCTTCATATGCTTGTTCAGGCCATTTGTATGTCTGCTTTGGAAAGTGTTTACTTAGTCTTTTGCTCACTTTTTAATTGGGTTGTTTTACTTGCTGTTGTTAAGTTGTAGGAGTTCTTTATATATTCTGGATATTAACCCCTTGTCAGACTTATGATTTGCAATTTTTCCCCATTCCATAGGTTGCATTGTCACTCTGTTGATTGTGTCCTTTGATGCACAAAACTTTTTAATTTTGGTGTTGTCCAATTTATCTATCTTTACTTTTGTTTACTGGGTTTTGGTGTCACCATTCATTTTTATTGGAATTCATTCTTCTAGACTTCTTTTAAATTTAATGTATTTTCTTGGCCCCTTCCGTGGCTTACAGTAATAAACCTAAGCCAAGGGTAAACTCACTTGAAGGGATCTGTAATTATCCATGCCCAGGCCCTGGTCCCTGAGAGTGGCAGCAGTGGGAAGGCAGCAGTCAAAATGGAACAGTGTTCTGTGTATGTTCTCCTTTTGGGTATAGGGTTGGAAGAAAAGGCTCTAAGCCCCTTCACTGCAGGAGAGGCAAAGCCCAAAGGAGGTGGAGTCCTGGGAGACCCAGCCAGCTGCTTGCCCACATGCTCCTTGCTAACACTGCGCTAAGGAACTCAGTTTTCACCATGTGCTGGAACCTGTAGTAGACTGTTAGTTTTGCAGCCCGAGGATGGCACTGGGCCCAGAGGCAGAGGGATGACTGCACTGAAAAACAGTTGCCTTGGTTTCAGTAAGTGGTGCCCGAGTTCCAACCCACATCAAATGGGTGGACATTGCATCTTGGATCTGGTCTTCCCCAGGGCAAAGCAGGTGGCTCATCTGGGTTCATAGAGAGCCCACTGGTTTTGGTATGCAGATTTCAAAGCTCAGTTCTCCCACTCCCCCAAACTTCCCTTTCCCCAGACATCCTTGGGTCCAATCACCCATGACTTTTTGCGGTGCCTTGCAGGTCTATGTTCTCTTAAGCTTCAAGGCCTTTTCTCATGCTGTTCGCTCTGCCTGGATCACCCTTTTCTGTATTTTCTTCCTCTGAGACTCAGTTCACAGGCCCTCTCTCTGAGCCCCACCACAGCCTTCTATATAACACTCCCTCGCACACTGGACTGCAAGTGTCTGTTTAGCAATTGGTCTCATCTCATCTAAACACAGTTTCTTAAAACACCAATTGTGTTTAGCAATTGGTCTCGTCTCATCTAAACACAGTTTCTTCATCTCTTATTGAGAAAGGATGAAAGAGGGACAGAAAGACTATCCGTGTAGCTTGGGGTGTGTGTGTAGGAGACAGAATTTGTCTGTGTGTGTGCATGACGTGTGCACGTGCCTGTGTAGACACCTGTGTGGACGTGGTGTGGATGCTTGTCTGAGCACCTGGATGTCAGCCTAGGCAGATAGTGCCTATCTCTGCTGCCCCCCTTCCAGCCCCCTGCTCGGTTGCTCTTTCTGCCAGAGCGTGACTCTCTCCTGCCTGCTGCTGGCCTCCACCCCCGCTTCTCTCCCATGACTGGCTGTAATGTAAGAACTAAAGTCCATTTTCCATCATGTGTTGTATTTATTCAGCACAATCTGATGTTCCCTGCTCTTAATTTTAAAATGTTGAAATTGGAGTGTTTTTCATTTTCCTTTGAAAATATCCACCGAAGGTAAATTGCCCTATTTGTATATGGCCATCAATTTCCTTTTCTTTGCATTGGTAACCTTCTATAGAAAACAAAAACCCCTGCTCCCGCCCACCACTCTCCTTTCCTTTTGGATCTGACCCTTGGTGGCCCTTGCCTGGCATGCAGACTGCTGCCCCTCCCTCGGCCCAGCCCGAGTCCCAGCCTCAGCAGCATCTATGTGTCCCTCAGTTTGGATCTTAAAGTTAGTCTGACCTCTTGTCCCCTGTGGGGACAGAGCCAGAAGTGCAGTTTCCAGGCTCTCGGCCTCACACAGAAAGGTGCTGGCTCAGGTAGTGAATGGCCATCAGCTGTGGCTAGCTGGCCATCAGCTGTAACCAGTGAGCCATTGGCCATTAATATAACTGCCGGGGCTACACTAGCAGCGGATGGTGCCTGGCAAGCGGGGATTGCAGTTAGCAGGGCGGATTGCAGTTGGCAAGTGAGGTTGGTTGGCAGAAAAGCGGATGGCAGGTTGTGGATCGTGTGGCTCCTGCTTCCTGTGTCTCCAACCCAGCCGCCAGCGAGACTATAGTCGTATGACTCCCCTATCTATGGGCTCCACGGATGTTCCTTTTTGGCCTCACCATGTCCTGCATCCTTATGCAAGAAGCGGGAGCTGAGACCCTGCATAACACCCTGAATGACACCCCCCCACTTTGGGGGTAGGCCAAGGCGAGGGTCCCCCTCTTTTGTGTAGCTTGGAAACAGGAACTCTGAAGCCCCCAATGCATAGATACAAGCAACCCAGCCACCAGAGGGCGCATGAACCTAAGGAAAGGGTGGTGGGCTCAGCTCTGTGAACCCCCTACCCCCACCAAGCAGAGGGCTGAGCAGAGCCCACTGAGGCAGTTAGGTGGCGGCCCCCAAGGCCTCACCAAGCTGCAGGACCAGGTCTCTCTCCCTGAATGCCCCACCATGATCCCCTTGAATGCCCTCAGAGGTTTTTGGGTATCAAAGCCAATAGTCCAGTTCAAGTGTGTGTGTTAGGTGCCCAGACTCTGTAGGAGGTTGGGGAGGGAGGAATCGTCAGAACTGAACTGCAAGGAGACCTGGGAACTATGGTTGCCATTATTTTAATGTGTATCCAAAGAAAAATACTAGTAGTCCACAAAACCCTTGGTGTTATGGATATTATTGCTTAGCATGGAGCGTAAGAAAAAAGTGACCTGATTTAAGTTGACGTAAAGGAAATAATTTCATAAATAACGGTTCCAATGGCACATGAAGGTAGTGCACAGATGATGGTGAATATCCAAATGCCTTCATGACACCATCATGGTACTTCAGAATTAACACCATCATAACTCCCTTTTGATTTTCTCCCAAACCAGCTCCCTCCCATCTCTCCCATGTCAGTAATGGCATATCTGTGTTTCCAGTTGCTCAGGCAAAACCCGTGAAGTAATCCTGGGCTCCTCTCTTTCCTTTATCTACCATATCCAATCAGCCAGGAAATAATCTCTGCTTAACTTTCAAAGTAAAATCAGAATCTATGCACCCCTCCCACCTCCACTGACCCCATGTTCATCGGGGCTATGACCAGCTCTCTTCTGGACAACTGCAGTCCCTTCCAGACAGATGTCCTTGTTTCCACCCCACTTCTCTACAATCCTCTCCACTCAGCCATCCGGGTTTTCGAAAACTGAAAATCTTGTCACATCACTTCCCCGCTTGAAACCTCCCAGTGGTTTCCCATTATTCTTGTAATATAACCCAAATTTTGACCATGGTCTCCAGGTCCTGTCTGTTATGGCTCCTGCCTGCGTCTCTAACCTCGCTTGTTCTTTCTCTCCCCCTGCTTTCTCTCCACCCCAGGTCCTATCAGTCTTGGTTTCATTCTTTGCACATGTCCACCAATCTTCTTCCTGTCTTGGTGGCTTGGCACTGACTGTCCCTCTGCCTTAATCCCTCTTCCTCTGGACCTTACCATGGCTGGCGCCTGGTCTTCAGGGCTCTGAAGGGACCCTCACAGATATCTACATCGAAAATAGCCTCCTTCTCCTCCATCACCCATGTCTCATCACCCTGTTTGACTATCTTTATAGTATTATCACTCTTTGTAATCATCTTGTTTGCTTCCTTACTTATTGTCTGTTTCCCCCATTTGACTGTCAACACCTGGACATAGACATTATTGCTCATTCCCCGTTGTATCAGCAGTACCTAGAGCAGCCATTGGCATGTCACAGTGCTCTTTATTTTTTAATCTTTATTAATATTTTTTTAATTGAAATGCCAAATGCTTGGAACGCTTTGAGTGACTGGCTCCGTCCCTTCTCTCTAATGGATTAGATCACATGTCCTCAGCCGCATCTCTCTCTGCCTCTCCTCATATGCCCTGAGAGGGCTGTGGCCTTATAGATGCCTTGGCATTTCATAACCCACCCTGAACTGTCCTACAGGCAACTCAGCTTGTACCTACTTCTTCCCTCAAATTTCTGCCTACAATATCTTTGTCATCTTTCAAAGTCAGCCCTAATGCCACTTCCTCCCGGAAACTTTCTTTGATCTCTTACAAGGAGGTGTATCATTCCTGTTCCCACGGTTCATCTGTGTCTTTTCTCTCCTTGCTCCTTGGGGAGAGGTCTGTGTGGGAGTCACGCTGCCTTCCCCATAGCCAAGGCTACTTGGGGCTGGGAGTGTAGGTGGGAACTTAGTCCCTAGAGGGCCCTGCTGAAGGCAGAGCTCCACAAGCTCAACAGGGAGCTAGAGTAGGCATGCATGGGGTGCCATCTGGTCCCAGTGGGAGGAATGGCTTGCCATCCTTGCTGTGGGTTCAGTTGCAGGTCACTTTCCCCCTGGCAGGGACTGAGCTGCCAAATACTAAGTGATTTTGCTTCTCTCTAAGGCAGATATTTCCCTGGAAGGATAGTCTGGCCCTGATTTAGAGCCTGACACCAAGTCAACTACAGCTAGCTCCAAATGGGAAGGTGATGGAGATGCATTTCTAGCTAAAAGGTTTGCTAAGCACAGCTCCAAAGGGGCTCTGTGCTGTGGCTGGGACCAGGGCCATACCAGTGGAAGGTCTGACAGGATACTGGCCTGGGAACCCAGGAACGTACGCTGGCTTCTGTTTCACCCCTGTTTGCTGAGGACTTGGAAATTTCTGCCCTTGGAAACCTGGGGCATAGCACAGTGGGGGAGTTGGGAAAGAAGACATTATCTTTATTTCCATAAACCATCCTTTTTTGGCTCCTCCAGGATTGGTGAGGTCTGCTCTTTTCCAGTACTTTCCACCTAGTTGTACTCACATGACTAAAACTGGGCAGTGCTCTAAGGGGATGGCAGCAAGTTGCTCATTTGTCCTTATGGACAGATTTGTCTCAAGAACCTGATGTGTTTGCCAGGGGTCTTGAAAGATTCAGAGGTGCTGTCTGGGAAAGCAGGGGGTGTGGTGCCAGGTCCAAGGAGCCAATTGGGCAAGGATGTTGGAGAACAAGGCCAAGGGCTCCAGTGTGTGGCTACAGTGGAGCATGAACCCAATGCTTTCTTGGGCTCCGCAGACTCTGGAATTAGCTTGGCCTCATTGGTTGAACTTATCTAAGTTTCTTTCACTTTTGGGCTCAGTTTCCCACTCATTTTAAAGAAAGAGTTTCTCAGGTCCCTTTGTAGCCCTCCTGGGGGCAGGAGGAGAATGAGTTTGTTTTATCTCAACTCGAACCCTTGTGTCACTCAAGTTTGTCGAACCACTAACTTCAGGCAGAACTTCTATGTTACCAGTTTCTATAGATCCATGTATTTAATTAGATAGGTTTTCTTGTTTCTCCTTTATTGGACTGAGTAAGCAAATTAAACTGGGCAATTTCTTGTTAGGTCATTTAAATGCCAACTCAGTTTCATAATCTGGTCTTTTGCCACATCTGAGTCCTTCCACCTTCCTCTTGGAGTGGTGGAATCAGAGACCAGTTGAAGGAGTGAGTATCCCTGGGGTGTGTAGGTTGATCCTCTGGTTCTTGAAGGTCTGAATCCCTGGGGCATAGCCACGATTCTCTTTGCAGGTCTAGGGGGCAAGGAGGATGGTTAGAGAGGCTTCAGGACTAGTGTTGGATGGGGACAGTGTGGGGTGATGATAATCAGAAGTTCTTAGCGTTGCCCATGAACAGGGGTCTGCTTTGAATTCTCAACCTCTATAGGTAAGGTCTCTGGAGACCCTTCCATTCTGGCCTTTTGGGGCACTCGGGCTCCGGGGAGGTGAGAACTGGCCCAGTCCCACCAGGATACAGCTGGTCTGTCCAGTGCTGGAGGGGGGATGCAGCCTTTGGGACCCAGGTTTTGGAGGCCGATCGAGGTGGGCTGGGCAGGCGGCTGGGGTGGAGGTGAGCAACGGCCTGGGCTGGGGTCTGGGAGGCACCGCCTGGACAGGCTGTCTCAGGCTTCAAGACCTCTCTCCCAACTGTTGTTCCATCTCTGGCCGCAGAGAAGAGTGGGGGCGCTCTCGCGCCGCGAGTAGAGCTAGCTGCCGCACTTTCCTAGCCCCTGTTCACCCTTGACGTCGCGGGAGACATTTTGCGGGACCTGGACTCCAGGAATCTGGAGCACCGCTAGATCTCCGGCGACAAGGGGTTTGGGCGCAGTGAGAAGTGCAGCCTCGGGCACAGGGCATGGCAGGAGGAAGCTCTCCAGGCACCTGCCCCAAGTCTCACCCTTCACCCCCTCTTCTCACTGCCCAGGACCTGACCACAGCTGCTAGCTGCAAAGTGCCACGCTACAGAGTTACTGTTTCAACTCCTTTCCTTTCTTGTCCGAGGAAAAGCAAGAACGTTATAGCTGTGGACCATTCCCCCTGGAACCTGCTCTGAGGGAGGGTGGGGCTGGGACCACTAGGCCACCTTCCGGATTCCTGGAGCCACAAGAGTGAGCTGGCAAGTTCATAGACAGGCTGTCCAGACCTGTTGAATTCAGGGATGTAGTGACAAGATGTGACAGACACAGGGACAGTGGCTGGAGGGCTCTAGCAGGGGCTAAAGACAGGCATTCAGGGCATGGGGCTTGGTAAATAACATTAAGGAGGCGACAACCTGAGCAGGCAAATTGGGAATGCAGACAGGGCCCCATGACTGCGGTGGCTGTCTGCCTGTGAGTCACCTCTGCAGATCGATTTCATCCCTGCACACTTGGATATGCAGTGTGCTTAGAAAGAGAGGCTGGGTTGGAGCCCCCCTCAAAACCATGGAATAATTTGGGGTGCCCGACAGTGGCCCAGGAGTACTGCCTCCTCATGCCAGGTCCAGAAGCCATGGCCTTTTTGTCCTCTCCTCCTTGGCCCCTCTTTTGCAGGGGCTGGGACCAGTTCCTCAGGTTTCAAGTTAAAACTGACCTTCCCCAAAGCCATCCTGATTTGAGGGTCTCCAGAGATTCCCCCCTAGCCCCATTTGATTAAGTCACCTCTTGTGGCTCAATCTTCTTGTCCCCGTTCACTGCCTGGCCCAGAATACATGCCAATAAATATGTGTTGAAAGAATGAGGAAACCAGTGTATTTCTCAATTTTTTGAAAACATTCTTGGAGTCTGTGTATACTGTACCTATGAAATAAAAGTATAGCCCTTTAGGAAACAACTGTGTGCCCAGTGTGGCCATAGCACAGCAGGTGTTTCAGGAACTAAACCAGTTCTGTGTGAGGTACAGACTGAGGGATAGAAGAAGTCTGGGAAAGAAGAAGTCTGCCTGAAAAGAGCCCTGGGAATGCAGCTTGTTTTGCAGGCACCGTCTTGCTCTACCTTTTCTGTTCTGACCATGTAGAACAGAAAACAGTTTTCTTTGGCCCAAAGACAAAGTAAGCAAGGCAGGGATTGTGGCTACTGATGTGTGGAGAGCTAATTGTACGTCCAGATAGATACTCTCTGCAGAAAGGACCACAGGGTGGGCGGTTCACAGTACTGGCTGCCATGGGGATGGGCACCCAGAAGCTGCTCCTGAGCCCCGAAGTGACAGCAGTCACCACCTGGGCCACCCTGGGACTAAAACTCAGGTCTCTGGTGGATTGTTTACTGAAATGCAGACATAACATCTCAGCCAGGTGAAGCAAGCACTGATTGGTGATATTTGAGGATTTCGAGTTGGAGACAGCTGGAACTTCATTTTAGTTTATTTTCAAATCTTGCTGTGTATTGAATCATTTTTTGAATGACACACCAATTCTATCCACTACCCGATTTATATTTGTTATTTTAAGAGCATATTTTTTCATAGCCAGTGACCCTAACTACGTCTGTCATGTCCTCCTTACAATCGGGGCGACCTAGTACTTTGGACTAGTAGCCTCACAAAGCCACAACTTTGAGCTAGAGGCAGCTCGCCCCCTGCTATACAAAGGAGTGGAGTCTGTAGAGAGTGCCTAGCTGTGAGTTGCTGCCACACACACATCTGGCTTCTGCCTGGCTTCCACTGTGGGGCTTCAACCTGGACCTGGGGCTGGGTCCACACCTCCACCTGTCTCACTGAGGCATTGAGGGCCTTGAAGGACAGGATAGGTGAAGCTGTGACCTGCTTTGAGTGGAGAAATAAAGAAGTAAGGAAGGAGGGAGGAAGGAAGGAAAGAAAGGAGGAAGGATGGAAGGGAGGGAGGGAGGGAGGGAGGAAAAGCAGAGGGCCAGAGGCAAGGAGGGAGCCTTCTGAGCCACTCTCCTGGTAACTCATGGCCACAGAGTGATGAAAAAGCTCAGCAGTCTCTCAAAGCAGGCTAGCATCCAACACCCAACACCCTGCACTTAGTGCTCAGCTCTGCGGTGTGGCAAGGCTCTCCCAGAGGAGGCTGGCGCAAATGTCACTCACGGAGTGGAAGCAATGTTGGCAGGTCATGCAGATGTACTGGCTTTACTCTGTTGGGGAAACGTCTCCGTGTCTCGTGGCAGCTGGGCCAGCAGGCCATTGTCATGTCCTCCCTGAAATGGATCTTCACAGGCTTGGCTAGTCATCCCTCATGGTACCCAGGTCACAGAGGTCTTGTGAAGTGGCCCTGCCTGCCTTTAAACCCTTTTTGGTTTCCTTTCCCTGGTTCTTCCTTTCTTTGCTGTTCTTTCTTCTCTCTTCCTCCTTCCTTCCTCTCATAGTTTCTTCTCTTCTTCCCTGTTGTTCCTCTTCCTCACTCACACCCCCACTTTCTCCTGTTTCTCCTGACCCCTCCTCTTTCCCCTCCTCTCTCTCAGTAGCTCTCTCACCTGTCTTCACTCCTCTGGCCCTTTCTTTGCCTTTTTCCTGTTCTTTTCCTTTTTCACCTCCCCTCTTTCCCCCTTTCCCTCCCTTTTCTCCACCCCTTATTTCTCCCAAAGTCTCCCCTACTCATTACTTGTCACTCTTTTCCCCTCACTGTTTTCGTCTCTTCACTGTTTTCCCTCTTTCCTTCCTCCTCTCTCCCTCTTCCCTCTCCAAAGAATCATTTCCCTCATTTGCTGTCCTTTGATCTCTCTTTCAGTAGGTCTCCACCCTCCTTTCCCATTCTCCTCCCTCCGCCCCTCTCTCTCTCTTCTCCATAGCTCTGTATTCTCTATCTGGCCCTTGTCCCTGCTTTGGAGTCTCTCTCTCTCTCTCTCTCTCTCTCTCTCTCTCTCTCTCTCTCTCTCTCTCTCTCTCTCTCTTTCCCCTCACCATCCCTCTTTCCCTTCTTACAGCTCTTCCCTTCACCATCAAGCTCCCTTTATTTCCCTTCTCTCCCTCAAGCTGTCCCCCAGCCCCTTCTCCTTCCCCGTTCCTTCTCAGTCTTTCTTCTTTCCATTTCTCAAACTCCTAGCCTGCCCTTTCCCCTACATCCCTCTTAGCATCCCAAGCAGCAGAATCCTGGCAGCAGTCTCTGGAGCTGGTAAGGATTTTGCTGTGACAGACTTTTTACTAAGCCCAAGGGCCTGGACCCCATCCCCTAGCCCTAGCCTTACATCCCCAACTGTCCTAAGCCCTGCCTCTGGAAGAAAGGATTTGGGAGAGTCAGTGAGAAGCCCTGGGAGTCAGGCGTGCTGAGGTAGAGTCCTAGCTCTGAGCTAGCATGCCCAGTGGGCTGCTGACACCAGCCTGGAAAATGAGGAGGGGAATCTGTGAGTATTCCTAGGCAACAGTGGGTTCTTAGTCAGTGTGCCATCCATGACAGCTGCTTCTTTTGGGCACCTCCCACGATGAGCCATCTACAAGCGAGCAAGGTCATGAGCTGAGTTCAAGCAGATTTTGTGTAGAATGACCCTTTTGTCTTCCTCTTCGAACCTCCCTTAGCTGGATGACCCTCCATCTAGCCTCTTCCCATAGGGCTTGGCCATCCACGCCCATCACCCGCACCCTTAGCTGCTCATTGCCCTGGCCTGGGTCTCTCAGCCCCGAGGCCCATGTCTTGGCCCTTCATTGCCATCTTGCCTTGTTCTCTGCCTCTGCTCGATTTGCTACCCTGTCCCTCTGCTCCCAGCTGACTGTGGGGCAGTAGGGGAAGCCTCCTTGGGAAGCCATTGGGTTTACCCATCATAAAGGAGGTGGGTGGGGGGGTTGTGAGGGGTGGCAATTCCTGAAGATTGCGGGGACATCAGCACAACCCTATCATGAGTTCTGCGTCAGAGCAGGAAAAGCCATCAATCCTCCCCAGCTACGTTCCAAATGAGGACTCTGACCTTTACAGAGACAGCCCACCAGGCCCCAGGCAGCTCTTGGAGATGCTGCATACATCTCACCCACTGGGTGCGTTTCTGTCATTACACCAAGGCCTGCTAGAGGATAGTGGCAACGGCATTCTGGGGACTTGCAGAGTACTCTAGGGAACGGGAGTGGTGATGGCTGCACAAACACGGTCTCAAGCCTCTTGTACAGGGGACACTGGGGGCCAGCAAGGGTGACATTGGGCAAGCATGGGTCACAGGGTCCTCATATTAAACAGAAGACTGGACTAATCAACCTTTCAGCTGTCGTGATATTGGCTTATCAAAACCCATTTTGCTCCAAGCACTGTTCATACGTGGTTTCATTTAAATCTCTCATTAACTCGACAAGCTGGGGTTCTCCATTTTGCACATGCAATAACCAAAGCACAGGAAGCTTAAGTGATTGGCCACAGATACACAGTGAAAAAATGGAAGAGCTGAGACTAGAAAACAGGTCAGTTGGCTCCACACCTTGTTGGCCTGCTGTATCGAGGTACTTCCTGATGGAGTTGGTCCAGGGACCTGGCACTATGAGCTCTTGTCCAGCAGCAGCAACTTGATGTGTGGAAAGGCCAATCTGATGGGGAAATAAACCTCAAAACTGCTCAAGGGAGATGGTTGCCTTCGGCCAGCTGTTTTCCTTTGGTCCCCGCTACAAGCTGGGCAGCAGGGCACTTCCCCCAAGGCGGTGTGCATTTAATCATTGTTTCACTGATGGCAGAGGCTTTAATATTTGCTTAATCACTTGCTGTTCCCACTGCCTGTGTCCTCTGTCTCCCGATCTCTATATTACTGGCTCCTTCTTGACATTCAGTTCTCAGCTTAAATGTTACCATGCTTGGCCACCCACTCTAAAGGAGCCATTCAGCCACCCCATATCACCCCATCTTAGTTTCCTGGCTAACACTCCTCACTCATTTTGATCTCCTTTATTGCTTTCTTCAGTCTCTCTCTCTCTCTCTCTCTCTCTCTCTCTCTCTCTCTCTCTCTCTCTATCTCAGTCTCTGTCTCTATCCTCTCACTAGACTGGCAGCCCTCTGAGCATAAGATCTCCTCTGTCTTAATCCCTTTTGTACCCCCAAGGCCTGGCACTGTGCTTGGCACCCAGCAGGGGCTCAATGAGTATTTTCTGTAAAGCCCAAGGGAAGCAGTGATTAACCCTGTCTGGGAGCATTAGGGAAGGTATTGAAAGATGAGTAGGAGTTTTCCAAGCAGAGAAGCAAGGTAGAACATTTCTAGTAAGGGAAACAATGTGCACAAAATCTAAGGTACAACAGGCCTGGTGTGTTCGGAAGAATGGGGAAATGCTTTAGCTGGAGGGCTGGGTATGGGAGAAGACAATTGATAAAGCAGGAAAGACAGGCAGAGGCCGGATCACTGAGACCCCTGAAAGCCACGGGGACGCATTTGAACTCTGTTAGGTTGTCTATTTACAATATTTGAAAGCAGAGGAGACGTATATTCAGACCTTTGTTTCAATGCTGTGTCTCTGCTGGCAGCAACATGGGCAGAGAGGAGGGAAGCTGTCACTGCTGCAAGAAAAGCCCATTCCAAAGTCTCTGTCACACAGGAAGGTACACGTGGGCTGTGTGCGGTGAGCCGGCTTGTAAAGGAACAAAAGGTACATGTGTTAGAATGTTAGCATTACCAGTCCCAGCCTTGGATTTCCCTGAGCAAAGGTGCTGGACTTGAACACCCAGGCCTCGGGGAGTGATGCCTTCCTAAGCATCCTGAGACCCAGTGGCACCGACGAGATAATTACAGGTGCCTCCAAGCAAAGAAACAGCTTCCAGGAGCCCCTTTAAGGAAAGGAAATGTCTTGATGCCTCCTATTAGCTTGTCCTGCAGCTTAGAAGTGCCCCACCCCTGCCAGAGTTGGGCCCGCTGAGGACATCTCCATGCAGGGTGAGGATTAAGGTCCCTGGGCACGCAGTGTGGTGTATAGACCCAAACCTGCATGCGCATGCACACGCACACACACACTGTACGCCTGGGGCTCTGGCATGAAGCAACCTGTTTGAGGAGCCATTCTGTGTCTGAGTGCAGAGCTCTGAACTCTGCCCCACCTCCCCGCCCCTGCACTGCACACCTCTCAGTTGTTTTAATTTGACATCAGGAGGGATGACAACATTTTTGGCAAGCCTTGGGAAAGAGGGGAAGGGTTGTGATAGTGTCTCCTTAAAGTCCCAAGTCACAGAAATGCAAATAGGCTGCCATGTCAGGAAGGAATAAGGGAGAGCAAATTGCCTAGGGAGCAATTCGGCTTGATCATAAATATCCCCAATAATCCTTCACACCAGTGTGGCGCTTGGTCAGGCGCTGAGCTCTTCCTTGTACATCAGCCCACTGGCTCTTCCCAATGGGCCTGTGAGGTAAACAGGACCAGAACCCCTACTCTGCCTAGGTCGGGGCCCTGGCTCAAGAGGTCCTTGTGCTGCTGTGGGGAACCTGGTCTCAAAGGCCAGCAGGCAGGAGACAGCGCTGTGATGAGGAAAGGTGAGGGGACCAGGCTGCATTCTGAGGAGCCCTGAGGACTCAGTTCCTCTTTTCCTTCTTCTTTTCCTTTTTTTATTTTTTTGGTTTGTATTGAGGTAAAATTCACATAACATAAAATTCACCTTTTTGACCACTTTAAAGTGTACAGTTCAATAGCACTTGATACATTCACAATGTTGTACAACCATCACCTTATCTAGTTTCAGAACGTTTTCATCACCTTAAAAGGAAACCTCATACCCATCAAGCAGTCAATCCCCATTTCCCTCTAAAAAACGATTGAAGCGTATTTGCGGACCTCAAGTGCAGAGAGTTGAATTAAATTCACCCCTGATTTCAGGGCTGGCTATAGAATCACCAATGGGTTGTGCAAGGCCCCTTTCTCATTTTCGTTCTTCCCCTTTATTCCAGATGCCCACATCCTTTCCCCGCTCCATGGGCACCCACTCTAATGCATTTGAGATGAGTCTCTGAATATGTATGCGTTCCTGTAAAATATAGTGTTGTTTTGTGTATGTGTTCTTAATTTGCATAAATGTTATTGTGCTATAAATCTTGTTCTGTTTCTTATTTTAAAAAAAATCAGCACTATAATATTGAGATCAGTCCATGTTGCACGTACGTCAAGTTACTTCAAACTTCTGCTTAGTTTTCTGTTTTCACTATCCATTTTTCTGGGGTTGGAAAAATGTCCTATCCCCACTTCCATACAGTGTCACAGTGGACCTCCTTGGACACGTCCCAATGGGGCCTGCATTGGGATAGGCCCCCAGACATGACCTAAGTGGATCAGAGAGTACACATGCACTGCTGGTTTGCTCTCCAAACAGTAGGGTACTTTACACTCCCACCAGGAGAACATGAAAGCTCCAGTGTCACCTAATCCTGTTGACATTTAGTATTTTCCAACTTTCTAATGCATGCCAAACTACAGAGGGGCCAAGTGAATCTTATTGTTGTTTCAATTTGCGTATCCTTAATTATTTTATTAGTGAGCCTGGGCATCTTTTCACATGTTTATTGAACATTGTGTAAATTGCCTATTCAAATTATTTCTCTGTTTTTAAAATTTGGATTTCTGCCTTCTTGCTGAATGATTTGTCTTTTAAAAATTTTTTGTTAAATTTATTGGGGTGATATTGGTTAGTAAAATTATACAGATTTCAAGTATACAAATCTATAACACATCATCTGTATATTGCATTGTGTGTTTACCACCCAGAGTCAGTTCTCCTTCTATCACCATATTTTTGACCCCTTTTACCCTTTTCCACCTCCCTCTACCTCCGTTTCCCTCTGGTAACCACTAAACTATTGTCTGTATCTATGAGATTTTCTTTGTTCATTTGTTGCTTTCAGTTTTATATCCTATACGTGAGTGAAATCATATGGTTCTTGACTTTTTCCATCTGATTTATTTCGCTTAGCATGATAATCTCAAGATCCGTTCATCTTGTTGGTTTAGTTTTTAGATTATCACAAATGTACCCCCCAGTCATTTATCTCCCCCCCAATGTTATAATTTCTAAACAGAGATTATTAATTTTGTTTAATCAAATCTAGCAATTTGCATGGCTGGAAGGTTGTATTTTAGGTTTGATCTTTGCCTGCTCCAAGACCAAAAGGTATTCTCCTACACTTTCTTTCAATAATTTTATTTTCTTACCTTTTATATTTAGGTTTTATTACATCAGAAATCAATTTTATATTTGGTGTGAGGTATGAATTTAGACAGTTTTCTTAGAACTATTTACTTAAAAATCCTTGTTTTGCTTATTGATTTGTGGATCCAACTTTAATACATATATTGATTCTATTATTTTCCTCAGGGTCTTTTTTTTTCTTCCTGCACCAGTACCTATTATTATTTTTTAAATTGCTATAACTTTGTATTTATCTTAATATCTGGTAGGACAAGTCTTCCTCTTCACTCTTCTTCTATGCAAATTGATTTACCTATTTCAAGGCCTTTATTATTTCAATGTCTTCTTTTCTTAATTCCCATATAAACAAGCTCATGGCATTAGCACTGAGTTGGCAGCAGAATGGGAAGCCCTCTTTCCTTTTGGATCCTGAGCAGAACTACTCCTTCACAGGAGCTAGTGCTTCAAACATTGCAAATTTATTTCGAGTCTCTTGTTTTCTTTCAGGACTCACAGGAAGCTCCTGAGAAAGGCAATGCCATTTTATAGATGAGGACACTAAGGCTCAGAGAGAGGTAGGGATTCCCAGAGATGCACAACAAGTTTATCAGAGTGGTGGGACTTGAACCCATGCTTTCTGAGTCCCCGTCTTTGGCTCTTGTCACCATAATAGGCTAACACACAGTGTTCAAAGAAAACAGACAACTCATGCTCCCAAGCACAAACACTTGTCATTGCCACTCTCCACCCAGATGAACAGGTAAAGGGATAGCATGACCAGAACTACTTTGAAGAGGCAAAAACTGAAGATCACTAGGCATTTCAAGGGAGGTTATCAAGCATAGTTGGGAGCGTACAGTCAAAACAGAGGAGGGTTTGGGAGACAGTGGAAGTAGTTCTGGAGTCAGATGGGGAGACATTGCAGGGATGGATATGGAAGCATTGAACGGGTCTTAACAGATCAAGTTCTCCACAGCTGAGATATCCCTCCCAATTTTTAATGGTCACACGCAGATGTGGGACCAGCCCATTCTGCGTCTCTGTCCCTTCTACCAGTCTCGAGGTGGTTTTTTCTGTATGTCCATAGTTGTAGGGCTTCAGTTCAGCTAGATTTCAAGGTGATTCTTAATGATGGTTGATCAGTAGTTGTAATTTGATATGTTCATGGGAGGAGGTAAACACAGTGTTTATCTACTTCTTCATCTTGACTAGATCCCACTGGCTTTTCATATCATAAAGAATAAAATATGAACTCTTCCCCCTAATCTCCAAGCCCTGCTTAATCTGGCCCCTGCTCACCTCTCTCACCTCACCTGCTGCCTTTCCCCTCATCCTCCACTATTTTCAGGCTACACTGATTCCCTGGCTCTTCCTCAAACACAGATGAGCATCTTACTTCAAGGTCTTTGAACATATTGATCTCTTTGGCTAAAACCGAGTTAATTCCTTCTATTTATGCTTCAGACCTCTGCAAGGAAGTCTTTCCAAACCTCCTATATTAAATCAAGTTTTCCATTACATGGTTTTCATTGCATCCTGGGCCCTGCCTTCATAGCTCTTCGTCCAGATGTCATTGTACCTTCATTGGTACACTTATCTGATTAATATCTGTCTCTTTCACTAAGCTTCATAAGGGCAGAGACTTTATCTGTCTTGTTCAAAACTATGTTTCCAGTAGTTAGAAGAGTATCTAGCACATAGTAGATGCTCAATAAATAGTTGTTAAATGGCTGAATTATTGAGGCAAATTTTGATTTGGGCTTGGAAATGAGCATGCTTTTTTTTTTTTTTTTAATTTACAGGACATTGTCAGTTGGGTGGTGTAGAAAGAGGAAAAGGGATTGTAGGTGAGAAAATGAAATGAGCAAAGGCATAAAGCCATGGAAATGAAGGGTGGTTTGAGAGAAAGATGGAGATCTTGGAATGGCTGAAGAAGAAGGTATATGCAAAGCATGTTGGGAGGTGAAGATGAAGATGACAGCAGGGGCATGGCACATCAGACTTTGTGCTCTAGGCTAAAGAGTTTCCTTTTTGTCTGGTGGGCAGTGGGAAGCCATGAAAGTGGTGTGATGTGAGGAAGAATGGCCCGAAATGAATTCTCTGCCTCCCTCATCTGGCCCCAGGCATCTTTCAATTATAAGCTACTTCTAAGTGTTCAGGGTGAATTTTCACAAGCCAGACTAAGTCCCAGGGAGTCCCAATGGTTCCCTTTCTTTCTTGCCCTAAATTTCCCAAAGCTTAAGAGCACTTTTTTTTTTACTTTGATAAAAGCATGTGCTAAATCTTCAACACCAGCTGTTCCATTAACAGTCACTGTACAAAGTTAGACAACTGAGGGCAATGGCCACAGCTCTAAGTTTGGAGGTAAACTATTGGTACTCCTGGAGAGATTAGAGTCTCTATAACCTCCAGATTTCAGGGCCTTGGATATGTGCCTAAGGCCAGAGTGAAGTCAGACCAGATGAGAGAGAGAGATAGAGAAAGAGACAAAGAGATACAATCTGAGAGCAAGCCAGAGAGAAAGAGACAACAAAGATGACGAGAAAAGACACAGAGAGCTAAAGAGACACAGTCCATGACCATGAAAGCCGAGAAGCCAGAAAGAGATACCAGTGAGAAAGGCTCAGAAACCCAGTCAGAAGCACAAATGTGTGTAACTAGTGGGCTGGGTTACTCAGTTTGTGATAAATGACTTCTTCCTTCCAGTGAAAGGGGATGTATGAGCTCTGGAGTTTGAAGTTAAGTGGAAAAAAATAAAAAACAAAACCTAAACTAAAATACCAAGGGAAGCCAAGTGAAAAATCAACTTGTCAGTTGGTTAAGAAGTTTACTGGCAACATTTTTATATCCATTGCTTTTCTTCCTTTTAAGCCCAATCTGTGAAAAGGATGCATGAAGGTACGTACACAGGCTTCTCACCCTCATAGAGGAGATTGAAATAACTAGTAGCACTCTGGGCACTATGCAGAAAGATTTGTCCCCCACCTGCCTCATGGTCTAGCCTCAGTCTCGGCATCTGGAGCTAGTTGTAGACTCCACTTAGCCATGATCATTGTGTACCCCACCCTAGCCTGTGTCTTCAGGGCAGGAGAGAAGAGTCATGGCTGTAGCACCCAGGGATTTGCCTTGACACTGGGAATGTGAGAGCTAGGTGACATTCAATGCCAAATGAAAAGAAAGAATGATGCTTTCTGGCTTTCCACTGTTGTACTGGAGAAGGGACTGTGGGATGGCACACTTCTGCTTTTATTTTCAAAGTCAATTAGAAGGAAGCTTCACATATTCTGGTGATAGAAACAATGTGACTGTCCATTGTCCCCTTGGGAAGAGGACCCACAGCTGGGTAAGGAGGACAAGATGTGGATTGCATTGGAACAAAGCTTCATTCTGTTCTACCTCAGTGGTGGCTTTGGGCAACCTCTTCTTCCCTGTGGGCTTCTGTCTTACCTGTCCAACAAAGAAAAGGGACAGGTGATTACTAAGTGGCCTTCCACTTGTGACAATGTAGGCATCTCAGGGTTTTAAGCCACCCAAGCAAGACTCTTATGACTTTCTCAGAAATGTGAGTTGACTGTTCATACCACTGGTTGGACTCACAACTACTTGAGCAACTACATTAAAAGGGTGTACATTGAGACCTGGGGTTCTACACTGAATACAGAGACCAGATGTGACATGTCTTAGAATTCTGTTCTTGATCTTGGTCAGTCCCAAATTTGAAGAGAGGAGGATTTGCCAAATTTACCAATAACACGAGGCTTGGAGAGAAGGATATAGCTATTGCTAGTTGTAGCACCCCGGTCAAACTCAACTAGATGATTTTCAGAGGGCCACATAGAAAGCCATCATGTTTTTAAAAATGAAATTTATGGCCCTGATTAAAGATCTCTGGCTCTGAAGAAGCTCAGAAGAAAACTACCCAGTTTGGTTCACCACAAAGCTCAAAAGGAGTACAGAGTATGATGTGGCTAGCGAACAAGCTGCCATAGTAGTTGGCTGCCCTGTCCAGGGAGGGGGAAGTAGTGAATCCCTGCTGAGCAAACCATGCCCAGAGTCTTCAGCTTAGTTCTGGGCCCCAAATTTGAATAGGGTTGGGTACAACCTGTTGTTTAAAAAAGAAAACCACCAGGATGGGTAAAGAGGAGAAATAAGTGAAAGGACTGTTCAGAACGGAAAGGAGTAGATACCAGGGGGAACAAGGCCACCCTCTTGAGGTCTCTAAAACTCTGTCGTGAGGAGGAGAGAGCAGGCTTGCCTGCCTGTGGGCCTCAGAAGGAAATCCAAAGATAAGCCATCCGACTGCAAGATCAAGGAAACAGTTGGCTGCTGGAAGGCTGTGTTTTGTCAACATAGAATAACAAGTGTCTTCTACGTATGATCCTTGATCCCAGTAACAGATTGGGCTGCTACCTATAAGTCTGAGGAAGTTTTCCTTGGTGACTTCAGGACTAAGTGTCAGGTATCCTGCAGTGGGTCCACTGGCCAGTGTGGGAGGCTAGATAAGAGAGCTGTAGCCCTCACAGACTGACAAGTCTTTCTCTTACACTCCTGGCCATTCATTTGTTCATCATTCATTTATTCAATAACCGTTTCCTGAGAACCAAAGAAGACTCAAATCCTGTCAACGAGGAGCTTCTGGGCCAGAGGACTTTGTGTGGCAGCAAGATGACCCGTGAGCCATCCATCAGTGAGACCTCTATGGGGTGGTCTAAGGCAGAAAGCGCTGTTCCTGTGCTATCAGCCCACTGTACTGGAGATGGGGGCCGTGTGTCAGCAGGAGAGCTGGCCCAGCCTGGGATGGGGCGTGGAGCAACACAGGAGTCATGCTCAACACCGTGCCTGGGACTGAGCTGTGACCTTAGCAGCATCGCACTGCAGTGTTTGCAGCATCTCCCACTTGCCTGTCATAAGAACCGCAGTGGCATTTGGTGGCACCACAGGCAGCAGAGACACCAGGGAACCCTCCCTCAAGGAGGTGTCACTCACCAAGGGTGAGAATGGCCAGATTGCAATGACACAAAAGCCTTGGAGATGAACATGCCAATTAGTATAGAAAAGAAGGAAGTCCCAGAGGCTTCAGAACTCTAAATCTGTCTCTTCTCTTTCAGAGCAGCAAGAATTTTGGAGGCAGCCTGAAGCCCCTCATAAAGCAGATGAGTCTTTGGGGACAGAGCTGTGGAACCACAGCGTAAGCCTCAGCACTCCTCAGAACTGAACTGGCAGATTCATCTACCTTGTTTTGGATGTTTATAGGAGCCTGTTCTCAGTCATCATCCCCATAGAGCTCCCACTGCTTCCATCCACTGGTCTGGGATAGACGCAGCCACAGCCCCTTACCTTCGACTTTGCATCCATAATCCACTGCCTGGCAAGCCTAGTCTTGTCTCTCTTTGGGTAGGAGTCTCCAATTTAGCCTGGGCATAACAAGAAAAGAATTGAGATGTTTGCTCTCCTGGAGTCACTGGCAAGCTGGGGCATCAGCAAGCTTCCCTGGCATCCTTCCATCTGAGCTGACCTGTGGGACTGATGAGCCACAGGTGAACTTGGGCACAATGCCAAAGATGCAAAACTGATTGCTCCAGGAGCTGGGCTGCCTGTATTGGGTTGCCATGGTTGGATCAACTGCCACTGGCTGCTCTAAGGTGACTTTGTGTTTCTGCCCCTGCCGCAAAGACCATTTATCAGCATGATAGATATGTAATCTGCAGCCCAAACCATAAGCACAGTGATAGTTATAGATAGAGGCAAGGGGAGACTCAGTCGACACTGACGGGGCTGGCTTTATCAGGGCCAAATAGGTAGTGAAGGGAGGTGATAACGAAGATGCCTTTATAATCACCATGAGAAGCTCATGCTGCTCTATGGTTCTGTAGCATGCTGTGTGCATTTAAAAAGGAGGCAGACAGCAAGCAAGCAGGCAAAGGGGCTGGCAGGGTGTCAGGCTAGTGACAGGGCCGAGAACTTTCTGGGACAAACAGAGGTTCCCCTACTGAACGTAGAAAGCAGGGCCACATCGAGCACTCCATTCTTCCTACTGCCGTTGGTGCCACCACCAACACCAGGGCCTTCCTGGGATCCCTATGTCCAGCGGAACATGCTGGGGTTTGCAGAGTCTTCCCCAAAGATTCCAAATCTCCTGTTGAGGAAGGAAGAGGGAATGGCCCCTGATAAAGATTCAGAAGATGCAACTGGCATTTCTTGGAATTAGTTGAATCCAAACAAACTGGGTAAGGGCAGGCTCATGGGCCCATCAGGTTCTGCCTTTCACAGCAGTTGTATGGGAAATAGGCACACAGCTGCTTCTAGAAAACCAGAGTCCTCCTTATATAGGGCATATGTTTAAAGTTTGGAAGTTAGCTGAGAGAGGTGACTGCCTTTAGAAAAGGACCACCCCAGGACATTTACGGTAAGCCCCAATATTTCTTCTTCTTCCTCCTGCACTGATTGCCATTACGGAAGAGAGCAAGGAGCCATGGCAAATACCTCTTACCTGAAAAGGGCTCTCGGAGATGCCAAACAGAGGTATCCCTGAAGTTATCCACTCAGCTGTCCAAGGACTGTCCAGTGGAACTGAGACCAAATGTTGGCTGGTTGCCTGGGAATAGAACTGGATGAAAAACTTCTGGAAGGCCTGCAGCCTACCTGAGGCAACACCATGGGACATTTTCCTCAGTCCTGGCTATAGCATTTGCTTGGTGGATAATAGTAGGAGGTTGCTGATTAGGGACCTAGCTTTCTTTGCCCACTTGCATTTAGAAACCTGTGTGTGTTTTTTAGAAACATCAAGTCTAATAAATATTTATACTTACCTGTTTACATCAGTAATAATGGTTCTGCAATAAGTGACTTTCTAATTACAGTTCAACCCTGAAAGTCTCTTATTATATTTTGTTATAATAAAGTATTATGGCTAAATGGAAACACAAGCTATATTTTCTTTGATCCAGTTAATGATGTTTGTGAGAAACCACACTGTTCGGAAACCATGAGTCAGTAACCTACGCACCAATTCGCTCAAAGTTTATTTAAATTGGGACAAAGTACTGGGCAACACTCAACTGTGTCTGGTATGCTCGTCTTGTACATTTACGTCGTGACAGGGAAGGTCAAGAGCTTGGCACTCTTTCACGGGGCTGACCACTCAGCAGGCCCTTGGAGATCCTTGTTAAATAAATAAGTGAATGAATGCCCAGACCCTTATCTGACACCATCTTCTTTCTTAGGAAGTTTGACTCTTTGTCGCAGCATCTTCACTCCCATCTGCCAGCTTATGTGGGACTCACATGGGGATAAGGCTGGTAGAGATGGCAGGTGTCTAGGTCATTGTTTCACTCTTTCCATGTCTTTTTCCCCTTTTTTGAGTTTGTTTTCTTCCTGGGGCTTCTGCTCTTTTCTCATTCCAGCTTCTTTGAGTCTCTAACCCTCAGATCTGTGCTGGGTTTGCAATTGATGGAGTCCTTAGGCTCCTGGCTGTGACTGTCCATTCCACAGGCCTCCATCTCAGTGTGGCTAGCAAGGCTAGTCCCACCCTGAGATCTCATACCTGGGTGGGTACTAGCTGGCTTTGTCCCCTGCTCATCTCCCAGCAACCACTCTCTACTCTACAGGCTCACCAACGCCCTATGCGTGGGACCCATTTTGGCCCCACAGGGCCTTCGACGGAAGAATTCTAGGTTTCTGATGCCTACAGAGAGGGCCAGGGCATGCTCAAAACCACGGGGCACACAAGTAGCACAGTGGGGACTCAAATGCCATTCTCCTGACATTTACATGGCCTCATTCTGCTCTCTCCTCCTCACCTGGTTGTCAGTTGTCACTAAGCAGTAGAGAGAAAGCAAACACACATAAATTCTCACTTCTCATAAAGACTAGAGTAAATATTGGAAGAAAATCCTTCAAAATATTAACTGTGACAATTTGGGGGCAGGTGGAATGTGGATAGCATTTTCTACTTCTTGTATTTGAAATGTTTCAAATGTACTTTAATGAGCATATATTGCTGGTAAATGGAGAAAGTCAATACATATGCCACGATGGAGGAGGAGGAAGAAGAGGAGGAGGAGGAAGGACAGGAAATGGCATTTTGGAGAGCCCAGGGCTTCCTTAGCAGGTCCTGCATATCCCGCATGTGGGAGGGAGGAAGCCAGCCAGCTGTCCTTTAGACTAAGAAGCATATAACTCTCACATCAGCCCCGGCCCCAACTCCATGTCCATCTGTGTCCCAAGGGGAGAGGCTGCCTGTTCCAGAATTATTGACCTCTTGACCCACATCTGCAGTGGTGACTTCACACTTCATCTTCAAAGGTTTCTGGGGTTACTGGGCTCCGTCGCAAACATTAACCATCATCTATTCAGCATCAGGTTCTAGAGGGTGGGCTGTAAGGGGAGTGTGATGCAAACAGGAGTCAGATGCCATTGCTCGCTTCGACAGCTCTCAGTTCAGTGAACGATGCCTGGGGGATGATGTCAAGCTCGCCCTTGAAACCCAGCTGTCTTCATGGGACCGCATTGCAGCGGCTGCTTTCATACCTGCTGGAATAGGCTCGGCTCCCACTTGCTGAGCTTGGCGTGGCCAGGGTGAGCCCCTACAGACATATGTTGCCCCTTTTCCATTGCTGGAGAGAAGAGGGCCCGTGTCTGGATCGGGGTGGGGTTCTGTGAACAACTTCCACATGAAAAGCCCAACCAAACAAGCTGAGTGGCCTTCAGCAGCATGATGGGTCCCAGCACAGGGGCTCTTTGCCCCGCTCTAGCTCTTGGTTTTGTCTCCTTCTCTCCCAGTGCGCCCACTCCACCTCCAGCTCTCTGCTCATATGGGCGTGACTGTCACAAAGCTGCCTTCGCACTGTGCCTTTCCTCTCTTCCTCTCTCTTCTTGCTGCCAGAGAGGCCCTATAGCCCTGCCACCTCCCTCCTCATCCCCCAGGAGGGAAGCCCTTTAGCAGCCTGGCAAGGAGTGCAGAAGGGCCCACATTCTGCTTCTGAAAGCCAGGGCCTAGCAGGTTCTCAAAACTGCCATTCCCTGCCCATGTCCCTGGGCCACTTGGATGCTCATGGCTAGGTGGGTGAAGGTGTATACATATTCTTTCCAGAACAGGAGTGTTGGAAAGTAAGACTGCCAGGACAGCACGTCCGGGCAACCAGGAAGTGCAGCTGGAGGGAGGGTGGCTGCTATCTGATTTCATGTGCTGTTAGAATTGCCCTAAAGCAAACTGAGTTTCCTCGTGTGATTGAACTCCATGCTGGACAATCAAAAAGAGTGGGGACAAGATTGCCACAGGGTTACCAAAGTCAATTTGGGGAACGTAATCAACAATGTAGCAAAGATTTTGTAGGGTATCTGATGGACACTTGTCCCATTAGGGAGACCACCTCAGGGATGATATAGATGCCTGATCACTGTACTGTACACCTGAAGCTGAACAACAATGAATGTCAAGTACAAGTTTATATGTGTATATGTGTGTGTATATATATATGTGTGTGTGTGTGTGTGTGTGTATGTGTATATGTATGTGTGTATATATATATATATATATATATATATATATATATATATGTATGTATATACTTACAAGAAGCCGAGTACAGCATTAGGAATAGAGACAGTGGAAATGTAATGGCTCTGTGCGATGTCAGAGGGTTAGTGGATGGGGGAGGGGGGTTCACAGAGTCTGAGGGATATAAATGATAAACATCTAAGTATTACTTTGTCTTGTGCACCTGAAACTAATAAAAAACAATATGCACACACACACACACACACACACACACAGGAGTGGGGAAAGCAGGAATCTCTATGCCAGAGGCTGGGGCATTCCGAGGAGATGGCACTGGATTTTGCCCAAAACTTTATGGAGAAATGAGGATTGGAGCTAAGCCTTGGAAATGTCTGGGCTTTCCAAGGAGGGTGAAAGGGCTGTGTGAGCAGAGGTGTCGGAGGACAAGCGCTTCAGTGCATCTGGCGTGCCAGGTATGGTGTAGGAGGTGCATCAAAAGGGCCCAAGGTAACCAGGGTCCCATGGGGTCGAGATTTGCAGCCCTTCCTTGTGTCAAGCCTTGTGGGCAAAGCTGGGCTGCTCCACATGGCACTGCCCCTGCAGTAACTGTGGCCCAAGGACCTGGGGTGGGGCAGAGGAGGGACTGTCCTTATGCATTCATTCCGCCTAGACATTGGCTTCCTTCTCTGTTCTCTGGTATCTGGCTGGCAGGTTTGGTGTTACGTGTGATATGAGCTCTGATTGTTTCAGGTGACAAGATGACCTTGTCAGCTGCAGGGCATGAAAGACAATATTTGTTGTGTTGGTGCCCAGCCAGAGTGGTGGGTGTGTATTTTCTGCCCCTGGAAGTATGCCTTCCACTTGCTTTTGGGTTAATTAAGGCCCTTGGAGACAGGCAGATGGGGCCACCTTGCACCCCTGAGGGTAGGAGCCTTTCTTCACAAGCCACATACTACGTGCCATGCATCACCCACGCACATCCCCACCATCATGGAAGGAAGGGAGGGCCCCAGCTTCCTGAGTGTCTTCAAAGGCCTCAGGTGGGCTGGAAGATATGGAAACAGGAAACAGGGACTCTTGCAGCCCATGCTCTAAACAGCATGCTGCCATTTTCAGAGTGGTGAGAGGTGGGAGGAAAGGGAGAGAATGAGAAACGACTTTTTACTAGGATGGGGCTTAGGAATCATATTTTTAATCAATGCTTCTTTTATGGGCTGGATTGTGTCCCCCTAAGATTCTTTATGTTAAAGTTCTTACCCCAGGATCTTAGAATGTAACTGTATTCAGAACTAGGATCTTTAGAGAGGTGATTAAATTAAAATGGGGTCCTTAGAGTGGGCCATAATCCAATCTGACTGGTGTCCTTATAAAACAAGGAGATTAGGATGCAGACGTGCTCAGAGGGAAGATCAGGTGAGGACACAGGGACAAGACAGCCATCTGTAAGCCAAGGAAGGAGAGAGGACTGAAACAGCTCCTTGCCTCACAGCCTCAGAAAGAACCAACCCTGCTGGCACTTTCATCCAGGCTTCTAGCATCCAGAACTGGGAGACAATAGATTTGCTTTTTAAGCCACGCACCATGTGGCACTTTGTGATGGCAGCCCCAGCAAATTGATACAGCCTCTAAAGTTCGGAAGGCTAAACATCACCAGGCAGCTGTCTAAACTGCAGCTTCATGAGCTCACCCTCTGATGCTATGACTTAGTAAGTCTGGGATGGGGCCAGTGGTTATGCTTGCTCAAGCAGCTCTGCAGGGGCCTCTGAAACAAATGATCTCTGGGCTACACTTTGAGAAACTGGGAGTAAGCTATTGGACTTGGACTCAAAACTTAGTCACTCTGCAACCTTGGCCAAGTGAGGTTGCTTTCTGGACCTCAGTTTCCTCCCTTGTAGAACGGGGTTATCACTTCCTTTCATGCCTAGCCCACAGGAATGCTGATGAGCATGTATATAAAGGGCAAAGCTCTGGTTTCTTATCAGAGGTGGAGTTTTAGCTCAGGCTGCAAGTACCATACACTGGGTGGCTTAAAAAATAGACATTTATTTTCTCGCAGTTCTAGAGGCTAAAAGTCCAAGATCAAGGTAGCAGTGCGTTCTGGTTCTGGTGAGGACGTTTCTCTGTCTTGTAGACGGCCACCTTTGCAGTCCTCATATGGCGAAGAGAGAGACAGCAAGATCTCTGGTGTCTCTTCTTATAAGGTCATCAATCCCGTCAGGAAGGTCTCAGACTCATGAACTCATCTAAACCTAATTATCTCCCAATGGCCCCATCTCCAAATACAATCATATTGGATGGTTAGAACCCAACATATGAATTTTGTGGGGGACACAATTCAGCCTATATCAGGTGGCAATGGTAGCAATGAGCTTGTAAGTCCATCTTAGATCTTATATGCCACTCCCCAGATCTCTGAGACTCAGGGCCTGCATTTCAAGTGACTGTACTTGAAATAAACCTTTAGGCCTTGTTCCTTTGTCTCTTCATTGAGGAGCTCACCCTTTCTGAGCAGAGGGGCTTTGTGGCCTGATGGCCTCAGGTTGGAGGATATGGAGATGTGGGTAGGTGAGTAGCTAGGGGACCATCAGCCCTTTCTCCTGTGGACAGGCCAGGCTAGTAAAACTCTTCTCTATGTAACTCACAGGTGCTGGGGTCTCCTTGGACCACCTCTACTCTGGCACCATACTCTTGTGGAGGGCAGTCTCAGCATATTGCTCGGACCTCCAAAAGGACAAACCCAACAGCAAATACATTGACAGTTAATGTGGTATTTCAGCGAAGTCTTCAAGGAGAGGCAGAGGAGATATTATATATCACAAAGCAGCATTTATTAAATAGCCTCTTTAAACATCTGGGCTATTTCTGAAAACTTATCTTCTATAGTAGTGGCCTCATTCTTCCCCTCTCTTCCCCAACCCTGTCTTCCTCAGCCTTTCTAGCCTCTCCAGCCAGGGTCCAGCTCAAGGTGGTCACAGAATAAGTTCTCAGTCAGAGACTGTAGCGTGCCTGGGAAAATCCAAGTTTCCTGTGTGCCAGACCTGCTTCATGGGCTGTACTATTCTCCTCCTACTCACAGGTCCAACTGGCTCTGGGTGTAGTGGTGAGTGCAGAGCCCTTCAATGTGGCCTTTTCCATAGTGGAGGCTGTCACAGAGTTCATGGGATAGCATCAGTGGAAGGTTTTCAGTCAAGGGTAGTGGACGCCATCTTTTCATTTTACAGGTGGGAGAACTTGGGCCCAGGAATAGGAAGAAACTCAACGAAGGTCCCACAATAAAGGAAGCAGAAGATCACTGTGAAGGTGGTGACCAATACAATCTGAGCATTCACAGGCAGTTCAGAGACCCGGAGGTGTTGACAGGGGCAGGTAATCTCCCTGCAGACCCAGCTTGTAACCTGGAGGGCTGGGAGCTGGTATGTCTACAGAACCCTCTGAAAGCAGAGCTAAATCTTCCAATATGTAATCACATCTGGCCCTTCACGATGCACCAGGTTTCCAAAGATCCTGGATAACCAGCATTCATTCCGGCCTTCCTTACAAATCCCACCTCCCCTCACCACCCTTGCACACCATGTCTCCCCTCACACCACCTAATTTAGTCTGCTCCTTCCCTATGCCTACCTCTGGCTGTCTTTCCATCACATGCTGTGAAGCAAAGTGAAACCTGGGCCTCAGGGCAGGAAGAGATGGACATGGCAGGGAGGTTTCCACTGCTGAGGTGGCAGGAGAATGAAAGGGGTTTGTTTTTGCTGGGAATGTGGGCTTGGCAAGGGAGTTGTGGTTTCCTGCTCCGAAGCCATTCTCAGACTCTTGATTTCTCTCCTGGAAAGTTCTGGCAGCAGTGTGGAGTGGAAAAAGGCATGGGGTGAGGAGTCTGGAAAGCTGGATACAGATCGTGGCTTGGCTTCCACCTCTGAACGTGGCCTTGGGCAAGGCCCAACCCCTCCCTGGGCCTCTTTCCTGTCTTCCGGGTGTGGACAGTCAGACAGAGACTCTGCACAGACTGGGGGTGGCAAGCCATACGAGGTGGGAGGTGCAGCATTGCACACAAACGTCCAGTCTGTGCAGGTACTGCCTGCCAATTGGCCACGCCAGGCTCTTCCAGATTGTGTTTGGGAGACAAGACAAGGGGGGCCTCAGGCCTTTCTGCCTGAAAAGGATCTTGGGAAGAAGTTGCCGAGTTGGTGAATTTTAGTACAATGACATTGAAATGGCACTGCTATGGCAGAAATAGGCAGAAATTCTGGTGATTTTCCGGGGGCCAGGAGCCAAGGCTTGAGTGACAGTGGGAGGGAGTATCTTGCTTCTAGATGGACCTATTCAGTTCTCAGGGAAGGAAAGGGACTGTCGCAGGAAGCAGCTCACTCTCTACCTGTACAGAGATGTGACAGCAGCCCTTGACTGAGCTTTCACAGAGCATTCTTATTGAAGCCAATGTCACCCCCCTCTCTGTAACTGGTCTCCCTGTGTTAGGGACTGCGTGTTTTTGTCCTCCCACAGTTCATATGTTGAAACCCTAACCCTTAAGGTGATGGTCTTCAGAGATGGGGCCTTAGGGAGGTGATGAGGTCACAAGGGTGGCGCCTTGATGGAATTAGTGCTCTTATTAGAAGACATGAGAAACCTTGCTTCCTCGCCTTCTGCCCTCTACCATATGTGCACACAGCAAGAAGATGGCCATCTGCAAACCACGAAGAGGGCCTTCACCAAGAACCCAATGTGCCAGCACCCTGCTCTAGGCTTTTCCAGCCTCCACAACTCTAAGGAATAAGTGTCTGTTGTTTAAGCCACTCAATCTATGGTATTTTCATACAGCAGCCTGAGCAGACTGAGACACCCTTGCCTTGCCTTCCAATCTATTCTTTTCTCAGCAGCTAGAGTGATTTTTTAAACCACTTTGCTGAGATACAATTGATATATAAAAACTGTACATATTTAATGTATACAGCTTAATGATTTTGGAATTAAGTATCCACTGTGAAACCATCACCACAATCTATATCATAAACATATCCATCACTCCAAACATTTCTTCCTGCCCTGTGTTTTGTTTGTTTGTTTGTTTATTTGTTTTGATAAGAACACTTAGCATAAGACCTAAGCTTTCAGCAAATTACTAAGTACACAATACAGTATTGTTAAATATACGAGGTTGGACAATTAAGTTCGAGAACTCATCCTAGAAAAAGTGCTGCCTACCTCATTGCTGAATATCACTATGGTCACCTTGGAAGTACTCCCCTTGGGAAGCTGTGCACTGATGCCAGTGCCTAGTCCACCCTTCAAAGCAATTTTGGAACTCTTTTTCTGGAATGGCCATCAGAGCTGTTGTCGTATTACCCTTGGTGTCCTGACTGTCATCAAAATGTCTTCCTTTCAATAGTTCCTTTATCTTTGGGTAAAGAAATAAGTCATTGGAGACCAGATCAGGTGAACAGGGAGGGTGTTCCAATACAGTTATTTGTTTACTGGCTAAAAACTCACAGACAGTGCCATGTGCGCTGGTGCATTGTCATGATGCAAGAGCCATGAATTGTGGGCGGAATCTCCAAGCTGTTTTCCATAGTGACTGCACCAATTTTCATTCCCACTGATACTGTACATCCTCATCAACATTTTTTTTTTTGATAATAGACATCCTAATAGGTGTAAGGTAATATCTCATTTTGGTTTTGATTTGCATTTTCCTGATGAGTAGTGGTGTTGAGCACCTTCACGTGTACCTTTTTGGTCATTTTTATGTCTACTTCAATGAATAAATGAAATCAAAAAGTTGCAGGATATAAAATCAAAGTACAAAAATCAGTTATGTTTCTATACACTAACAATGAACTACCTGCAAAGGAAATCAAAACAATCTCATTTACATTAATATTAAAAAGAATAAATTACTTAGGAATAAATTTTACCATAGAAGTGAAAGACTTGTACACCCAAAACTATAAAACATTGATGAAATAATTTTAAAATACACAAATAAATGAAAAGATATCCCATGTTTATAGATTGGAAGAATTAATATTTTTTAAATATACATACTATCCATAGCCACCTACAGACTCAGTGAAATCTCTATCAAAATCCCAATGTCACTTTTAGTAAAATACAAAAAAGTTCTAAAATTCGTATAGAACCACAGAGACCTGAAATAGCCAAATAAATTTTGAACAAGAAGAGCAAAGCTGGAGACACCACACTTTCTGATATCAAAATATGTTACAAAGCTAAAATAATCAAAAGAGTGTGATACTGTCTTGTTTGTTTATTTTGTTCTTTAGATTCCACATATATATGAGATCATATGGTATTTGTCTTTCTCTGTCTACTTTCACTTAGTATAATACCCTCTAGGTCTATCCATGTTGTTGCAAATGGTAAGATTTCATTGTTTTTATAACCAAATAATATTCCATTATATATATGTACCACACCTTCTTTATCCAACCATCTATTGATGGGTACTTAGGTTGCTTCCATATCTTGGCTATTGTAAATAACACTGCAATAAACATAGGGGTGCATATATCTTTTGGAGTTAGTGTTTCGGATTTCTTGTGATAAATACCCAGAAGTGGAATTGCTGGGTCATAAGGTAGTTCTATTTCTAATTTTTTGAGGATCCTCCATACTGTTTTTCATAGTGGCCATACCGATTGGCAATCCCACCAACAGTGCACGAGGGTTCCCTTTTCTCCACATCCTCGCCAACATTTGTTGTTTGTTGATTTTTTGATGATCTGCTAAAGAATAAAATAAATGAACAAACAAAACAGAAGCAGATTCATAGATACAGAGAACAAACTTATGGTTGCCGTATGGGAGGGGGTTGGGGGTGTGGGTGAGAAAAGGGGAAGGGATTAAGAGGTACAAATTGATAGTTACAAAATAGTCACAGGGATGTAAAGTACAGCATAAGGAATATAGTTAACGATATTGTAAAAACTATGCATGGTCATATGGGTACTAGACTAATTGTGGGGATCACTTCGTAAATTATATAAAAGTTTAACCACCATGCTGTACACCTGAAACTAATATAAAATGATATCGAATGTTAACTGTAATTGAAAAACAACCAAAATGCCCATCGGTAGATGACTGGATTAAGAAACTGTGGTACATTTATACAATGGAGTATTACACAGCCATAAAGAAGAAAGAAATCTTACCATTTGCAACAACATGGATGGACCTAGAGAACATTATGTTAAGTGAAATAAGTCAGACAGAGAAAGATAAGTATCATATGATCTCACTTATTTGCGGAATCTAAAGAAAAGAATAAGTGAATGAACTAACCAGAAACAGTGTTGGAGACAAAGAGGAAAAACTGAGGGTTGCTAGATGGGCGGGGGGGGGCGGGTGAAGGGATTGAAGGGCAGTAGGTGACCACAGGATGGCCACGGGGTTTGAAAATTAATCTGGGGAACGTAATTTAGCGGTTACCAGAGGGTAAAGGGGTTGGGGGTGGGAGATGAGGGTAAGGGGGATCAAATATACGGTGATGGAAGGAGAACTGACTCTGGGTGGTGAACACACAATGTAATTTATAGATGATGTGATATAGAATTGCACACCTGAAATCTATGTAATTTTAATAACAATTGTCACCCCAATAAATTTAAATAAAAAAAAAAGAAAAACAAAATAATTTAAAAAAATAAAAAGATAGTGTGATACTGGCATAAATACAGGATATGGAGCAATGGAATAGAATAGAGAGCCCAGAAATAAAGCCTCACATATATGGTCAAATGATTTTTGACAAGGGTGTCAAGAACCCACAATGGGGAAAGGATAGCCTCTTCAATAAATGCTATTGGGGAAACTGGATATCTACATGCAAATGAATGAAATCGGACCCTTATACACAAAAAGCAACTCACAATGGATTAAAGACCTTATACTGTAAAACTCCTTGAAGAAAACATAGGGAAAAACTTCTTGACATTGGCCTTGGCAGCGAGTTCTTGGATATGACACCAAAAGCACAAGCAACAAAAGCAAAAATAGACAAGTAGGATTACATCAAATTAACATGCTTCTACACCACAAAAAACAATCAACAAAATGAAAAGGCTACCCAAAAAGGGGAGAAAATATTTGTAAGCCAGATATCTGATATAGACTGATTTTAAAATGCAAATCACTTCACTATCCTCCTCAAGAACCCCCCATGGCTACCTACTGCAGAGAGAATAAAATTCACCATTTTTATCTTGACTTCCAAGATTCCAAGTTACGTGGCCCCACCTACCAGTCCAACCTTATCTGGTGCCAGTCTCTCCTCATTCCCCATGTGTCAGTCTCATGGGCTTTCTTTCCTTCTTTTCTTTAAACAGACCAAACTCAGTCTCTCTTTAGGGCCTTAGTGCTTAGTTTTCCACTTGCTTGAAAAGCTCTACCTCTCAGATCATTATGTGACTGGCTCCTTGTTGTTAACCCCTCTCAACTCAAATGTCGTTTTCGTAGAGAGGCCTTTTCTGAACAAGCCAACCTAAAGTATCTACAGGGTTATGAGCACACCACCCTGATCTTTCTTCCTTATGTCATTTATCACTCTCTGAATGTCTCTGTATATGTCTTTGTTTACTTGCTTTTTGTGCATCTCTTCCCCTTGAACGTGAGGTCCACAGGGCCAGAACATTGTCTTACTTGACCTTCATTGTATTTTCAGTGCCTGACAGTAGACACCCAGGCAATATTTGGGGAGTGAATGAATGAATGATGTACAGAAGTTATCCAGGAAAGGATAATGGGGAAGAAGAAAACGTTATCTAATCCCCCAGGCAGAGTTAGGTGCCCTGAGGTGTTAGCTCTCATACTGTGATCAAAATGTGTGATAATGTACTAGTTACATGGCTGCCTCCCTCAATAGATGCTAAACCCCATGAAGGCCAGAATCATTTCTGTCTTATTCACCACTGTATGCTTTGTATTTTGGTATGACTAGCACACAGGAGGTCCTCAATAATTTTTTTGCTGGTTGACTGAATGACTGAATATAGCCTCCTCAATGGACGGAGCATAGATGAAATGAAACCTAACACTTCTATGTTTTACAAATGGGAAAACTGAAGCCCAGGGAGACTTGTCCACCGTCACACCCAAGTCAGGCTAAAATGCAGGACTTAGCAGCAGGACTATTTTCCTGTAAATGATTCAAACGTTGGCTCAACAGAGATGGCTTTTCAAAGCTGAGCGACTAAGCAAACAGAAGTCTAATCCATCATTTTTGCTTGGAGATGAAGGGAATCTTATTACAGAGGCAAAGGGCATACTCGATGAAATGCCATATCATCCAGGACAGGATTAGCCAAGACAAGATACAGGAATAGAGCAGCTATGTTGAGCCCTAGTATGCACCTGCCCACACTAATAGGGTCCAAGCTACCTTTCCACTCTACCAGTGTCTCCTCTTCCCAGAAACGCCAGCCAGATGCCCGCATCATGTAGAAGGTGTTGCCACCAGTTTCTGATGGTGGAGGTCACTGGTAAGGTTGGTGTTTTGTGAGGCAGCCTTGCTGAGCTCTTAAGAAGATAGGCTTTAGAGGCAAAAACAGATGTAGATTTGCTTGAATCCTGTATTTTCTATTTACAGAACTTGACTGTGGTCAAGTGATTCATTTCTCTGAACCCCAGTTGCTTCCTCTGTAACTTGGGGATAATAAAAATGAGATCTATTATGAAGGGCTTTGTGAGAATTAGGTGAGATGATATGAGTACTTGGTAAATTGTGCAGTTCTGTGTTCACGCTCTTCTTGGATCTTTAGTTTGTCTGCCAGTTTGTATTCAAGTGACTGCTTATGCTCTTTGAGGATACTACTGTTGTTATTTCATCCATGGGCATCTCATTTGTTCCCAGTTTAGAGCTGTGTACAGTGTGGGTACCAGTGCAGGTTGCCACCCTGTCTGGGATCTAACACTCAATGAGAAGGGGAAGAGCAGTTGCCAAGGCTGGCACACTTGGATCTTTACGAGTGTGCAGTTTAAATAGTGGGTACCATGCCTAATTCTAAGGAGACAGGCAGACCAAGCTCTGTGCAGGCAGGATGGTTTGTGATAATGCAGTTTGCCCCATGGAAGTTGCAGTACATGAAGGGAACCACAAGGCTGGACCCGCAGTGCCTCCCAGCATAGATTCATAGGTAAGTGCATACAGTTACTTAACTGCCTTTCAGTTCCGAGGACCATGCCCATAAGCCACCAACTTAATAGGAGTGGAATTGGGCCAGGAAGCCATGGCTCCTATGTTCTTTACTTCTGGAAGCAAATCTTTAGCTTGGTGATCTGAAAAGCCGGCAAGGGAAGAGACAAGATTGAGGCAGAGCAGGTTGGAATAAGGGTTGGTCTAGGCCCCTGTTGGATTAAAGATCTTGCCTAGGAGGGAGCCAGAAGCAAAACTTGCTCCTCAGCTGCAGCATGAGCTACAAATTACCACCCAACCAACTCAGAATCACTCAAAAAGCAAGACTACAATAGATTCAAAAACGACTTCTTTTTTTAAAAAATTTATTGGGGTGACAATAGTAAAATTACGTATATTTCAGGTGTACAATTCTGTATTACATCATCTATAAATCCCATTGTGTGTTCACCACCCAGAGTCAGTTCTCCTGCCATCACCATATATTTGATCCCCCTTACCCTCATCTCCCACCCCCCACCCCCCTTACCCTCTGGTAACCACTAAACTATTGTTTATGTCTGAGTTTTTGTTCTTTCAGTTGTTGTCTTGCTCTTTTGCTGTTTTTCGTTTATATACCACATATCAGTGAAATTGTATGGTTCTCTACTTTTTCTGTCTGACTTATTTCGCTTAGCATCATACTCTCAAGATCTATCCATGTTGTCACAAATGGTCCTATATCATCTTTTCTTACCACCGAATAGTATTCCATTGTGTATATATACCACAACTTCTTTATCCAATCATCTATCGAAGAACACTTTGGTTGTTTTCATGTCTTGGTCATCATAAATAAAGCTGCAATGAACATCAGAGCACATATATCTTTACGGATAATGTTTTCAGATGTTTGTAGATACCAGGGAGAGGGACTTCTGAGTCATATGGTAATTCTATTATTAATTTTCTGAGGAACCTCCACACTGCCTTCCACAGTGGCTGCACATGGAAACAACCAAAGGCCCTTCAATACATAATTGGACAAAAATGTGGTGTATATATATTATACAATCTATATATATATAATACACAATGGAATGCTATTCTGCCATAAGAAAAGATGAAATAATGCCATTTGCGACAACATGGATGGATCTTGAGATTATTATGCTAAGCGAAATAAGTCAGACAGGAAAAGTCAAGAACGATATATTTTCACTGATATGTGGGATATAAAACTGAAGGCAACAAAGGAACAAGACAAACTAAGAAACAAAAACTCATAGACACAGACAATAGTTTAGTGGTTACCAGAGTGTAACGGTGGTGGTGGTAGATGAGGGTAAAACAGATAAAATATATAGTGATGGAAGGAGAATTGACTCTGGGTGGTGAACACAAAATGTGATATATAAATGATGTATTACAAAATTGTACACCTGAAGCCTATGTAACTTTATTAACAATTGTAACCCAATAAAATTTAATTAATAATAATAATAATAATAATAAAAGAAATGTTATCCTCTTGGTTATCCAAGACAGAAATATCAGAGTAATCTAAGACTCCATTATCTTTCTTCACATCTAGTTATCAAGTCCTGATAATTTCTAGAACACATTTCCTAATTTTCATTCTACTGCTACATTGATTCAAGTACATATTTCCTATCTGTGGATAACCGCAATAGCATCCCAAGTGGTATGCATGTTTCTAATCCAATCTACACTCATATTGTTACAAAATTGATCTTCTAAAGCACAGCTCTGACAGAGACACTTCCCTAATTAAAAACTCATCATAAGAACGAAAAAATATACCATGACATTATTTGTGAGATATCATTTCTCACAAATTGATTTATAGATTTATAGATTTACAGATTTAACACAATCATGTCATAATCATGGCAGGGTTTGTTGTTTTTTTTTTGGTAAAACTTGACAAGCTGGTTCTAAAATTTATATGAAAATGCAAAGGACCTAGAAAACCTAACGAAATATTGAAAAATATGAGCAAAGCTGGCGGACTAACCCTACCTGACTTCAAGCCTTTCTCTAAAGCTATATTAATCAAGATAGTGTGTTACTGGCATATGTATTGACCAGTATATCACTGTGACAGAATAAAATATATCTACATTTATACAGTCATTTTATTTTTAACAAAGGTGCCAAAGAAATCTAATGAGAAAGGAAAATTCTTTTTAATAAATTGCATTGGAATACCTACATCCATATGGATAAATGAACCTTGAAGCTAGCCCCACACCATATACAAAAATTAATTTGGCATGGATTGGGGACATAAACATAAAGTAAAATACCATGAGCCTTTTTAAAGGAAATTATGGAAAAATTATGTCATTTGGAGGTAGGCAAGTATTTCTTAGCCAGGACACAGAAAACAGAAACAATGGGAAAAAATTGATAAATGAGACTTCATAAAAATTAGAAACTTCTGATCATCAAATGAGACCACTAATAAAATGAATACGTAAGCTATGTACTGGGGGAAATTAATTTTTAAAAAGACTTTTTTTTGTATTGTTTTTTGGGTCTCTATTTCATTTATTTCTGCACTGGTCTTTATTATTTCCTTCCTTGTACTCCCTTTCGGCTTATTTTGCTGTTCTTTTTCCAGTTCCCTTAGGTGTGAAGATAGACTGTTGATTTGAGATTTTTCTTGTTTCTTTAGGTAAGTCTGCATTGCTATGAATTTCCCTCTTAGGACTGCTTTCGCTGCGTTCCATAGATTTTTGGGTTGTTGTGTTTTCATTTTCGTTTGTCTCAAGATACCTTTTGATTTCTTCCTTGATCTCATTGTTGACCCACTCTGTATTTAGTAACATGTTATTCAGCCTACATGTATTTGTGTGTTTTCTGGATTTCTTCTTATAATTGATTTTTAGTTTCATAGCACTGTGGTCAGAGAAGACACTTGATATTATTTCCATCTTCTTAAATTTATTGAGACTTGTTTTGTGGCCTAGCATGTGGTCTATCTTGGGAAATGTTCTATGTGCACTTGAGAAGAATGTGTATTTTGCAGCTTTGGGGTGAAATGTTCTAAAAAATATCAATTAAATCAAACTGGTCTAAAGTGTCATTTAAGGCCACTGTTTCCGTGTTGATTTTCTGTCTGGAGGATCTGTCCATTAGTGACAGAGGAGTGTTGAAGTCCCCAACTATGATAGAATTAGTGTTGATCTCTGTCTTTATGTCAGTCATAATCTGTTTTATATATTTAGGAGCTCTTATGTTGGGTGCATAGATGTTTACTAGGGTTATGTCCTATAATAATCGATCCCTTTATTATTATATAGTGCCCTTCTTTGTCTTTTATTGTAGTCTTCATTTTAAAGTCTATTTTGTCTGAAATAAGTATTGCTACCCCGACTTTTTTCTCATTTCCATTTGTGTGAAATATCTCACTCCATCCCTTCACTTTCAGTCTGTGCGTATCTTTTGATCTGAGATGAGTCTCTTATAAACAGCATATGCATGGGTACTGTTTTCATATCCACTCAGCCACTCTATGTCTTTTGATTGGAGCATTTGGTCCATTCACATTGAAAGTGATTATTGATAGGTACATAGTTATTGCCGTTTTGTTATTCATATTTCTGGTCTTCCTTTGTTAGTTTGTTTTCCCCTTTCTTCTGCTTAAAAAAGCCCTTTTAACATTTCCTGCAATGCTGGCTTGGTGGTAATGAATTCCTTTAGCTTATTCTTTTCTGGGAAGCTCTTTATCTCTCCTTCAATTTTAAATGATAGCCTTGCTGGATAGAGCAATCTTGGTTGTAGGCCTTTGTTTTTCGTCACTAAAAAGACATATTTGACAAGGGACTGGCATTCAGGATATATAAAGAACTTCTACAAATCAATAGTAAAAACAAAGAAACAATTAAAGATGGGCAAAAAAATTGAATGAACACTTCATGAAAGAAGATCAACAAATCAACAATAAGCACCTGAAAAATTGCTTACATCATTAGTCATCTTGGAAATGAAAATGAAAATCACACCACTACACACTTACCAGAGTGGTTCAAAATAAAAAGACTGATGATACCAGATATTGATGAGGATTTGGAGGAAGCAGAACCGTCACACATTGTTGTAAGAATGTAAAAGGATATAATTGCTTTGGGAAAAGGTCTGGTAGTTTCTTATAAAACTCAAAATCTACTTATGTTACAACCCAACCCTTCAACTCCTAGGTTTTTATGCAAAAAACATGAAAATACATGTCTATAAAAAGAATCATACACAAATATTCACAGCAGCTTTACCAATAATAGCCTAACACTGGAAACAACTCAGATGTGCATCAGCAGGACAATCATAAGCAAACTAGATAGACTTGTATACACAAACTAGGTACACAAACTGTGGCATACTTATCCAATAGAGCACTGCTCAGCAATAAAAGATCATTACTGATGTACACAACAGCACAGACGAATCCCCAAGTCATCATACTGAGTGAAATAATCTAGATACAAAAAAGTGCATTGTTATTCAGATTTAGATTCCTGCTTCCTCCAGATGACACTGTGAAAGATTAGTATTAGATTGTGGCTTTGTTTTGTTTTGTTTTGTTTCTCTGCATGAGAAGATCTAAGTTAATTTTTCCCCACATACCTATCCATTTTTCTCAACATATTTCTATACTGATTTGAGATGCCTCCTCTATCATATACTAAATATTCTTATTTTGAGTCTGCTCCTAGGCCTATTCTGTACACAAATCTGTCTCTTCTGTCACATCTCATTGTAATTATTGTGACTTTAGAATATATTTTAATATCTGTTATGCAAGTGTTCCCTTGTTTGTTTTTTAAAAATATTTCCAGCTATTATCAATTGCGTATATTCCAGATCATCAGCTTTGTGTGTTTTTTTCCCATTAAATTTGTGGACTTTATTCAAATTTTGGTGCCAATGACATACTAATTTTTTTTTAAAGAAAGTTACAGAACAATACGTACGGTATAATGTCATTTTTGTTAAAACACACACACAAGTTATAAATGTATACATTTTATGAGCGTAAAAAAGATCTGAATCAATATACAGATCAGCTTTAGAATCATCCCATTTAGGTCCCCCAAAATCCAGTTGGGATTATGTTAAATCTGTACATTGATTTGGGGAGAGCTGACATTTCTTTGATAACGAGGTTTCCCATATAGGAATAAGCTCTCTTTCTTCATGTGTTTAAATCCTCTTAAATAACAATAAAAATTTACATTTATTGTCATATAGTTGAAAACTGAAATGGCCAGTGAGGCAGGGATATAGCAAGGCAAGGCAAGACAAGTCCAAACCTCCTCACGAAGCAGAGAGCTAGCCTGGGAATAACGAAACACAAGTCTCTATTCCTCTCCCCTTCCCTCCCTTCTGGTCTGGCCCCATATGCTGATGAGAGGTTCACTAGTCATTTGTACATTCTTTCTTCATCCTTATTGCAGAAAGTCCATTTGGGGAAAAGGGTAATGTTCTCCATGTACACTGTTCAACATGGTAGCCACTACTGGACACTGCTGATCTGGGATACTGGTTTCTTCTAGGTAAGCCTGGGATTTGGGAGGGAGTGTGGAGATTCTGATTATTCATCTGAGCACTTTGGCCACCCAAAATACAGCAGCAGCATGTTGTTAGTTTTCTTTTGCTTCTATGTCCATATGTACTGATTCTATTTATGGCCAGGCTTCTCTTGACCGCTCTTGCTGGCTATCACCACTGGCTATCTGAGGACTCCTGGGGCAATCCCAGCTCAGTTAGAGACCTCTCTGATGACTCTTTAGACAGAGTTCACCAGCCTCTTTAGTTTTACTCATTTTCCCTCATCAGACTTGGTGCTGTGAGCCAAGGACTTGGGTCAATTGCTTTGCTATCACCCCCACATGGAGGAAGGAGCACAGGCCCCTGTAGGCCTCTTCACTGTCACTGACACATAGGCTGACTGGAAAATGGGAAGAACATCCAATGTTGAGGTAGAAGTCTGCACACCAACATCTGGGCTGAGGCCTGGATTGAGGAAGGTATCCAGAAACTTGAGGCCCAGTCTAAGTGCTGCAAGTAATAAGTGAAGGGCTCTAGCCAGCGGTCAGTGCCATGAGTCACAGAGCAAACAGAACCAAGGCCAAGCCACAGGCTAGGAATGAGACACTGAGGTTCTGGGATCAGGTAGCTCCTGCATAGACTTGGCCAGAAGAAGTAGCATGGGAGGCTAGAAACAAAAAACAGTAAGGAATAAAACGGATGCTGACAGATAGTAATCTTCTGGGCATCTAGAGTCACTCCAAAGAAGGCTGGTCATTTGTTTTAGAGAAAGGTTCTCTTGCAAGGCTCCTCAGAGCAAGTCAGCTGAGGCCAGAATCCAGATGAGTGGCTGAGGCAGGAGCAGAACTACAAATAGCAAAGTTAGGAGGAGACAGACCACTGATATGGGATAGAGGCTTCTCTGTGTCTGGGCTGGAGATCTAGGTTTCTTGGTACAGACCTCTGGCCGGACATAGTGCGATTAGGGGGAAAATAATGCAAACATAGGCCTTGTTAGAGAATCCATGCCAATCCAAAGTGGGCAGAGGCCCTGGTTGAAGTCAAGAATCCCAGACTTGTCAGGGTAGAAGTGTTAGGTGACATTGCAAGGACTTGTGGGGTTTCAGATCAGTCTACCAACAGTTAGGGAGTGACAAAAGGCTAATAGGGATGTCTGGGTTCTGTGAAACCCTCAAGGTGTGTCTAAGAACCTGAGATGGTTCCTTGCACTCCCCTCACTTCCTGCTGCTCTAAGGCCACTGTCTACTTCTACTCCCCTTCTCTTACCCTTTGGGCTATTCTTCTTCATTTGGGAAATGACCTGAGAGAGTCCTCCTGCATTCTACTTTTATTTCTTCTGCCCTAAAGAAGTCACAGGCCTCTTGCATTAGGGACTTATAGGAAATGTTCTGGAATCTTCCAAGGGTCTCTTGTACCTCACTTTGTCTCTGGTCTTCATCTCCTCCCTGTTCCCCAACTTCTCTGTGATAGTGCCTGGAATCCCATGATTCGGATTTTTCTATTATCCTGGCGGGGGAAGCTCATCACACTTTCCCTGTTTCTCAGCATTTCTCCATTCTCTGGATCTGCAGGTTCCTGCTCCCACAGTCTTCTTTCTAGCTGTTGATCTGAACCAAAATACTGGATGTCTATTTTCCAATCAGACTCAAGTGAGACTTTTCCACCTCAGGAGCTGCAGACAAAGGAACTAACTCCCAACTCCTTGAGTTTCTATCCTCATCCCACAGGAAAAAAAAAATCACAATTGGGCATTTCCTACAAGACCCTAGAGCAGAGCTACAGTAGAGAACTCTGATGTTGGGTCTGATTTCACAGCACATATGGAAAAAACATTTACATATGCTTATTTAGAAATCTGCTTATGCTGTTGGAATATTCTCTTAATCATTCCATTCTGGCATAATTCAGTTTCCCAAGTCCAAATCCTAACTAAAAACAGTTTGAGGAGTGGTGATTACTAAGGGACCATCCAACATACACATATATTACAAATACCATAAGCTTTTGAGGGCAAGGAATTTAGGTTTGGAGAAGGAACATTTAATCCCTTCTGATTGGGGAAAAGACAGTCACAGGGTTTCAGGATGGGAAGCAGTCTACACATGGCCATCTTTCTTTCCCTTTTGGATTCTCTCAGATTCCTTGAAAACAAAGGCAGAAACACTATGATGAAAAGAAAATGGCATCTCTGATTAACGACTTCAGTAGAGGGCTGTTGGGAAGAGCCACAAGAATGATTCCTTCAATATCACAACTCATGATGGGGGAGGGTGGTGTCAAAGGAAAGGTGGCCAAGTTGTTCTTCTTTCTTAGATCCTTGCTTGAGGTAGCAGACAGTCAGAAATGTGAAGGAATGGGGTGGCCGATTAATTCAGTTGGTTAGAGTGCGGTGCTAATAACACCAAGGTTGCTCGTTCGATCCCTGCATGGGCCAGTGTGAGCTGTGCCCTCCTTAAAAAAAAAGAAATGTGAAGGAAGCTCAGTATAAACCTGATGTAGAAACTAGCAGGTTAAAGCAAGAGAAAACAAAAGAAAGGACTAGGTTGATCAGTTTAGACTTAGCAAGGAAGTTTCTTTAAAGTTCCTAGGAACTTGTGTTTCTCTAAACACTGCTCTAATTGTGTATCCCATTTAATCATTCTATTATAGTTTATCTTAATGCCCAGCTGTATTAATGAAGTGGTCTCCTTGTTAGGTTACAATTGAGTAGTAAAGCTTATTAATTTTATTCACTTAGCCATTCCCAAAGAGAGTCTAGCTGTGCTTATCAGAAGGACATAACCAAGACTCTCATATCTACTTCCCAGTGACTGTTTATCCTAATTGCAGGGTAATTCTAGCGAGGAAATCGCCATCTTGTTCAAGTCTGCCCACACAACCTCAATTTCTAAAATACTGGTGATTTCCGGTGTGTTTGATGGACCCGAAGCTACTTTAATTTCCTTGTGATGGTGATCAGTGGGGAACGAGACTCAGCTGGGACTTCTAACCCTGAGAACTTTGGATAGTTCATTTGCCTCATTTCTGCCTTTGGGGGGATTATTGGTGTGCCTGGCTTTGCCTTGGAGATTGGCCTCTTGCTGATAAACCACATACGGTCTTGGAGGTCACCGAAGGTAGAGAGAAAATAAATTATTCTCTAATTGACTAGAACCAATGAATCTGACCTTTTTTCTGGATAAAGCTATGAATCTTTCTACAATGAAGCAGTCACTTGGCAGATTAGTCATTGTCAGGTTTGTAAAGGGCCAACCTACCCAGACAGAACAGCTCCCCAATACTAACGAGATGGAAGCATGTGTGTTCAAAGGTGCTGCTAAACCTACCTCTGCATATTGGCAGGGATTTGCCTGCTTGTGTGTGTTTGGGGGGAAAAGGGAGACTAGTACACAGGGCAGCAATGGTTGGCAAGTTGACAAAGATCAAGGGTCATACAGGCATCTATAGGCATCAAAATTAACATAGAGTACCAGAGTTCAGAAATGAGCAGGAGGCAGGTTGGGCCAGACAATGAGTGGAAAAGCCACAAGTGAGGAGAAAAACATTTAAGGGGAGGTGAGGAGTATAAGAATCAGTAGGCTTTTACCAGGGTGCTCATGGCCTCCCACTTTCTAGCGGAGAGCTGTCTGGCTGAGGCAGAGCTTGGTCTTCTTGGGTCCCTGGAGAGATCTCCATAGAGAGCCATTTTCCTGAGCTGTGGAGGACATGACCAACCATTTCCTTTGGCTGTAGTCAGTTCTGCTTTGGTGGGAACAAGCCAGGCTGAAGTTCCAGCCATGCAGTATGTCTCAGCAATCAAATGAACTTTGTTTTAACACCTACATTACTTAGAACACTGTGTGAGGCCAGGACAGTTGAAGGCACTGGTCACCAATTGC